>NC_136486.1:96536136-96791136 GCF_053919585.1 Euprymna scolopes | reverse complement strand
AATTAATCCTTAATCATATATATATATATATATATATATATATATATATATATATATATATATATATATATATATATATATATATACATATATATACACACACTCGTGAGCAAAAAAAAATGGGCCAAACAAATTTTATACATTTTATTGCACTAAAAGCTATATTGAACAAAGAACAATTGAACAAGAAAACTTAAACGAGACTAATAACACAGAACAAGACATTTACTTTAATAAATGCTTAGGATGGAATCGCATTTCCTTTTGATTGCTCTCAACCAAAGTAGAACACTGTGAAGAGAAGATGCTATTTCATTCGCTTTGCACAGCGTCCCACTGTTTGTTATTGTCCGAAAAAGTTCTTCCATCAAATGCACGAGATATTATGGACCAAATATTCTCGATTGGGTTTAAATCAGGGCTTTGACCTGGCAAAAATATCATATTAATTAATTATCAGAAAACTATTTTTGTGACTTTAGCAGTGTGTGCAGGGGAATTATCATGTTGAAAAATAATGTTCTGAGATATTCCCAGCTTATGGATACTTGGTAACAGTCCTGTTTCTAACATTTGAATGTATTCCTTTGCATTGATTTACTTCTCACATCTAATAAGTTCCCCAACTCCTGCTGCAGTAAAAGTTCGCCATACCATTATCCCTCCATTCCGGTGTTTACCTGTCGTTTTTATGCAATTAGTGAAAACCTTTCTCCAGTTCTTCGATTGCACCGTTCGGGAGCATTGGGGGCATCACTAACAAGACAAAATCTTGATTCATCTAACCAGAAAACATTCCTGAGCCAATCTGTATCTTTCTTGTCATAACATGAGAAAAATCTCTTTCTATCATTGATGTTCTTCTTAGATGAAAATGGCTTCTTTGCATATTTTAGAAGAAAATCCCATTTCTTTCATTCGTCTAGACATTTAATATCTAGAAAGAGAATTTCCAGTCCCTGTTTTGAATTCTTTGCTATGGTCAACAAGCTTTCTTTTAAGCCTCCAAAACAGTTAATTTACGCCTGTGGTTGTCCTTCAAAGTGAATGCTCTAGGGCAACCGGATCCAGATTTCCGTTTTAACAAGTATTCGACTTCGAACCATTGACCAATTCGCATCACTACAGAAAGAGATGTTTTCACTTTTTCTTTTCTTAAAATATCAAAAATCTGCCTGTAAGTCATTTTGGACTGCCTTAATCCCGCAATTCGGTTTTGTATATCCTCGCCAAGATGCAGTCCTACGATATTTAGGATTAATTTTTCCGCTTATCATTATATGCTATAATAATAATGATCTGCAAAATAGAAATTTTCAGTTAAAATAAACATGGAAAAATATTGAAAAATCGATTTCTTCCTTCTTTCACTCTTGCCCCATATTTTTGGCTCATGAGTGTATATATATAAACCTCTTTTTAATTAACTTTTGAATAATCTTTAATCACACACACACACACACACACACACACACACACACACACATATATATATATATATATATATATATATATATATATATATATAATCCTCTTTTTTAATTACGGGACACCGCTTCGCAATTTCCGAGTCATGCGTTAATTACGGTGGAATGGATTATCAGTTCGACAATTATCGCCATCACGAGAGGACTGAAAGTAATGGGTGTAATAAGTAGAATATTTTTAGCTATGAATTGATTATTCAAGACGACGGCTAATTAAGTATTTGTTTAAATTAAACTTGGAGACGACTATACTAGAGTCGGTTGCGAAAAAACCCATTGTATTTTGTTCCACATATGTAATGTTCTTAGTAAAAAAGTATTCGGGAAGTTTTGTCGTACAGACAGAATGACAGTGAGGAAAAGAGTGAAGAAAGTTATTTGCTGTGATTGTAGCTAGGTTGGTCTTTCTTATGGGTGTTTTACAGAGAGTTAACATGGAATTGGGGTTTAGTTGAGTAAAGCATCGAACATGATCCACATATAATCTTTGTGAAAGAAATGTAGGAAGGGGAAGAAATTACGCTCCACTAGATTACGAATTCAGTTTTTTTACACTCTTAATGCATGGAAAGAATGCTATAAGCGACCCCCCCAGATCTGACTACAGTAGTCCATTCATAAAACATATCCCTCTCTTTTAAAAAAGAGGTTTTCGTCACGAGTGAATTAATTTTTGTAGCGGTAGGATAATCCAGCAAATATGCCAGCATCGTTAACAACAGCAATCTTTAATATAAATCTCACCTGTCGTTTTAGATGTATGTATGTATGTATGTATGTATGTATGTATGTATGTATGCATCAATCTTTCGACAGTGGCGACGGATTTTCACGAGACCGGTATCATTTTGACGCCCGACGTCTCGGACAAATATCGAAAAATTGGCCCAAAACATTAACTTTATCACTCTCAACTGAGCAGTTTTCTACAAGAATTGGTCGATATTTTGCAAGCCATTTTTGCAAGTCGTCGTATCGGTTGGATTGATTTTGCCTTATTTTAACGTTCCGAGCATCCGGTTGTAGGTGTATGACATCAGATTTTCTTTTCCGCATTCGCTTCACGGGTTCGAGCCTGCCTGCCTACTACCACGTTTTTTTTCGTTCAATACATACCTCCAAACGCTCGGGTAACGCCGGGTCCATAGGCTAGTCCCATATAAATGTTCAATTGCAGGTTTAGAATGAACAGCAGTTTTAATAGTTTATCAGCGATGGGATATCTTAGACATAATATTTCATTATTCACTCAATGTCTTTGTGAATGTTGAAAATTCGGATTTAATAATATGCCAACCTTTCTTAATTTCAGTCTTTTGTCTGTTTAGATTATTAATATTCTTTGCAATCTTATTCTATAGCTTCTTCGGATTTAAATTATTTCAAGTTGAAATCTCATCTTGTGAAGTCTTTGGCTTCAGTAAAACGAGATATAAACAATCCACCTGGATTAGTTTGTTTGCATTTGTAACATTTATTAACATTTTCCATTAAATCTTCTTCGTTTTGTCAGAGCTAATCCCCATTGTGTTCTTCATTCATTGACAATCATACCCCCCACACACACACATTATATTAATATACAGTAGAACCTCGTGATGCGGCATTCAAAATTAGTAACAAAATACAGTACAGTATATAATATATATGTATATAATCAAATAACATTATAAAAAACACCGTAAAGCGGAGCAAATACCGTAACTAGGGAGCAGAAAAACATCGTATCCCACAACGTAACCTGATAAAACCGTATCCTAGGACAACCGTCTTCCGGGGTTCTTTTATATATATATATATATATATATATATATATATATATATATATATATATATATATATATATGAAGTAGTAAAGCTACACCGTCTTCTGCATTTCATCCCCATTGGAAATCGTAATGGAATAATGGAATGCACGTAACCCGCGTTTTTATATAACAAGGACACAACTTTGCCCAGCTGGGAAAACTTGAGTCCTTGTACCGGAAAAATATCCAGTAAATAAAACGTTTTTTTAGTAAATCGTTATTTTTTTGCATTTATTTTTTTTATCATTTCCATAAACCAAACATGGATATAAATATCACTAAAACAGCCGCTGGGTCATAAGCTTCATTTCGAACCGCCTGTCCGCCTGCCTGCCTTTCTCTGTCTCTGTCTCTGTCTGTCTGTTTGTATGTCTGTCTGTCTCTCTCTCTCACTAACTCATACACTCACTCACACACACAGTTTAATCGAACTCACTAAGGGAGATAATAACTTCCGGTGAATACCGGAAAAGTATCCAGTAAATGAAACGTTTTTTTTAGTAAATCGCTATTTTTTTGCATTTCCATACACCAAAAATGGATATGGATATCACTGAAACATCCGCTGGGTCATAAGCTTCATTTCGGTACCTAACTTCTCTGGGTGGATTGCTTGTAGACTGAGACAAACCGCGTCACACACACACACACACACACACACACACGCACACACACACACACACACGGTAAATCGAATTAGCTAAGGGAGATAATAACTTCCGGTAAATAAAACATTGTTTAGTAAATCGTTATTATTTTACATTTTTGGCATTTCCATAGACAAAACATGGACATAAATATCACTAAAACAACCACTGGGTCATAAGCTTTATTTCGGTACCTAACTTGCCTGAGTGGATTGCCTGTAGGCTGAGACAAACCGCGTCACACACACAGACAGTGCGAACATTTATAATAGGATACTCGTGGTCTACGTATCTAACCAACCAGGATCATTGTTAATCTACGCAACGTGGTAATGGTCCCATTACTCAATGACAAGACTTCTGTAAGAAAATAAGGTTGGGTTAACATATATTTCGTCATCAATTGTTCTGTTGTATGCAGGGTTGACTCACCCTTTTTATGTAAATGTATCGAATTAATAAGTGACCACATTTTAACACCTGTGGTTATGGAGTACTTTTTCTTATTTCAATTTAGATATGGGATTAGTTTAGTTTTTCCTTTAATAATTATTTTATTTTATTTTTTATGCATTGTTATCCGAAAGTAAAAGTTTCCTCTGTGCATAGATTTGTTTGTTATACAACTTCTACATTTTAATATATTTTCTGGGGGCAGGGGGTTGTTAAAAATTAGAATTTCAATTTCTATTTCGAATACAATCTTTGAGCTCCTAGTTCTCGTTTTACTTAGCATATAGATAGTTCCTGTAAAATAACTGAAGTTGACCGTCCAGTCTTGTAGCAATGCAAAGTCCTTCGCTGAAGCAATAAGTAAAAATCAAGCGTTGTTTTTTTTATCTATGAAACTTATATTAACAAAAAACTATATGGCTACGAAGTTTTAATATAATACCGCTGTACACAGAAAAAGGTATGGAGAGTTTAAATCAACAGTCAACACATATCGCATCTTCCGCCACTGATAGCGCTTGTACTATAATAATATAACTGTATAAGATAATTATATATGCATTTGGAATTAAATTACTTCCGAGTCAACAGTTCAACACGTGTCGCATCGTCTGAGATCGACGGTGCTTTCACCTGGAGAAACAGTTACCCATACTTCTGACTTCAATTTTCGTATTACGTAAATCTAGATAGCTGGGAAACTTACATCCAGAATTATGTTAAACTGACTTTCTTCTTTTCTTCTTATGTTGTCACTAGCAATCTGCAGATGAGAGGGTGAGGCGGAAACCTTTGTTGCGGTAATGTAAGCGAGATTATCAGCAGGGAGAGTTTGTTTACATAATCGACCAAATAAATGGAATCAGCAAAGTGAGAGAGTGTTGCCCGGGATTGTTCACATAATAAAAGTTCTAATTTAACTCTATTATAATCGCCACTAATGTAAAATCCGACAACCACATGTAGTTGGGTTACATTCGCCCTCTAAGCTTACCCAGCTCCCAAAGGATATAATTTAGTTTAACTCATCAATACGCCTCCCACATCACGATGATTACTTTAATTTAACTTAATTTAAAATTATCTATAAACCATAGCTATAAGAACTTCAAGCACACTATGGGCACAATCTCATTTACTCCTTCATATAATTATGACGTAAAATCTAACATCGAGAAAGAATCCTTCCAATTACCCTCATATATAAATAAAATATTAAATTAAATAAAAATACTATTAAAAGTTCGTTTTCTACTATGCCCAGTATAGCGATAGCTATAATTAACTCTAATATAAGAAAAATAAAGAGTGTCCAGTTCGATAATTCTCAATAAACTAATTCTTTGAATTGAAATTCCCACGCCTCTTTCCACTGTACCCTTAACAATAAATGTATGGAGTGACTGAATTTACTCATGGACTGGAAGTTAATACCACAATATAATTATACGTATGATTTTTCTTACTAGCCTTCTTTATAGAGTAGAAATGATTCTAGGACGAATCCTATCTGACATACTTTTAAATAATATTCAACCCTTAGAACCACTTCAACCAATACAGCCTTCATTTAACTTCAGCCAACTGCCTATTATAATACTAGAACGTTCCCACCCCATACACACCTGCCAGAATTCTAATAGATAGATTTTCATTCTAGAAAACTTACACTTACATTAGAACTTCGTCCTTCCTTAACTAAACCTGGATTTCCTCCCATTTATTTGCATTTAAAATGGGGCAGTAATAGCAGAAATGAAGGAACTTTTTTAATCAAACTTATTATAGGTCTTAATTTTAATAATATACCTTTCTTCTAAAGAGTTTATTTTGAAAAAAAAATCAAAATTATATACAGGGTAGAACAATAGAAGTGTCACCCTAAGGAAAACAACAAACAACACTACAGCTTTATTTTAAAAGTTTTATTGAAAAAATCAATTCAAGTAACTGGATTATGAAGTAGAGCTGAAATCTATCCAATGTAGCCATCGTTAACCTCAATCACTGCCTTGATACCAGTCCGGAATTGAGGGTATGCCTTTTCCACAAGCGCCGGCAGTAGCTCGGCGAATATTCGGCGGATAGCAGCGATCGGACTGGCTTTAGTGTTCGTGATGTTCTCGACGTATGACAAAAGGAAGTAGCCCAGCGAGTTCAGATCAGGGGAGAGGGTATGTGAGAGTACAAAGTTGTAGCACTCTTTCTGAAACCAAAACTGGGCCTCTTTGAACTTGTGGGACTACGACAGATCCTTCTTCCACATCCAGGGTCTGCCATCAACCACCTGTTTGCACCAGGAGATCACCAAACTCTTCAGCACATCCAGGTACACTTTGGTATTGACTTACAAGCTCACTTCGAAGATGTGAGGTACCATAATTTGGCGCTTTCCTGATATCATACCATGGCAGGAAACTTTGGCTCAATCACCCTGGGCACGTCCCTGTTATTCATGGCAATGCATCGATCTATTTTGAGGGTGCTGGCACCGATCCTGTTGTCATAACTTGGATCGCCAGAGAGCATGAGTTATACAGCAACGCATCTCCGATCTCGCCTGTTGAACATTGTGTGACTTTCAGACATGATACAAGGCTCATATCGCCCTTGGGATTTGTACACAACTGGATAACTGTTAGATGATATGCAATAAAAATAGAAAACCGGTTTTTATAAAACGGAAATGGAATCGTGCATTTTATAGGGCGACACTTTTATCGTTCGAAATCCTGCCAACTCAACATTTCAGCAGTAATTTTAATAATTCCTCTTCTGAAGAGGAAACCTTATACATTTATAAAATGACGTCATCTCCCATTTTAAACGTAAAAGAAAGTTTACATATGCTCAATTTCTGGACCCAGCAGATACAGCACCCCCATCCTCTTCCTCGTCGTCATAGTTCACGCTCCATTTTCCCTTATCTATACTTAGCTATTACGAATTTTATTCCATTTCTAGTTCATTTAGCTTCTAATAAATTTTCATAACCTTACAAAACATATTTGTTTCTCTTTATCATTATAGTCAGTATAAGTAAAGGATAATCTTGATCTTTATTCTCATATATTAGATTTTACTCATAATTTTTTTTCTGAAGTCCATAATAGCATTTCCTATTGAATTGATGGTATTTATTTGCTTCTTTACGAAAGAAAATTAGGCATGAGGATATTTTTTAATGTGGAGAGGGTGGGAGGGATAGGCAGACCAGCCCCCCCCCTTCCGGAGGGAGAGGAGAGGGAGCTGGTAGAGTTAGCCTCTTGGTATATAGGGTTGCCCCTACATGGACCAGAAACTGATTGCTACATGAGCAATGTTCTTTGCTTGCAGCATCTGGCAAAGCAGATACTACACTTTGATCTTTTACCCGGGCCGCGGTTACTGAACTTAATTTTCCATTTAATTCTATTGTTATTTTCTCTTTTCTTTTACTTATAGATGCGGACATACATCTGTGTGCATATGTTTTTGTTCTCTAGCGTATATATGTTTGTATGTATATATTTGTATGCATATATATATATATATATATGCAACTCCTAAAGTACCCTTTCTAGCAATATCTGCTTCTCTCTTTGGAATTATTTCTGTACGATGTTTTGATCTAGTCAATCTATATGCATCTTTGCTTCCCATATTGATTATGTTTTTCTTCCCTTTTTACTCCATTGTCAATTCTTTAAGTTTAATTTTTAATGTTTATCTCTATTATTTTTATTTGATCTTTATATCTATATTTTATTTATTTTCATATTTATATTTATTTTATATTTACCTTTATATTTATTTTATTATTTACTAGCCTGGGTACCCGGCGTTGCCCGGGTGTTTGGAGGTGTGTGTTGAGCAAAAAAAAAAAAAAAAAGTAAAGAAGAGTTGTAGTAGAAAAGAAAGTGGAGATGTGTGTAATAGTGTTCGTTGAGCAAAAAAAAAAAAAAAAAAAAAAAACAGAAAGTTGCGAGCGTAAAAAAAATACGAGTAGTAAGCAGGCTCTAACCCGTAACGCGGTAGAGGAAAAAAAAGAGAACAAAAACAAAATATCTTACCTATTTGCCTACGATGGTTGTGACGTTAAGGACGGTCGAAATAACACCTTTTATGCGACGTCGTGAGCGCGAGGATTGAATGACTAGCAAAAAATGTCGGCGAAAAAACCGACGCTCCCTGTAGAAAACTGCCTTGTTGAGGATGACGGAACTTTAATGTTTTTGACCAATTTTTCGTTATTTGTCTTCCGAACGGTAGAGCTTAAAAATGATACCAATCTCGCGAAAATCCGTCGCCTCTGTCGAAAGTTTTTTGTGAGACATACATACATTCATACATTCATTTAAACAGACTGGTGATATTTATGTTACAGATTACTTAGTTGTTATTTAATTTTTATTACTTTTTGTTTTATTTTTTTATCTTTATCTTTTACGTTTTATTCATCTTCTTTTTTACCCTTTATCTCTTTTCTTCTAATCATCCTTTTTATATTTTCTTGTTAATTTGAACTTGATCTATTTGTATAGATGAACTATTTTCTATTTCGCTTATTTTAACAACTGGATACTTTTGTCGCACGGTAATTTTTCTGCCTTGGGGATTTCTTGCAGAGTCTTTTAAAACGACTTTTACCCGCTTGGATCCTATTCGTTATGAGTTGGATGTATGACCTTGATTTTCCTGGAGTAAACTTGATGGATTTAATATACACAACTTTTCGCGTTTGCTATGTTTTTGCACGCTGATAGGTAAGCATGCGTTAATATCCAAGTGGGATCGTTTAATTGCTGCTTCGCTAGAATCTACTAAGGGTACTTCACTTATGGTTTTTCTCATGGATTTTTTACCATCAGTTCGATATCATCTGAAGTGCTTTTCAGCTCGCCGGGTTTTCCTTTTATTTTACAAAGGAGTCACCACCTATCAAGGCCCATACGCAACTCGCGGATAAGAGTTAATAATCATACAGTGGTCAATGGGACAATGTCGTAGTAATTGTTAGTGGAAATTTGGTAAATTGGTTACTTAATGGGAACATCTCATCAAGAACTTGTTTAAGTTGGACTTGAAGACGACCATATTATAGTCAACCGGAAAGCAGACGGATGGAAGAGAGTTCTACAGCCGTGCAGTTCTAAGAAAGAAACTTTGTTCATGGAATCTATGCTTAGGGTTAGACACAGATAAAGAGTGGGTGAAATTGCTGATAGTTTTTTCAGCTAGACGTGTGTTTCTCATGAAAATTTGGCGAGGGAGGACCATAGATTGGGGCTTAGACGAGCACTAACTTTACTTAGATAATCCTCTTAAGTTTGAACTATTTTTGTTTTTAAAGTTCTGAATTTTTGCGATAAGGGATAATTGTTTATATTACTTATATTGATAGATATATTGTTCTTATCTTGAGAGTTATTTGTGCAACGTTTTGGTCAGTTTAGCCTTCAGCCGTCTTCAGGCATGCTAGTTGTTGTGTGGAAAAGAAAGGAGAAAAGTCACTGTCTCCTAAGATATTTTCATATTCTTGTGTTAGATAATAACATGGTTTAAAGTTAACTTAGTTATTATCGATCTATCTGTCTCTCTATCTATGTATCTATTTAGGAGTAGTAATATTGTTGTGATATTGTTGAAATATTGAAAGTTATTTATTGTTTAGCTGAACATGTTTACATAAATTAGCTCAGTTAAAAATAGACAACATAACAATGAGCAATTGCGTACGTGACAGAGGTCACACGTTAGTAGACGTGTGATTTTGACGATGACGTAGCATAACGGACAGGTTAAGAAGTCAAGGAGATTAGATTAAGGAGTTTGAGTTTAGTCACGAAAGTGAACAGACGTATTCGAGTCCAGGAAGCGGGGCTAGAAAGAACAAGCAATGTAGACATGTAGTGCAGACTCCTGGTGAAGACCATTGAGACACTGAAATAAATATATATTTAAAAATGATAAGTGTTGTTCTGTGGTTTCATAAAAGAAAAAAAAACAGATGCTTCAATCGGTTATGGTGTTGATCGTTGCATGTTTTATCACAGAGCCCAACAGGAAAGACAGAACTCCTAGATAAAGAAAGCGTATAAAGCATCTAATTCTTCTTATAAAATATGATCCATTTATGTAAATACAAACTGTAATTTAATCCCGGGTGATACCCCGCTGTATAACATATGTGTAAACATCGTTTTGACACCTGCCTATACAAAATGACTAAATCTACACGTTTATATCATCCTCTCTTGGCTACCCAATGCAACACTTGGACGTAGTCTTTGTTTTATGGCTGTGATTTCGAATGTGGGAAAAACATTGCAAATTATATTCAAGATGATAACAATAGTTCGATGACTAAAAGTAATATTTTATTGTTTATTTATATATTTTTCCCTGCTCATTATATGTATTCTTGTATTTTGTTACTGCACTTACTCTCTCTCTCTCTCTCTCTCTCTCTCTCTCTATATATATATATATATATATATATATATATATATATATATATATATTCCTATTTATTTCACCTTTTTTCTTATCTTCTGTTTATCGACATTTGCAATCTCATCCATGCTGGTGTATGCATAAAATATTTCCATAGCTTATTACTAAGATGTAATTCAGACAGGTTTTTTTGTATATACCGGCCTGGCTTTTTTCAAGAAGAATTTGGCTTCGAAATGCCATGACCTATAGAGTTTTGTAATAAAGTTTTATTTTACTTTGGATTTTCATTTATTTTATATATATATATATATATATATATATATATATATATATATATATATATATATATATATTTCTTAAATTGTTTGCTGATCTGGCTGAAGTTTATACGACCATAATTATGCAAAGAAATAAGTATCATGGTATTCTTTCGGTTCACAATTCGGTATTAATATGGATTAATAAGGTTTAGTCACCATAATACCACATTTATTATAGAGGTTTTCTAAGAAACTTCCGGTCCGATGTCGCGAAAATTTTGTATTGAACGTTATTATTATAAGGGAGAGTGGACTGTGTATTATAGTATCTCTTTGATTCACAGTAAAGTTTTAATAGAGATTAGTATTTACTGTAAAAATGAGCAAAAATTTCAACACTCAGTTTTGCCTAAAGAGAATTTTAAATCAACAATCAATAAATCCCACCCGTTTATAGAGGATAAATAATCTACTACAACACACACACACACACACACACACACACACACACACACACACATATATATATGTATCTATATATATGTAGAGAGAGAGAGAGAGAGAGAGAGAGAGAGAAAGAGAGTGAGAGAGAGACAGGGGGAGATAGATAGATAGATAGATAGATAGATAAAGCGCAGGAGGACACAAAATGTTTTTTATATTGCTCATGTCTATCTAATTAATCCCCCCTTTCGCTTGCGATGACATGATTTCTAATGCTTTATTATCAGGAGAAAAGATAAGGGATTAAATCACGACGGAAAATCCGGAGATGGAGTCCCTAAGGCGGCCTGAATTGATATTGTCATCACTGGCAACTCCTGCAGCGCAGTTAGAGCCAAACTGTATCGTCTCTATCTTAGATCATCTGACTTCGAGGAGAGTGAGTTGCTCGGGCAACAGTTGTCGTCCCATATAACCCTGGCCATTCCCGAGTTGAAATGTGCAGCAATTCTCGGCAGTAGAGTCCATTCTCGAATGTGCAGCCATTCTCGGCAGTATAGATAGACACCGGAGCTACACCATCGTCTCATGACACGGATGGTTGCGATGACGACGATCTAGATGTAATTTTTTTGTTTTCATACATAGGACTATTGTATAAGAATAATGAATGTTAGTATCAAATTACAACTCCTTTCAAAACAATTATTGGGAGCAAGAGTGGAAAACCATTATATAGAAATTATTGTTGTCAAATTAAAAAAAACAAAACTCCAAACGTTTTCTTTCAATCTCGTTCTGGTTTCCGAAGTCAGGTGCATCCATCGTTGACCCATAACCATAATAACATTCCTTGAAACAATCGAAGTAATTCTTGAAAATTCTCTTCGTTGTTGTAATTCTTTTACTCGGCATTTATCTGGCTGCGACAACCCCGCTTACCCTTTGAGGTATTCAGTTAAACTCCCATCCATGGCGTAAATCTTAACGGAGTCTTCAACAGAATTATGCACTGACAAAGACTTCTGAATTAGCGTTTTATTACTTCCATCTACTAAGTCATTTACAATTTGTATTGCTATCGAATTAATACGCTCATGCTTGTCAAACCGTCCGGCGATCTAAGAAGAGAAGAGGAAAGCCGCTTATTTAATGGGTGTCCGACTACATTAAGCCAGAAGAATACAAGCACCGGTTTCACGGACAATTAAGAAAGGCTCAGGTGTTCCGTTCCTTTAGACTTAACATATATCTCGTATAAATAAATTAGCGAAAAAGAGAGATCACATACACGCATATATAGTAATAATAACTAACAAAAACACGTGGAAATTCCACGGTAGTTGAAAACCTCATCACATAAGCAAACAATAGAATTTCCTTTAATAGAATAATCTGTGCAGTAGTATTTCTGATCAGACCGTGAAGTTATTTTTGTTTACATAGGCATCACCACTTATCAAGGCCCATAGGCCATTCGGGGATATGGGTTAAAGAGCGTACAGTAGTCAATTGGATAATATAGTAATCATTAGTAATGGAAATTCGGTAAATTTGTTTACTTAAGTGGAACGGCTCATCAAGAACTTGTTTACGTTGGACTTGAAGAGTATTGTAGTCAGCTGGAAAGCAGACAAACGGAAGACAGTTCTACAGACGTGCAGTTCTAAGAAAGACACTTTTTTCATGAGATCTACGTTTAGGTTTAGGCACAGATAAAGAGTGGGGAAAATTATTGATACTGTTTTCAGATAGACGAGTGTTGCTCGTGAAAGCTTTGCGAGGGAGGACCATAGATTGGAGCTCAGACGAGCACTTTTTTTTCTTTTTTTTTCTAGAGCTTATAATTTAATCAAAGTGACTTGTAAATCAGTTAGTAATAACTATATCACAATCTTTTCTTGGTGATTTGATAATTTGGCATGTAAGTAATAAGATTTGATAGAAACATGTTACATGTCAACTTTTGCAATTTGTTTCATAGTAGTAAGAAAATGAAATGAACCAATAAGGAGTGTGATTGGTGGTATTTGGTTAAAGAAAAAATAAAAGTGTAGGATGTTGGTAGATGATATGGCAACACTTGTAAATATATATTTTTCATAATATAAATATTCTTAATTCATAATGAAAGTGAATGTCGGAATTTGTTAGATGAAGTAACGTTATTTTTAGATTGTAAATTGCTTCAGCCATTTCCGGGACTGACTTCTCATAGCCACTCTCTCTTAAAATATATATGAAATAAAGTGATGTTTAAATTGTAAACTGCATCGGTCATTACCGGAAGTTACGCCATACGCTCCACTAGCAGTATCAGAATTTTGGGGACATTCGCAGGCGAAGTCGCCATTTTGAATATACACCTATCTTTCTTTCAGATTTTAATAATAGTAAAACGTAATTTAAACCCGTAAATTTTATTTCAATAAAACGAGCAAAGACCAAATTTTAATATCATAGAAGCTTTAATAGAGAAATAAACAATGTTATTTATTTTTCCGTCGATTTCTTCACTTAACATTCGAACAATAACATTACTTGAATCTTAAGATAATTATTTTAACGGCAAAATAAAGAACTTACCTGGTTAATGAGTAAGATATGCTTTCTTTTAATCTTCCTGTATGAGAATTTATTCATATTTATGTATTATAATCCATGTATTTTTAAATGGAAGGATTTTTCCAACACATATCGCGACAACGCGTGTCTTTAAAGCAAGTTGTAACGACACCGGAAGTGAAAAATTATCTCTTACTTATGTACGGAGGCCTATAAGTGTAAAAAAACCCCCACTAATTCAGAAACCTTAATAATCTCGATATTGGATTATATTGAATAAAGTGTGGAATTCTTCATATTTACAATATATGATTAAACAAATATTTAATGTAATAATAACAATAATAACAAACCAAAACACGTCTTCTTTATAATATAAGTTTTTTATTCCGTTTTGTATAAAATAAACGAAGGTAACACTTTAGGATTGACATTTCCTATTTTGCAATGTAAGTAAGATTTTAATCAAATAATTTCTTATAAATTCTTCAAAGATGTGAGAAATTAAGCAGAAAGACAAAGAAATTCCATTTGCATTTATTGAAATAAGAAATTGAGTTTATTTTAAATTCAGTGGGAACAAATTAAGATAAGTTTGCAAATGTCTTTAAAACAAGAAAATAAATAAAATTTTCCAGCGTACATTTTGAAATCAGAATAAAAGTTTAAATAATTTTATTAAAAACAAAATAAGAAAATATAAATTCTCTTTAGACAGATTTAAATTCCAGAATAAAAAGTTTTTCAATATTTGTCTTTTTTTTTTTTTTACAAGAAAATAAATTTTTCCAGCAGACAGTTTGAATTCAGAATAAAGGGTTTGGATTCAATTTTTTGTAACAATAAAATAAGAAAATCTAAATTTCCTTGGACAGATTTATAAAACATGATAGAAAGTTTGCAATAATTTTTTTTTTTACAAGAAAATAAATTTTTCCAGCAGACAGTTTGAATTCAGAATAAAAGGTTTGGATTCAATTTTTTTTAACAATAAAATAAGAAAATCTAAATTTCCTTGGACAGATTTATAAAACATGATAGAAAGTTTGCAATAATTTTTTTTGAATTTTAAACACTGCATGTTTTTCGAGCTAAATAAACATGTTACATTGTTACACTGAATAAAAACACAAAAAATATATCCAGTTAGGTAGAAATGTAACTTATCTTGCCTTTGATAACATTTATTTGTTCTATATTTGTTTTGGGACAACTTTTTCGAATTTCTCAACTCACTTTATAAGTTCTGGAAGTATATTCCAGAAAGAAAATAAACCCACTTTAAAAATAGAAATTACGAGTTTTTTATATTTTATCTTGCCTTTGATAAAATTTATTTGCTATATTTTTGTTTTTAGACCACTTTCTTTTTAATCTATGTGTACAGACAGAGACAGTAGTAATACAAACGTAACTTTTTATCGCCAAAACATTTTCGGCGATAAAGTTAACTTACCTGAAAAATTAATGTTTTTTACTCAAATAAAGTTTAAAAAGTCAAAATAAAATTTAAATACAACTTTCTCATCAGTTACAGAAAGTTAAAAAATACGTGTAGTAAAAAAAAAAACAAAAAAACTCACCATTATTCCAATAAAATTCTTTAAAAACTAGTAAATACGTCTGAACGTCTGCTCCGAAGAATGCTGAATGTCGGGTCAGAGTATGCCTTCGTGGACGGTGTTTTTGCCTGACTTAAGGGAGATAACTTGTCCGTTTTTTTTATTATTGTGCCTTGACGCTACCGTAGAAAAAATCTGATAGTTTTCATTTTTTCAATAACACGAATTACTATATAACGCAGATGTTCATTGGTATTTTTCTTTTTTTAATATCTTAAAGAAATACCTGAATATTTTTTTTATTATACTATACATCTGCATAATCCGAATTCGTCTTTTTTTTTTATATATCGAAAAAAAGGAAACCAGGAATTAAATATTATTATATAAACTGATCGACTATTAATTACTGGAACATTCTAAACAAAAATTAAGCTTCCACGTAAAAAAACAAAAACAAAAAAATAACACGTTGTTATCGAAAAAAGAAGGATTTAAATTTTGGACTTTACCGGTAAATTACCAGATAAGTGATATTTTTTGTTGTTTTAAATTTGAGTATTTTATTTATTCATGTTTTATCTTCAATTTGTGATATATAAAACGTTTCAAGCAAAATTAATTATCAAATTTCTCATAGACATTCCAAAATGGGGGGGGGTGAATTTATAAAACAACGTTTGTCTAAAATATTATATTTAGTTTATCGGAAAGAGCATAAAATTTTACATTCACCCTGAAAAAAACGTAACAATTGAACGAATAGGAAATTTTTGATAGATTTTTAAAGTTTAAAAATTGAAAAATATTCATCTCATAAAAATCAATTGATTTCATTACGTAACAAAATGGCTTCCCAGAACGCACGCACGCACTTTGTAAACAATGTTTTTTAAACAATGAAAAATAATATTTCTATTATTTTTTAAACAACTTAAATAGTTTATTTTGGAAGCATATTCTATAAAGAAAATAAATAACCCACTTTAGAAAGAGAAATTACGAGTTTTCTATATTTTAATCGCAGTTTTCTGTTAGGGGTGTCAAAAATTCCCCCAAAATTCTGATACTGCTAACGCTCCACTGTTAAAAATATATATATGGCATAAAGTGATTTTCAGATCGTAAACTGATTCAGCCCTCAAAAGAAGAAGAAGAAGAAGAAGAAGAAGAAGAAGAAGAATGGGCCACGAAAGATAACTATTTGATGATGACTTGTGTTATACTACTAGTGAGTAAAATAAAGGTAATCATATTTAACAATTGTTTCACGGACTCACATATTATGAGAATTGTATCAGATGGAATCGGGTACATTTCGGTGATGCCATAAAATTGAATAAAATATTTAAAGAAAGCGTATTTTATTATCATTTATTATGGACATATGCAGTTTAGAGAACTAAAACATCATTTTATTCGCATGGAATATCAAGTTAGTACCGTCTTCTTCCAATTTTGACCACTTATTTTGCATATATATATATATATATATATATATACATATAGATACATTTGAAATAAAAAGTTGGTAAATTTAGCTCTTATGGTCAGATCATCATATAATGATTAGATCACTCTAAAGAAAAATAAAGTTTAAATTTCAACAGTATTTCTCGCGATTAACGGTGACCGAATGGATTATATCCTTGCTAAAGAAGCCAGGGATGGCTTCTGTTGCTAGATTCGAATCTATCGACTTTTTTTAATTGTGACATCCTGCACTAATGGTTCCCGAAAGGATTGAACACTGGTGTCTGTAGGTATTTAATTATAATTATAGTAAATTTTATATATATATATATATATATATATATATATATATATATATATATATATATATATATATATATAGGTATTTAATTATTATAGTAAAGAATGATTATATATATATATATATATATATATATATATATTGAAACAACTCAAATACCACAAGTATATTTATAACACATTCATGCCATTTTATGTTATATATGGTATGTTTTACACGTATTTCATTGAATAGTATACCAAAAAACTCATCAGTGACACATATAAATCCAAATAAGAATTTTTATTTAAAAAAGGACCAAAGGTAGAAGAAGAAACGGTGTTCTTTTAAAATCATAAGAGGACAAAGGCATCATTAATTGTAGGCCATGTATGTAAGTTGATCGTTGCAGGAAAAAAAATCAGGAAAAACACAGATTACACAAAGGTAAAATTGTTGCGTGTACACCGCTAACTTTTAAAAATATATACTGAAACTATATTTCTAGAACCTTTCGTAAATAATTTTTAAATTAAAATTTTCGTATTTAATTTTTAAATTTAATATATATATATATATATATATATATATATATATATATATATATATATATATATATATATATGTATGTATATATAAAGTAAATATGTAGCGATATAGAATCTTCGGTGTAAAAGAGAGAGTCGGGGTAGATATTTTTGAGTAAATGCAAGTTATGCCCACTTCTTCAAACCAAGATTGATTTCTGAAATTCAGGACAATTTTGAATAATGTAAGAAACTAAGAAATCGAATGTAAGTGAACGATAATTTTTTAAAACTATGCCTGAGTTATATACAGGACTTGCGACAATATTGGAATTATATTTAGTGTCTCTGTTTATAGTCTTATATTGTCTAACTCGAGGGAAAAACAATGGAATTTACTTTATTATATGCATGGATAATACTACGTGTTATTCATATACTAGCGGGGGTACCCGGCGTTGCCCGAGTGTTAGTTTCCGGGACGGGGGGGGGAGTTTTAAAAAATGTTATGGTAGGTAAGTAGGAAGGATCAAACCCGGAGTCATGAGTAAAAGTAGGAAAATAAAGTATGAAAAAAAACAAAAAAACATCTGCAACGTTAACAGTTCGGCCACCAAGAAAAGTCCATTTCAGTTGTTTAGGAAAAAAAAAAAAAACGACTACGGTAGGTCGGCGCGAACGTGAAAATATAATGTGAATTGTCCAGCACGCTAACCACTACGCCACAGAGCACTGCAGCTTAGTTTAGTGATTTTAAATAACTTAACATGAAAGAACTACGAAGCCAAACCGGTGTTCTCTTCTCAACTGTTCCTTGTGAACGATCCCCAAACGGTGTTAAGTGGTGGCAGGGGGAGGAGGAATTTATTAGAGAGAAAATATTTTACCACTTCCATTGATCTTAACCGATTTTGGCCGTGACTTCTCAGCAGAAAAAGTATAGAAATCTAAGATTATCGAGGAATTTGAGAAATAATAAGCCTATAACACACCTCAGATATTGTTCTGCCGTTTGTGCATATTATATTTGCATGAAATATCTTGATTTTTAATCCTATTAAGGTCAAAATCCGACGGGGAAAAATGAGTTCATTTTATTTATATATATATATATATATATATATATATATATATATAAGATAAGATAAGATAAGATAAGAAGAAGAAGAAGAAGAAGATAGAAGAAGAAGAAGATAGAAGAAGAAAGAAGATAGAAAAGAAGAGAAGAAGAAGAGATAAGATACAAAATAAACACATCAATATACATATTAAATCTGAAATGATAAAACAAACTAAAAATATGTGTATATATATATATATATATATATATATATATATATATATATATATATATATATAATGTTGTGTGAAATAGTTTTCGTACATATTTCGGAGTTAGATAAAATGATTCCCGAGTTTGACACGATGAACATGAAGGAGGTCGCAGTATATATCACCGGTAAACATTTTTAAAATATCACTCAAGGTGATAACAGTAGTTCGCAGATTCCAAATGATATGATTTAAATTAACTCCTTCTAATATAAATGTTAGAAACAGCAACAACTACGTAAAATAATTAACAAAACTAAATTATTATGTGTCCCCCGACAAAAGGAGGGTGGACCTGTAACTCCACGTTTGTCCGTTCGTCCGTTCGTCAGTCCGAATTTTTTTCAATAACTACGCATTGGAAATTTTTGAAATTTTTCACAAATATTAATTAAACATGATATGAGTAAAAAAGTAACAGAACGAATTTTCCGGGAAAACTCTGGTTGCTCCCCCGCCCCCCCGGGTGCCTCTATATTAAAATGACTAACCTTGACACTTTTGTGCGTATTAAAAAAAAAATTGATGACTTGGATTTTTATAAAACTTTCTGAAAAGTTGTAACTAACTGAGTTCTATATAATTTTGTTTGTTTATACTTCACGATAACTCTTCGGGGTGATCCAGGGGCTCTTTTAGGGCTAATAAAGACACTCCCTTTTTGGAACTCTTTTACCATATTCGTTCAAATTTTTTCTGTATATATATATATATATATATATATATTTTCTGTATATATATATATGTATATATATATATATATATATGTATATATATATATATATATATATATATATATATATATATATCTGAACTCAAATTTAAATACGTTAAGGCCTTGGGGACATTTGGGACAAAATGGGGGAGGCCCAGTGCTGAACTTAGTCATTTTTCACTTGTTACACTTTTGATGGTCTATCTATCTATCTATCTATCTATCTATCGATTCGCCCCTCTCTCTCTTTCTTTCTTTCTTTCTTTCTTTCTCTCTCTCTGCCTCCACACACACACACACACACACACACACACACACACACACACACACACACACACACACACACACATATATATATATAATAACTATCCTTCTAAATTAATATTAATAATGTGTTTTAAAACTATATATATCTTGTAATATCGTCTAAATTATCTAAAATAAACAAATTCAAAAATGTTTGGTTTTTGAATTCAAAGCAGCTGTCATTTAAATGCAACCCATGAGGATACTGATACACACACACACACACACATATATATATATATATATATATATATATATATATATATACATATATATATATAACCGGTCAAAGCATCTACAAAGGTAAAATCATCTTTTCTACTTTAGTGTTATATCACACTTGATTTTCTCCAAGCCTATTCTTATGCAGTGTTGACAAAGCGGCGAAAGAAAAATAAATCAGGTCAGACATTTTCTAGTCAAAGTGATAAATATTCTCGTCGGAATTCGAGCACAGCACATCGAATCTAAATTGCGTGTCTGTAACATCTACAGAACCGGGCCATCAAAGACTTGAACAATTTTTAAAATATGTATCTATAAATTTAAAATATGTCTATATATAATTGTTGGTAAAATGTGTTGCTGCTCGGATAGTTTGGTATAAGTGACGGGCGTTTGAGACGGAGTTGGAGGGTAACTAGGCGATAATATAGAGAAAAATAAACTACAAATATACCACGTTTATTTAACCTTTATTAATGTATCCATTTTAAATAACTACTAACCCGACCATAAGGATATAGATTTTATATATAAACAAATAAATAATTAAGTAAATAAGGAACATGAGAACCTAAAATAATGAAAGAATGAAAAATAGCGAAAAATAAAAAAAATTAAAAAAAGTTAATATATATATATATATATATATATATATATATATATATATATATATAAAATAAATTAAAAAAGGTAATTATAAAATAGAAGATGAAAGCTCTTAGAGATCGGAATTCGCCAGCAGTAAAGAAAGGACAGCCATAAAACAATTTAGTATATAGGTCGTAACGACGATAGGAATATAACAGTACTTGACATCAAAGCAAGAAAGGTAGCCGCCAGACTAATAGAATTCTTATACCTCATAACTGTCAACATCTTAATGACATACGGCACTTCCCTTTCCTAACCTCTCTCTGAAAACTAGGAAACCAAAACAAATGCGCTAATAAAAAAGCAAGAGATAAAAAATAATTACAAACATAAATTAATAAATAAAAAGTAAAATTTGTCAAATGCAAATTAAAATCACCACCAATAAAAGATATGCAACCACAAAAACGACTTAAGACATGGAAAAATTTTAATGAAAGGCAATAAATAACAGCTAAAAGAATCAGCTAATTAATGAAAGCTCAAACACGGGAAATAGCATCCCCCTTCCCCTACTGCTCACATTCACACAGTACACACCCCGTTTTTCCCCGGTTGGTAGATAGCATCCAAATAGCTTAAAGAAACCAATGTAATCTTGACACCCGTTTTAATATCAATTCTTTTTTGGTCTGATGAAACATGTATGCAGGTATGTAACCACTAATATTTATATAATAAACAGACTATATACCAGCGATTTAATATATATATGATGGTGATTGCAACATCTTGTCAGACGAGTCCCACTCCCTCAGACATTTAAAATCCATGAGCCCAAATACCTGAGGGAGTATCTATACAAAGATGATGTTACAGAGCCTTAGCTTTGTACGACAGCTAAGTCTCTCTCTCGGTTCAAAATGTTGAGATCCAGCAATACGCAAGAGCAAGATAGCCAGCAACAAATTAAACTGCAGACCAGCTTAATGCGGGTACTGGTCTTCCGCTTTATGGTTTTTTAAATCAGAGATTTGCTTCTCCTAGAAAGGTTGCCTTCACCACGGCTTACGGGAGCCCTCTCCACCCTAATACACATATACACACACACAAATATACATGGTGCTAGTTGGCCGTGGACACAGAAAAGATATATTAATATACATATATATATACATATATATATATATATATACATATACATATATATATATATATTTAATAAACAGATTATATACCAGTGATTTAATAATCACGCGACTTTAATTGGATTTACATGTAAGAAACCAGCGACACAATCAGTATATATATATATATATATATATATATATATATATATATATATATATATATATATATATATATATATATATATATAATATCGAGTTTCAAATTTCCCAATATAACTTATACATCAATTATCAATTCTCTGGAGTGTTTTCTACGAGGAAAGTTTATTCGATATTTTCAGTTCAATTTACAGTGTAAATAAGCATTAAGGTCATTCGGTCTGTGACAACAATCACTACTTTCAAATTCTCTATATGTTTTCTGACAAAAAATACATTAGTTCAATAATTAATTAATATAGAGTTCATATTTCCTTCCTTTAATATGAAGAATAACAAAATTCCATGAACCTGATACGTGGGATATGAACTTGTGTAAAAGTTACACTGCGGGCTCTGAACCTGATATGACGTGCGCAAGTAATTTCGGATCTGTATCGTCACCTTCGTCTATACGGAATCTATTCCTGTGTGATTTTCTTAAATGCAGACGTGCTATGGCTGTCGGGGGTACTGTATACTTTCTAGTCCAATTGCAAGTGACTTTGTTGCTGTCTGGCTAGGAGACCCACGCTCATAATATATCCTTATCGGAAAATTCAGACGGCACTGCTCAGTATTTGTTGCAGACCAGAGTGCGCTTATCTCTTGTTTTTTTTTTTATAAGGGGACACTATTTACCAAGGCTTACTCGATAATAAGGATTAGTAAGTGTCAGTTATACGGTGAGATAACACTGTGATAATCTGTGCTGGTGGAACTTGGGTAGAGTTTTATTTTTTTAAAAAGGTCGATTCCACAACTATTTGTTTACATTAGACTTGACAACG
Source organism: Euprymna scolopes (assembly GCF_053919585.1). Lineage (NCBI taxonomy): Eukaryota > Metazoa > Mollusca > Cephalopoda > Sepiida > Sepiolidae > Euprymna > Euprymna scolopes. Next base: position 96,767,904 of record NC_136486.1, on the reverse strand, counting down.
AACATGTAATATTCACCTAAGGCGCTACTCATCTGGTAAGGCATTCCCAGGATGAGTAGTTCCATGAAAGAAGCTTTGATAATAGTTGGAGCTAGCAACTGTTTGCTGAGAATGTATTACAAGGGGCGGCAAAGATTCAAGTTTAGTTTAGCATCTGCCAAGATCATAGAGATAGATCAGACATAGCCTCGCAATGTATCTTTTGCGAGACAACATGTTGTAAGGAGGAGAAGAATAGCCTACTAAGTATTGAAGCCGTATTTAAACGCTGTCAAGTTAGGAGGTGGTCTGAGTACATCCTACTCAGATATATTAACGGTACTTCATCTTGCTCTTAAAACCGAATCGATTCTTGCGTCTAACCTCCTAACAAGGACATAAATAATATGGGGGTCGTTCCAACAGTAACCTAATTGAAACTAAAAACTAAAACATTGAAAAGCTACGATGACGTAAGGGTTTCTATTTAAACTAGTGACCTTTTGAGCTCCAGAATTTATTTTGTCATTTTCAATGTACTACTGCCAGCCTCTTTTGATGCCTGGGTCGAAATTTATCACTAACATCTTTGTCGACACTCTAAAAAAACGAATCCATCTGCTAACTTTACTGACATCAACTTCATTGGCTTCGTAAATGTTTATCAGGCGAGGGTGAATGTTGATCTGTTCGATTTTTCTACGTGGTGGAATTCAGTGATAAATCTCTGCTTCTGACACATATCCATGACAAGATTGCTTGCTTAGATTCTCACACTGTCAATATATGCAACAGAAAGATGAAACTTATGGATCATAAACGTAAGAGTTCTGTCTTTATAACAACACAATTTGCAACCCTATTTTACTCATTCGGTCGAGATTAAAAAAAATGGAGGCATTATTTTTTGGAATGCCCATTGTACATAGAACTCTTTCATTTCAGAGTCCAGAAAATCTTCCGTAGTGACTTAAAACCTGACTCAAATGCTAATTCATTGTAACTAAACCATCGATTTAATCGTCATTCTTAAAAATAAAAATTTAAATGTCCGCTAACCCTGAAGCATATCTAAGACGTCTATTTCTGCGACATTATCCACTGTATAATCTCTTGCAGATTGCACTTATAATAAAATCGCTGTCACTGACGACACTAGAGTTTGTGTAGCCTTTATATGCACAGTCTCGACCCGGACACAAAATAGAATCGTCAACGCGACTCACCTCTTTCCCTGCCTTAACGAGGATCATTAGAGTCATTGCCGCCTCGCGACAAATAACAACGAAAAGCAACGACACCAGTAAGGTCGCCGGTCACTATCGGCGGTGGGTGGAGGGGCTTCGTAATGTCTACCGTTTGTTGTGAGATGCGTTTTGATTGGTGGATTCGGAGACAAATTGCTATCCCAAATATAGTCAGTCTGAGGGACGCAGTTTTTTTCCCATAACGACGCCGGGAGGATTCTGAAACCTGATAAAACCTGGTACGTATGGCAGACAATCGACCGAATATAGTCACGTGAAAGAATAAAAAAGGTGTCACCGTAAATTTAAGTAAAGGTTTTTTAATGAGCAACAATGTATGTTAAAAAATTAACAGACACAAGACAAACGCATATATATATATATATATATATATATATATATATATATATATATATATATATACGTGTGTGTGTATGTGTATGTGTGTATGTGTGTGTACGTGTGCGCATGTATGTACCAAAAGTAAAGCCTAACTAAAACTAAGAACATGTAACTAGAATATTAAAATTAAGAAATTAATTAGAAATAAGGCTATATATATATATATATATATATATATATATATATATATATATATTAATTTCTTTACATATCCTGATAATTATATATAGAGAGATATCTTTCTTTTTGTAGCCGGAGGGTTAAATTCCGACCTACGAAGTCATGGTTGACTTTATGACTAGGTTCGAATTCTTCGACTGGTTGAAATCATCACTTAAAAAGACACTCAAAGACACACACTCGGATATAAATTTAAATCATAACAGAATCAAGTGTTAGCTCCAGGAGGGAGCCCCTTGATCTCTTAATACTTACTGAAGTAAAATAAATAAAAAAAAGTATATATGTGTAGATCGTCATATGATAATTAGATCAGTCTGACTGACGTTAAAAGTATTTAATAAGAATAAATGTCTAAATTCAACTGTATCTCTCGCGGTTGACGGTATCCGAATTGTTCGGGTCCTTGCTAATGAGGCCAGACATGACTTCTGTTACCGTGGCGCGAATCCCTCGACTGACGATTATCGTAACACCCTGTACTGATGATTCCAAAAGGATGAAACACTAGTGTCTGTAGGTATTTAATAATTATTATAGTAAATAATATATATATATATATATATATATATATATATATATATTTATATATATACGAACACATACACATTAAATTTTACTAAGAAGATATATCCTCCATACTATGGTAAAGATACACTGAAAGATGAATTAGTTAGAAAGTAAGACTTAAAACTACTTTGTCAGTGTATCAATTCAAATAGCAGTTTGTCCTAATAACAATACTTGATACGTACTTGTTTACTCTATTTTTCTACTAAGTTATCATCATGTGTATAATTCATTTCGATTAGTTTTTTTTTCTGAAAACCTTTTTCAATTGATTCTTTTTAAAGTTGTCTTTTTTAAAAGAAGGTCAAACAAAATAATTATTCCTAAACAACACATGGTTATATCAGATTATGTGTTTTGCAAAAGCACATCGGATATTGTTGCTATAAACAGTCTATTTTGATAACTGAATGCTGTTATAGTCTGTACTATTTTACGTTTTTTTATTAAAATATACTCCACTGCTTATAGAGACCCCAAGGTCACACGAGTGTAAATCTTAATGAGTGCAAGGTGGGAGGTAAGACAACACCAAGCTGATCGGCAATGGTGAAACTTAGATAAGGTTTACTTATTTAAAAGATCGAATCAACAAGGTTTGGTTTATATTAAACTTAAAAACGGCTATTTTATAGTCAGATGCGATGCAGCCCTGCAGTATTGTGTTCCACAGACGGGGAGGTCTAAGAAAGAAATTTTGCTTATGGAATTTTTGTTTAGTTTTAGCACATGCAGAGATTGAGAGAACTTGTTAACTTGTAATTGTTGATAGGCTGTAGTTGTTGTGAATGTTTTACTGTTCCCTTGAATCAAATTAATATTTAAGTACATAAACGCAGACGTCGACGCTTCGTGAAAATAATATTTTATTTTTCAGAGAACAGAAATATATCGCAGTGCACATCGCAATTTAGATTGAAATCCAAGAAAATGCATTGGAACGGATTGTATTTTACGGGAGTTTCAAATAAAAAAAAACATTTCGCGTGGGGGTCGTTAAGTTTTTTTAAAAATAAAATCTACAAGTGGGATTGCGTTAAAAAACAAAAATCATTGCGGACTATTATCCTCATCTTTCTTAATTGTTGTTTCACGACGTTTCGGCCAATTATTCCTCTGGTCTTCGTCAGGTGATAACCGCGACTAGATAGGAACTCCGAATCTCTTAACTGCATTCTCAGCAATTACTGCCATCCATAGGTGTCATCTCATCACGCTTTTGGGCAAGTAAGCCTCTGGCCGGCTTTGAGTAGGATTGGCACCGCTATCTTCAGATCATCTGAAACCGTAGAGATTTAACGTCTCTATCCACTGTGCCACGGGTCTCGAATGGCGATCAAGGTTGGATATTTTTTGTCTTATAAATCCACGTTTATTCATTATCTAATCCGCATTCATTATCTAATAGTCCGACATAAACTAATAAATAATACTCATCTCAATAATGAATTCCAATAAAATAATATAAAAAGCATTGCGTTTCGACATTTTTAAAATGAGGATTACCAATTTGTATTGTTGGGGGTATTCGAAGTCTTTCTCTTATATGCAATATTATTATCACAACGTTTCGACCCATGTAACCTCTAACCTTCTTCAGGGATATCTTGTTGAACTCGAGAATCTTTATATCGAAATCATGAATCTGTGCAGAATACTGAATGGAAGACTTCATTCAATACACAGTCTTAACTTGTTCTCGAGCCATCAGACATGATCTGCTAGAAATCTTTATTAATTCTATTCTTAGTAGAATATTTAGTGAGAATTGAACTCTCGACCTTGTCACTTAGAGCTTATATCAATTGCGCAGAAAACAAACTATCACCGTGGATTAAAAAAAGACCTAAGTTCGAAATTCCTTAATGATTCTTAACTATCGCATAAAAGTTCTTGAGTAGGACAAAACACACCTGTAAAAGGTGGAAGATTACATCGGATACAAGATTCTGAGAGCAACCTGTTTTTATAAAGGGGTCGTCACTTATCAAGGCCTAGAAATTACTCGATGAGAAGAGTTAATATAAGGTGGTCAGTGTGACAATGACATAATAATTGTTCGTGGTAAACATTGGGCAGAATTTCGTTATTTAAGGGGAGAGCTCAATAAGAACTTGTTTACATTGGACTTGAAAAAGCCCGGGTTGTAGTTAGCTGACAAGCAGCCTGATATAGCAAAGAAACTTGTTCAAGGAATTTGCGTTTAGATGCAGAAACACTAATCTAACTACATTAACTGTCAACATATGTAAATTTGCATATGTGGACAGTTGCTATAGTTAGATGAGTGCTTATTGTGAATGTTTTGTAGGGAGGATTAAAGCTCAGTTGAAATAAATTCAGTAGTTCGCGTAATTAAAACAAAATGAATGGTCATTTAAGTTAAAATATGTAATATCACTGCAGGTTTAATATTATTAGACTGGGTTAGTGTTTGAGAGAAGTGGAGAAACGCACGATACCTATAAGGTCATGGGTTATTAAGGTCTTCCGTAATTTAAATGTCTACTTTTCATGAATAAACGCTTCAGGATTCAGTCTAGTATAATTGTGTACGCGTTTTTTTAAAGCACTTTTATTATAATGTTGTCTGTCCTTTTTATTTTTTATGTCTTGTTTTGCACCCCCCCCCGCCACTTTTCACTATTTATGGAAGGGCTTATAATCTTGTCTCGCGACTCCTGATGGATTTGGTGTTGGTTTACACTCGTGTTTCCTGCCATCCTTTAGTGGCTCTCCCGACCCGGATAGAAGTTAATTCCCAAATGGTAACTTTTTCTATTTCACTCAGCACTCTGGTGGGAAAAAATAAAATTAAAAATAAAATAAAAAATAAATAAAATACAATACAAAAATAAAAAAGTCGCCCCCCCCCCAGGAAAAAAAAGATTCACACTGATAGTCACTGATTGCCAACTAGAAAACACTCGACAACTCCCAGTAGAGGTCGGAACAAGCTGCCCCCTTTTTTTTTCTCGTTTAATACATTTTTGTTTTATAACATGTACCGCCTATTGTTTAAAATTGTTGGAAAAAAAGAGAGACGACAGGTTCGTCGCAGCGGGCACTAAAAGATGTCGAATATCGAATGTACAAAACATGAAAAAGTGAATAACAAATGACTCCCCCATGTTATCTATACTCGGTGTTCTCTTTTAATTTCATCTGCATCAACGCACATCACAGCCTCATATATATATATATGTATATATATATATATATATATATGTATATATATATATATATGTATATATATATATATATATATATATATATATATATATATACATTGATGAAGGACTGCGTACTCTTATGTTTGCACGTGTACACATATATCCAAAATACGTCGCAATAAAAGCGAACACACACACACACACACGCATATATATATATATATATATATATATATATATATATATATATATATATATATATATATAAGTTAATATTTTCCAGAGGTGAAGCAACCAATGAAGTTTCAAGGAACTTTATACAAGAGTTCGCAATACCTGAGTACGGGAAGATCTACTTTTCATTTGTTTTACATAAGCAGAAGTATGTCGCTACACGTTCGTGAGCATTTTTCGGTATGCCAGTTACGAGTAACTAGAGTCCTGTTCAGGCGATATTATGTATAACAAAAGTCAAGTCATTGACTTTTGTATAAGCAATCTTGCTTGAATAGGTTTCTACTTTCAATTGGCTGACGAAAACATGCTCATAAATGCGTAGCGACATATTAAAACGTGTGTATAAAAATAAAAATTATATATATATATATATATAATTCGATAAACATTGTAAGGTGCCTATGAGAATCGATCAACGTTTCAACATGTGCATCTTTTGTCAGAACTCCAAGTGAATTTTGCAGCCAGAGAATAAAATAAAATAAAATTAATAAAATAAAAATCCGCGTAAACCCCTTACAATGTTTATATAACTGTTTATATAGAAACAACCGTATTGAAGACTTTTGCATAAATATTGGTTTTTAATTCATGGTAACTATATGGCATGAACATAATATATCAATATATATATATATTATGTGTGTATGTGTGTATGTCTGTGTGTGTGTTTGTGTGTGTGTGTCTCTCTCTGTGTGTGTGTGCGAAGATATATACAGAAACGGAAAAAAGGGTGTATATATGCATAAATAAATATTAAATTTTTTATTATACTTGTACGTTACATCCTAGCGGAATCTTCGGAGATAACTCGTCAAACCGATTGTACGGTCCGAAGCCTGGAACAACTCCGATTTCACTTAATTCCGACCGCTCTAATTAGTGAGGACAATTTTAACTAAATTGAGAAATGAAACCTATTTATTTCACATCAGACGGACAAGCATAGTCGACTTGACTGTGTTCAAAAAATCATGTAGAAATAAATTTGCGATTAGACTGAATGACCCGGACGAAAATGGTCCATCCATAATTACTTACTTATATATTTAATTTATTACTTAGTTATATATTTAATTTATTACTTAGTTATATATTTAATTTATTACTTAGTTATATATTTAATTTATTAATTAGTTATATATTTAATTTATTACTTACTTATATATCTAATTTATTACTTACTTTTATATTTAATTTATTACTTAGTTATATATTTAATTTATTCCTTACTTATATATTTAATTTATTAATTAGTTATATATTTAATTTATTACTTAGTTATATATTTAATTTATTACTTAGTTATATATTTAATTTATTACTTAGTTATATATTTAATTTATTACTTAGTTATATATTTAATTTATTACTTAGTTATATATTTAATTTATTACTTAGTTATATATTTAATTTATTACTTAGTTATATATTTAATTTATTACTTAGTTATATATTTAATTTATTACTTAGTTATATATTTAATTTATTACTTAGTTATATATTTAATTTATTACTTAGTTATATATTTAATTTATTACTTAGTTATATATTTAATTTATTACTTAGTTATATATTTAATTTATTACTTAGTTATATATTTAATTTATTACTTAGTTATATATTTAATTTATTACTTAGTTATATATTTAATTTATTACTTAGTTATATATTTAATTTATTACTTAGTTATATATTTAATTTATTACTTAGTTATATATTTAATTTATTACTTAGTTATATATTTAATTTATTACTTAGTTATATATTTAATTTATTACTTAGTTATATATTTAATTTATTACTTAGTTATATATTTAATTTATTACTTTGTTATATATTTAATTTATTACTTAGTTATATATTTAATTTATTACTTAGTTATATATTTAATTTATTACTTAGTTATATATTTAATTTATTACTTAGTTATATATTTAATTTATTACTTAGTTATATATTTAATTTATTACTTAGTTATATATTTAATTTATTACTTAGTTATATATTTAATTTATTACTTAGTTATATATTTAATTTATTACTTAGTTATATATTTAATTTATTAGTTAGTTATATATTTAATTTATTACTTAGCTATATATTTAATTTATTACTTAGTTATATATTTAATTTATTACTTAGTTATATATTTAATTTATTACTTAGTTATATATTTAATTTATTACTTAGTTATATATTTAATTATTATCCACATATTTATACGTTTTATCTTATATTCAGTATGGAGATCCCTACTTTACTATGCTTTGACCTGGTCATGGAAGCACCGTTTTTTCAATGTTACAATCAAACAATGTTCAAGCTATTTTTTTCTTCTCCATTGAAAACCTATACCGTCAATTTAATTTTTACGCTCTTCTCTACGCTTTAATATCTTCCATAGAATGAATGTTGCCCCTACTCTTTAACAGAAGACTCATCTACAAGAATATGTCATTTTTTTTTCTTCATCCCGGAATATTTTTACAGGGATTCCAAAGCACACCTTTTTGAATCTCTTATTAGATCTACCCAATACGAAACTTGAATCCTCACTGGATTTCTGCAACACTAATTATTTGACATTTCTGAGTATTTTTTTTTTATTTTCAAAAACATTATGGTATGATTGATATCTCCCTAAGATTCCAGTTTCTTTTCGTATAATACATGAGATCTTGATATTTCGTCTGTTTTTCTCTTTCAGCTCTGTTCATTTAATTGTAAAAGTGATATTCTTCTGAACGTTAAAGATTCAATTCTCAGTGTGGGCGACCGAAAAATACGATTGTGTATTAGTTAGAACTTCCTATCCATTCATGTCTGACGAAGTGAAAGCATTCTACGCTCGTAAAATAAATAAAGGGTTCCTTTTGAAATTCCTTAAAAATTTCCGAGTTTGACGGAAACATTTCTGAGTTCAGCAAGATACGTCTCAAAAAGATCGGAGGTTATATCGACCGAACCGTTGTAAAAATAACACTCAATATGAGAACAGTAGTCCGAAGAATCAAATTAATACGAATAACCAATCCTCATCTAAAAAATTTAGAAACATAGTATAATCTAATATATATATATATATATATATATATATATATATATATGCATAAAATTTATGCATAAAATTTAGAAACCTAGTCTAATATATATATAAATATATATATATATATATATATATATATATGCATAAATATATATGTATATATCTGTATATATGTGAGTGTATTTTTATTGTTGCATACTCCCCAGAGCGTGATAACGAGCAAATACATACGTGAGTGTGTATGTGTTGTTCTCTCCTTGCTTATGCATCGTGTGTGTGCAGGTGACCTTATTTCCGAAGTACTTTTAATTCCCAATGCTAAATGCTTCTTACCATAATCCCTTTAGAGCCGTGCTGTTTTGATAATAACTGGCCGAAAACGATAAGCAAATAATACGTTTTCATTCTTCCTTTTAACCTAACAAGCATTTAAGAAAATCATACAATTTTAAGTTTTGCTTGCTTTTCTAATTTTCTCACACTTCCCTAAACACACGTCGCTGTCATCGTCTTCCACTCGTGTTCGAGCCTTTTTCTCTCTAATGGAAATTCTAAAAATTCTAAAAATTCCTTGAAAGTGACATTCACCTAACGAAGTTTTTTTTTCTTTTAATACAGCCTCAATAGCCAGAGTTAATGCCGCCAGCATCCACAATTGCTTCCGCTGGAAAGATCACACTGAGTCCAAGCTCCTAAAAAAATATTTTATGGTAAGCTTACCAATGGAACTAGACCACAACTATCCTAAAAAATGCACTATAAAACCAGTTGGTCGCACCCTGACCTTAATCAATATAGACCCTTCCTCGTGTGAAAGAACTGCCAGAATCCTGAACACGTGGAGGAGAGCAACGCGTAGGTATTTCTGGATTTGGGGAGAAAAGGAGAAAAATTAAAGGGCAGACCACAGGAGAAAAAGAGAGCGAAATGAATAACTGCGTTCATCCTTCCCTTCCCCGTGAGCATGAAAAAATTATCTCAAACTACGTGACTAATGCATCTGTTGAAGCAAGTGTAATGGAAATCTAAACACTTGCGTTTAAAGGTACAGAAAAATAATTTATCCTTTGAGATAGCAAGTGACACACGGCAGTTGCTGAAATAAACATGAATGCTCAATTTTTTTACACGCTAAACCTTCTCAGACTCTCTAGACTTTCTTTCATTACATTCACTTGCAAAAAATGAATAGAAGCAAATGCATTGAAGACATCGCCAAAGCTACTTTTTTTACAAGGTAGTCACCACTTATCAAGGCCCAGAAGCCACTCAGGGATAAGAATTATTGCGTGTACAGTACGTTAGTATTGGAGATTTGATAAAGAGTCTTACTTAAAGGGGGAGGTTCATCGGGAATTTGTTTACGTTGGACTTGAAGACATCCAGGTTGTAGTCAGGTGGAAAACAGGCAAACAGAACAGAGGTCCACATGCGTGCACTTCTAAGAAAGAAGCTTTGTTCATGGAATCTACGTTTTGGTTTTGGCACAGATAAAGAGTGGGGAAAACTTTTGTACAGTGGTTTCAGCTAGACTGGTGTTTTTGGTGAAAGATTGACGAGGGGGGACCAGAGATTGGAGCTCAGACGTGCACTTGCCATGGAAGTAACGATAAAACAAAGACAGGCTCGCAACGTCTCTCCTGTGGGAGAGAGGTTGCAGGGAAGAGAAAAGGGCATCACCCACTAAGCAACGAAGACTATTTTGTACTCCGTCAATGCAGGATAGGCTGTTTTTAGCAGCTCCTGTCCAGATAAGGCAGCAGTACTCCATCCTTAGACGTAATTGGCTTTTATATAGATAGAGAACTGCATCAGTAGTGAGATATCTTCTGGAGCGGTAGAAAGATCCTATCATTTTTTTCTGCTACAAAAAGGTGGGCTCCCTCTAAAATGCTAGAAACTTACTCACACCAGACAATACAAAGCCACAATGCAAACATATGCGGAGTTAGTTGCCACATGGTGGCTGGTGCATCTATCACTAGTCTCTTACTCTTCAGCAGAGTCTCAAAATCTAATAGATCTCGCACTATCGGCTAAGTTCACACTTCTGTCCCATCGCCGCAATATTGTGCCTGTTTTTCATGTACTTCTATTGAATATTTCTGATGAACTTGTTGCCCACCTACACACATACTTCTGATTAACCCGACAAGTAACAAAGTCGCACCCTTTCACATTTGAAGTCACTATATGCAGGAAAGCCTTCTACTATAATAATCTACCACTTAGCATTATTAGATTTTGGAATTCTCTCCCTGTTTTCTGCTACAATAACTGTACTGATCTGCAGAAATGTTATGTGAACAGACATCGCGCTGCTCAACTTTCCATCGTTTTCTGTTAGACTTAATTTAAAATAGTAGACCCACACGTTTCAAATGGCAATATGCTCTCTTTGTGCTGAAAAAGAATAAACAAATATAAATGTTATTTTTTCCTTTGATAATGACCTATCCCTAACATTTTAGATAGATGATCGTTTTCCAACACAATTTTATCGTAAACCGATATTCACGAGTTGCTATTCTTATTTACCGCCAACAACAGAAAAAAATGAATTTGTTAAAAAAAAAAAACATAGTGCACCAAACTTTTTTTAATCTCTGTTCAAACTAAACTCAATTAAGGGATTGATTTTATCACTGAACGATAATGCATAACTTATTGATGTTGCACAATCTATAATTAAATCTAAGACTGACCAATTTAATAAATCTAGGGCCAGCATCCCGTACAAATCGTTCACAGTGTGCGGTAATGCTATTATTATGGGAGCTTAAAGGATTTTTCTCAACTGTTCTCAGTCTGTGTTAAACATCTGCATCCCTGTTATCCGCATACAGAACGGCTGGGGGGGACGAGAAGATTACTTCCAACCCTATACACGACTTAGATGTCAACCTCTTGAGAGTTTTGATAAGTTAATGTGGGTATAGTGGTTAATGCTACGTGGTTTTCCTCACGCAAAACACCCACGAAAACTACGATAATGCACACAAGCAATGACATAGATTCCTTTCAATCGAAAGAGTATCTCGTTCTAAGATTCTAATGGATGGCTACGCACATTAGAAAGCTTATTGGGCCATCTTTCTTATCAATTATCTCGTACATTAGACTCGCCTCTCTTTCTGATTTACGCAAGGTTCTCTTTATCGCTCCAAACAATTTCACACCTGAATCTATTCTGTATCTATACACATCTTATATATAAATCTCACTATCTGTGTGTGTGTTTGTCTCGTTTTAAAAATTGTATCTCCTCATAGACGGATGATCGTTGGACGACGTGCAATAGCTCAAAAGATTGCATTTTTGGTGCAGAATTTTATTAGAAGTATTTAATCGATTAAAATAATTGCTAAGGGCTTCAACAAAACGGTTCAAACTTGAAAGCAATGACACATTTACGCGCGTAACACAATGGCGTTATTCTGCGCATGCGTACATCGAGTAAAAGAGAAATCTATTTATTTAGATATTTCACAACGGTCTTAAAGCGGTTGTCCCGTTGGTGCAATGGCTATCGTGACCGATTAATGACACAAGTGTTGCGATTTCGATCTCCAGCGTTTCCTTTTTTTATGTTTTGTTTTACGCATTCCGATATTCTCGATTTTTAAATGTTATGTAATAAATACACATGAACACTTTTATTAAAAATACAGAAGAATGTTTTTGATTTACGTAACGGAAATGTCATGTTTAATTCCAAAAAATCATGTAAATAGATCAAGTAATGGCATTTGTAGTGGATTTACTCCGAAACTAATTAACCGATCATTATGAATATTAATTATGTGTATACGTTTATATGTTTTTATGTGTTGGATTCACTCCTAAACCAAATGACGGATTATTATGAATTTTAAATATGTTTATATGATTATATATTTGCGTGTACTGGATCCACTCCTAAACTAATACACCGATCATTATGAATTTTAATTATGTGTAGAAGTTTATATATTTTTATGTATTGAACTCATTCCTAAACTAATTAACCGATCATTATGAATGATTAGTATGCGTATATGATTATATATTTGTATGTATTGGATTTAATCCTGTATGTATTGGATATATCCTATATATATATATGTATGTATTGGATTTAATCCTATACTAATAATTATATCATAATAACTATATGAACTATATCATTATAAATTTAATGTTATATATGCTTGTATATTTGTATAGATGTCATATTCCAAAAATCATATACAATGATAACTTACTTTTTAATGTATGTATGTGTGCAAGAAATTCTATCAAAATAATAAGGTACTTGTGTAGTATAGTGCTCATATGAAAAAACACAGAAAATATTACTTGTGACATACATGAAAGTTATTAAAACCGAAAATCACGTTTAATAGTTGAGTAGTGTGACTTACATATGAGAAATAGGGTGCTTCTTCATTATAGCACTATAGCACCCAGATAAAAAACAAGCAAAAAATTCTTACTCCTGACATACAGAAAATTTAGCACAACAGAAAATTTAGCACAACTGAAAATTAAATAAACGTATCGAGTTTTCATTTTTAAATTAGAAAAAAGGGCACTTTACAGTATTCTACCTGAGAAATAAGGTACTTTTTCAGTATAGTGCCCATATAAAAAACAAAGATAATCTTACCTGCGACGTACATAAAAGTAATCCTAAACGAAAATTATGTAAAATATTCGAGTAGTATGACATTTATATAAAAAATAAGGTGCTTCTTTAATATAGCACTCTAATATAAAAACAAACTCTCACCTATGGCATACGAAAAGTACACCCAACAGAAAACTATGTCAAATCATTGATAATTTTCATCTCTCTCTCTCTCTCTCTATATATATATATATATATATATATATATATATATATATATATATATATATATATATTATAAATAAGGTATTTGTACATTATCCTACTCAAGAAATAAGGTACTTGTGCAATATAATACTCATATAAAAAACAAAGATAATCCTACCTGTGACGTGCATAAAAGTTATTAAAACCGAAAATCACGTTATATATATTCGAATAGCATGACTTTTAAATGAGAAATAACATGCTTCTTCACTATAGCATGAAAAAAAAAACTCTTATTCTAGACGCACCAAATAAAATTACTTAGAATATCGAGTTCTTTCATTTTTAAATTAGAAAAGAAAACAACTTCTACAGTATCCTACCCATGAAATAACGTACATGTATAATGAAGTACCCATATGAAAAACAAAGAAATTCATGTCTATGACATACATAAGTTATCAAAATCGAAAATCATGTAATATATTCGAGTAGTATAACATTTATATAAAAAAAGGCGCTTCTTCACTCTGATGTAAAAACAAACCCTTACCTGTGACATACCGAAAATTTAGCACAACAGACAATTATGTAAATAATTTTAAATATTTGTTGTACATTACCTGCCCTAGATAGGGAAATATTTTTCCACATACGTGCTGTAAATCTCCTGTCCTAGGGAAGGTACAATTATTTCATACATATGTTGTGCAATACCCGACTTAGGGTAGATAAAATATTCTTTTGCTCAAGATGCCAAATGATACATAGACATAAAAACTTCCTCTATTTAAAGAATAACACGTATGTTAAAAATTTTTCTGATTGTCTTATACGATCCCGAGTAACGCCGGGTGGCCTTGCTAGTCTACTATAAAATCGTGTATGAAAAAAAATTGTATGTGGTTTGCTTGAAGCACCAAATTGGTCAAAGGGAAAATAATTCACAACTCGCATTTAGGTAAAATGCACTTTCGTATAAATAATTGAATTCATTCAAAACGTATCGCAAAACAATAACAAATAAAAATAACATCTACGTGAATCGCGTTCGTGCGAGATGGTTCAGTGGTAAGAGTTTAGACTTCTTATTATGAGGTCCTGATTTTGAATATCTCTAGATTCAGCCACTCTGATGAGTCGTAAACGACGAAACACGTGTCAGTGGATAATTATATTTTAAAAACCCACACTCACACACACACACACACACACATATATATATATATCACAAGCATATATATATATATATATATATATATATATATATATATATATGTATATTGTAATCTGTAGAGTGCGACGATAATCGGTTAATATGTTTCATTTTGTTGTTTTTTTTAGAGACAGAAATGGGTTCAGTTTTTTTCGGCACGATTGTAATCTGCAGGGTGTGATGACAATCGGTTATTATGTTTAATTTCGTTGTTTTATTTTAGCGATGCCAATCGGTTTATATATTTAATTTTGTTCGTTTTTTCAGCACAATTGTCATATGTAGAGAACGACCACAGTCGGTTAATATGTTTAATTTAGTTAATTTTTTAGCACGATTATCTTTTGTAGAGAGCGACGCCATATTGTATAATTTCTGGCGCCTTTGTTTATTTATATAAATGGATTCCGTATTATGTGAATCGCCAGGTATTTGCCAAAGAAAAATGGACAGAATTTGAGAAGGGAGAAATTAGTATTTTGGAATCGGGAAATGGAAATATTATGTTATGTGCATGTATGTATGTAATAACTAGGGTTATGAGAACAGGATATTCTATTCCTAGTTTGGATTTTCAGGTATATATCCATTGATATCTTATATGATTTTTATATAGAGTGATGTGATTCTTGGTTGATTAATTGTGTCTAACTGTGTCGGATATATACTCGAGAGTCAAAACAATGAAAAGAATATGCTGTTATTATAGCCTTAGTAATAACCAGTTAATATCGGTGCAAGCACAATATCGTAGGAAAATATAGAGTTTTACATGGTCGCAACTGGTAGCGGTTGGAGCACTAAATATTGAAATAGAAAAATAGGAACTTCTTCCTCTGTAGATGTGGCGATTGTGATGGTGTTGCTCATCAGATGTAATCTAGATTTTTATTATCACAGGTGAATGTTGCAGAAATGGTGGTTGTAAGCTACGTAAGATAGTGGCTGCTTGGGTAGATGTATTGAATTTGCATGTGGCATCTGTTGTTGCAAATCTACGGTACTTTGGTCCAGAGGGGAAGTTCTACGATCAAAATATTATATCTGGAGATACGGTCGAATGTTACATCGACAGCA
Source organism: Euprymna scolopes (assembly GCF_053919585.1). NCBI lineage: Eukaryota > Metazoa > Mollusca > Cephalopoda > Sepiida > Sepiolidae > Euprymna > Euprymna scolopes. Next base: position 96,751,958 of record NC_136486.1, on the reverse strand, counting down.
GGAATAAATAAATAATGTTACTCACTCTTTATGAATGGACGTACGTTTCTTTTGCTTACTGTTTATCGTTTTAATGACGTACGTTACTCTTTCTATAGTCCATAGTTATTTGCAATTTGCCTTTGGTTGGTAACGTATACGCCGTGTCATATAAACCCGATATATCTTGTGTATGCGTTTGTATGTGTATTATCGAGGGGGCTTGATTCTACCCATTTCTCCGTTGTATGTTTGTGTTGTCGGAGTTAGTTTCACTATCAGGGTTTTACCCCACTAGCACCCGCCAGAAATCATTTAAAATCGCTAATCACCACAGGGCATTCAATTCCCTTTAGTTGCTGTTTAATTGAAATTGAAGAATCGTTTTTTTTTTCACACATGACTTAATCAGGCGTCTTTATTATTATTATTATTATTATTATTATTATTATTATTATTATTATTGCCATAATATTTTATTTTTATTATTATTATAGTAAATACAACTACACACAATTTATGTAAATACTGTCTTTGAAACTATTGGTTATATTTATATATTATGATACCGAAATTTGAAACGGAGAAAAGAATTTAAAAAAAAATTAAATACTTTTTAATTTGATTAGTTCTTGGCTTCATTTCACCATGACATTTCTGGGGGTCCGATTACTTAATTGGTTTAGAAGATACGACTTTCACTCCTACTTCTACCCCTTCGCTTGCTGATGCTGTTATTGTTGTAGAACGAGGTCGAGATCTACATAGAGCCCACTAAAATATTGTAATACTTCCAAGATCGGGAGTAGCAAGGCCCGGTGGCTCCATGATAAAATTGGGGTTGCTTTAGTACAGAGCATAAAAAAAATGACGTAGAAAAAAGATTGCCACTTTCACTGCATTGATTTGCGGTTTTGCACCTGAGACAATCAGGACGACGTATTCTGGTGGCGACCCCACTTCCATTCCACTAAAATTTCACCTAAATCCTTTAGCTGGGTAGCTCTTGCACACGTTGTACGGCAATGACGTTTGGATGTTACGAATAGGTACTGCTGATACTACTGTTGTATACTCTAACCGGCGCTATGTGTAAAGATTGTACACCTGCGCATCTGGTTGTAACTCAGGCTGTCATTAATGCTCCCGCTGTAAAACTCAGCTGTTGATAAAAAAAACCTCGTGGATATTGATTTGTTTATTAAAAGTTTTCTTTCGTGTTTATGAAAAAAACCCAGAGAGATTAAGGAGGAATGATTTGAAGGCATTTTTGCTAAGCTGGTGTGACAGCTGCATCCTTCATGCAATTTTGGTATAGGTGGGTGGATAACGAACTAATGCACGGATCGAAGTAACGCAATTTCTTGACGTCCATTTCATGATCCCTTAAGGTGCCCCTCTCGTTACCGAACACTACTACTAAAACTACTAATACGACTACTACTACCGTTAATTATTACAATTTGGGCTGCATACACGGTAAATGATAGTGCTATTTATTTGAATGAAAAAATACAGTAGTTGTGTTATATTACGAGCGAATGCAGAAAAATAGTATGTATAACTTTTCAGCTATACTTTTCACAAATGTGCACGGACGTATAATTTTAAGAACTCAACGTTTAAACATTTACACTCATATTTGTGACAAGTTACATACAGCTAAAGGGAGAGATAGAGAGATAGAGAGAGGATAGGGGTGGGAGATTTTTCAATGAATTGCGATCACGCACGCGTCTGTTTGACTTGTCTTTCACTGTCTGTTCTTCTCTGTTGTGTGTGCGTGCTTATATTGAATGTATTCCATTGTTTCTTTGTCTGGTCATTGACGTCATCTTCAGGTCAATATCTAGGACGTCCAGGCTGGTTTTTGTCTACCTTTGCTATTGACAAAATCTAGCATTGTCCGATCAATAACACTGGTTTACAAAAATAAATTTTTAGTCTAAAGAAAGAATGATGATAGTTGTGTTTTATTAATTTGGGTGTGCTGAATTCAAATTAATGAATAGTTTGGCTCTATCACTTCTAGTTTTCTGGCTTTTAAATAGTCTGATTTTAGTATAAACAGAGAATATATATGGATATTTCAAGAGTTGCATCAGCTTATAACAGATTAGTTAGGATAGATAAAGAACACTGATTGAATCAATGTACTTGGATGACACAATTACACAATTCAGAGTACCACAGACAGTCAAAAGTGTGTTTTCTTAGAAGTTCTGGTATATTTTGCCCCTGGAATGTCACGCAAGAGTATCCAACAGAAGTCTTCCGCCATGCCGGGGTTCCTTTTGCCTTGATAGTTGTTCTCCAGCTTCGTAATATCTTGGTGGAATCTTTCTCCATGCTCATCACTCACTGCTCCAAGGTTTGACAGGAAGAAATTGAAGTAGGGACGGAGAAAATGAATTTGGAGTGACATTCGACATTCCATATCCTTGTAAGACTTTAGCAACTTCTCAACACAGACCGACTTGAATGCTTTCCATGCTCTCATTTCCTTTCCTTTAAGTTAAGAAGCTTCTCAAAATCAGCATTACTCGGAGTCCGACACAGATGTTCGCTTTGAGCGTAGCAGCACTAAGACCTGGGAACCAATGTTACAGTCAAAATAGTGAAAGTAGGCGGTTACGAGAAGAGAAACGATGGTCCAACGCTGTGCAACTGTTGTGACGTCCCCATACACATAGCAGAAAGTATTGGTCTTGTTGAGGCATTCTCGACGTTTTAATGTGCTTGAAGCCATTGGAGAATCTGAAAATACAACAAAATAAAACTAAATCATATGCAAGCCAATAAAATGTGCATTTGAGCAACCCAAAAGATGTGTAACACGATAGTTTATGGACACGAACATCCAGCGCCGCCTGCGAGCGAGACAAAATCTTCTAATGACTTCCAGAGCACTACTGAGTGTGAATTGAGACCTGCAGCCTTAACTGTCAAAATCCGTCTTGATATATATATATATATATATGTATATATGTATATATATATATATATATATATATATATATATATATATATATATCAAGTCACTAAAAATTCTGTAATTCAAATTTAATTTTCCGTTACATGCAAGCATTCATAACTAGGGCTAGGACAACAACATATCCTTTTCATTGTTTGGACTCTCGGGTGTGTATCCGTTGATATCTTATATGCTTTTCTATAGAGTGATGTAGTTCTCGGTTGATTAACTGTATCTAACTGTGTCGGATATATACTCGAGAGTCCAAACAATGGAAAAAATGCTGTTGTCATTCATAATAGTTTAGAAAAAAATTAAAAAGAAATTGAACGTCCAGTGTAGCAGCAAGTTTTGTGAGCATAAACCTGAAAAACCAGTTAGAAATGACTTATACACCACACATTATGGTCATGAAATTCCTACAGCCACATACCTTGAAAGTTCCTGGATATAACCGTAAACTAGATCCAGTGATGAGGCCCCAGCTTGCGGGCTTTGGGGAGTGTGGAGCCACCCTTTAATTGCCATTGCTTCCAGGTCAACTCTGACCCGGAGTGGTACTACCTGTTAGGGTCCCAACTATGGGTTAAATAGAAACCGACTTGAAAACAACAAATATATTCTATTAAAAATTTTTTCTTAAAATCTTTGGATTCAGCATTAAATAACCTGAAAAGGGTTGATATGCCATAAAACAAAAACAACCAACCAACCTACCTTGAAAATGCTGCTGTCAAACCTGACATAGTTATATGGAATAAGTTAGAGAGAATTATAACCTTGGTTGAAGCTAGCGTCCCTTATGATGGAGGCCTGAAAAGAGCTGAAAGGGAGAAACCCACCAAATATCAAGATCTCATATATGCTATAAAAAGAATCTGGAATCTTAGGGAGAAATCAATCGTACCAGTTATTATAGGTGCCACATGATTTATGAAAAAGAACTTGAAGTCTTACCCAACTGATATTATTGGTGAACCAAAAGCAAGGGATATCCAGACAATTGCACTTAAGGGAACAACGACGATACAAAAAAGAGTTCTCTGCTTGTTTCAAGAAACTAGTGTGGCTCCCAACGTTACAATCTTCAAAGGAAGAAAATTAAAAAAACAAAAGGGAAAAACCACATTCTTGTGAAGTATGTGGGTATTCTTTTTCTAAAAAATCACCCTTAGATTTAGGTCGACACTCTTATGTACTTTTACAATTAACTGTCTTTAGAAAATAAATGAAAAAGATCTGAATTGTACAGAAAAAATCACTTTCGGTACAGCTTAGTTTAAGTTTAGTGTCAAGGTTATGTTAGATCAGCCATTCTTAACCTTTCGTCTATCATTGCTTCTCTTTATGTATTCATCCTTTTATCTTCTATTTTAATATAAAACAATCATAGCCATTATAAAGTAACAAAAACAAGCAAAAAAAACAAGAAGGAAAGAAAACAAACTATTTATTGGTACCCCGACAAAAGGAGAGTGAACCAGTAAATTCACTCTTGTCCGTTGGTCTATTCGTCCGTTCGTCTGTCCGCACTTTTCTCAATGACTACGTCTTGAGATTTTTTGAAAGTTTGCACAAACATTAAACATGATATGAGTAAAACTGTAACAGAACGAATTTTCCGGGAAAACTCCGGTTTCCCTCCTAGGGGTGCCTTTCGTGTTAAAATGGGTAAAATTGACTCTTTTGTGCTTATTAAAAAAATGATGTGTTAGATTTTTATAAAACTTTATGAAAAGTCGTAAATAAATGATTTCTATATAATTTTGTTTGTCTGTACTTCAGGATAACTCTTGTGTGTGCTCCAGGGGCGGTTTTACGGCTAATAAAAACACTCCATTTCTGGATTATTTTACCATATTTGTCCAAAAGTTTCTGTTTATGTCTATTTAGCAGTTCTGTATGGTGCTGAACTCAAATTTAAATATGTTAAGGCCTTGGGAACTTTTGGTGCTAAATGGGGAGGGGGGAATAATAATGGACTTAATCATTTCTTTTTTTCCATGATGCACAACTCAAATTTACATATGTTAAGGTCTAAAACTGCACTGTTTGTGAATTTTCACCAGGATTTGACGTCCCTGGGGACTTTTGGGGCTAAATTGGGAGGGAGCAAATGCTGAACTTAGTCATATTTTTATACCTCGCATGGTTCAGTTGTTGTTTAATACGTCAGGTTTTGTATAAAAATAATATAATAGATTTGTCTCACAAAAATAAAAGTATATCCAACTTTTCTAAAAAGAAAATTATGAACTAAATTCGTATTGCATTACTAACATAGCACAATTTAGAAAAACATTATTTTTTTGATATCATCAGGTACTTTAATTATTTACCTCCTAGTGATAAAATCAACACAAATAATTATAAATTAAAACACGCAAATAATCATAAAATAGAATACATAAAAAAATTATCTATAATATAAATCTCACCAGTATGTATGTATGTATGTATGTATGTATGTCCGCCTAACACCTTTGTCTAGGAGACGTATTTCCACGGGATCGGTATCCTTTTTATGCTCGACCCTTCGGACGACAAATATCGAAACATTGGCCAAAAGCATTAATACCTTCACCCTCAACTAGGAACTTTTTTACAGGGAGTGGTCGCTTTTTTTCGCCAATATTTTCGATTGCCTAGGCTTAATTTTAACCTACGTTACTTCCGGTTTGGCGATGGGCGCAATACAAAAGATGTCTCGTTTTTTTACGTTATTTTCCTCCCTCGCCGTACAGGTTCGAGCCTCCCTGTCCACTTCCACTTTATTCTGCTAAACACATATCTCTAAACACGCGAGTAACGCCGGGCACCCAAGCTAATAAACTGTAAAACACAAATATATACGTATATGTTACCGAACAAGCGCAAAAATATTTCATAAAATCTAAAACAGACACCATTATAAAATATAAAACAGACACTATTATAAAATATAAAGCAGACACCATTATAAAATATAAAGCAGACACCATTATAAAATATAAAGCAGACACCATTATAAAATATAAAGCAGACACCATTATAAAATATAAAAGAGACACCATTATAAAATATAAAACAGACACCATTATAAAATATAAAACAGACACCATTATAAAATATAAAACAGACACCATTATAAAATATAAAAACACAAATAGAGAAGATTCTAATTTACCTTATATGTGCTTCCGGGTTGCACTTGTTTACACCACTGGATTTATATTTGCCCTCTATCGGCCCCACAACAGCGGAGTTACTATCTTTAAGAGCATATCTGAGAAAATAGACCACATCCTGTCTGCACACGCCACGGCTAACATCCACATCTGTGGTGACTTCAACGTCCATAACATGGAATGGTTGACCCACTTAAATAAGACGGACGATGAGGGGAGGTTCTGTTATGATTTTGCCATTGCTTATGACCTCATTCAGATTGTTCGCGAGCCCACCCGTGTGCCGATACTACTGGTCAATATGCAAGCCTCCTAGACCTTTTTCTGTCAACTTCCTCTGAGCTATGTTCATGTTCCCTTCTTTCTCCTCTAGGATCTTCCGACCACTCCGTCGTATCAGTTAAGATAAAAATGAAATGTAATAAGTCACCAGACGTACCCCTCCACCGTACTGTATACCGATACTCCATGGCTGACTGGGATAGCTTCCGTACATTTATATCTGATCTACCTCTGCATTCCATGTTTAAAAATGATGTGTCCTCTATAGTATCAGAGATGACCGAATGGTTTATTGTAGGCATAGACAGATTCATACTATCTAAAAAATTCCAATAAAAACCTACCAGCCAGCCATGGTTCTCCCCAGAATGTGCTGCTGCCATCGCGCACAGAAATCACCTTTTTCATAGCTACCAACGTAATAGATGCACTGAGACTAAAGCTGCTTTTAGGAACGCCAGCAACCACTGTAAAAGAGTCCTAAAAAATGCAAGAGAGCTATATGCCCAGTCTGTTAAATCCAACGTAGCTGATCAGCGGCTTGGTTACCACCAGTTTTGGCAAATAACAAACAGGATCCTGAACAGAAGTGTGCGTTCTATCCAAACCATTACCAACGGACCAGAGGTCATCTCGTCAGGTTCAGAAAAGACCTAACTATTTGCCAAGAACTTTGCAGCTAATTCTACCCTATGCGACGAAGGCCATCAACTCCCCATATTTCCTCCTATAACACAGAACACGCTAGGTAACATACAAATATCTGTGCATGAGGTCGCCAAGCTAATCAAGAACCTTGATTCCACTAAAGCTACTGGCTCTGACGGCATCCTAATTATAGTGTAAAAAAAGCTTCAACCAGAACTTGCTCCTATACTTACGAAACTGTTTAAACGTTGCCTTAAGGAGAAGTGTTTTGCAACACCTTGGAAAACCTTATCATTATGCCCTGTATTTTAGAACTCAGGTGATAAGTAATCTCCCTCTCAGTACAGACCAATAAGTCTCATGTGTGTCATGAGTAAGTTGCTGGAATCCATATTAAATAGAAAAATAGTCAACTACCTCAGCAGAAATAACCTTCTTAGTGACACGCAATATGGTTTTCGTTCTGCAAGATCTACCGCAGATGTGATAACGGTTATATCTCATAGGATTAGTGAATCTCTTGACAAATGCTTCCTTTCCAGGGCAATTGCTCTTGACATATCAAAGGCCTTCGACAAGGTATGGCATAAAGGCCTACTTCACAAGATCTCCAGCTACGGTATAACTGGAAATATTCTCTCTATCATTAAATCTTTTCTCTCTGATAGGCTCATAAGAGTAGTGGTCGATGGACAAAAATAGAAGCCTTCCGTATTAATGCTGGAGCCCCTCAAGGATCCATCCTGGGCCCAACTCTCTTCCTGATCTACATCAATGATCTCCCTTAACACATACTTAAATCATTCGTTGGCATCTATGCTGATGACAAGACCATCTACAGCAACACATCAAAGGCTGTAAATGACAAAGCTCTCTCTGATTCTCTCTCCTCTGATCTCGAACGAGTGGTTCAGTGTGGGAAGACGTGGCTGGTTACCTTTAATGCATCTAAAACCAAACTCATATCTTTACATCATCAACGCTCTGATCCCCATCTGGCATCAATTGAAATGAATGGCTCTCGTCTAGGAGAAGCCCCATGTTTTGACAAGCTTCTGGGCTTGACCTTTACTCCTGATCTGAAATGGAACACGTACATCAAGTCTGTAGCCAAGGTCGCTGGAGAGATGGTGGGATCCTTCTACCGCTCCAGAAGGTATCTCACTACTGATGCAATTCTCTATCTATATAAAAGCCAAGTACGTCCAAGGATGAACTACTGCTGCCATATCTGGGCAGGAGTTGCTAAAAACAGCCTATCCTGCCTTGACAGAGTACAAAATAGACTTCGTGGCTTGGTGAGTGATGCCTTTTTCTCTTCCCTGCAACCTCTTTCCCACAGAAGAGACGTTGCAAGCCTATCTTTGTTTTATCGTTATTTCCATGGCAGGTGCTCGGCTGAACTCGAATTTCTGGTCCCCCCTCGCCAATCTTTTACAAAAAATACCCGTCTAGCTGAATCTACTTTCAAAAACTTTCCCCACCCTTTATCTATGCCTAAATAAAAACGTATTCCATGAACAAAGCTTCTTTCTTAGAACTGCACGCCTGTGGAACTCTGTTCCGTCTGCCTGCTTCCCTCCTGACTACAACTTGGATGTCTTCAAGTCCAACGTGAACAAATTCCTGATGAACCGACCCCTTAAGTAGACACTTTAAATATCCACACTAATGTACTGTACTTACAATAACCCTTATCCCTGAATGATTTCCGGGCCTTGATAAGTGGTGACCACCTTGTAAAAAAAAACAATAATTATAAAATACAAAATACAAAAAATTATAAAATGTAAAACAAAAATAATTATAAACTCTTAAGCCGAAATAATTATAAAATATTAGATACAAATAATTGTAAAATATAAAACATAAATAATTAAAACATATAAAATACAAATAATTATAAAATATAAAACAAAAATAATTATAAAATATTTAATATGAATTATTATAAGATATAAAACAAAAATAATTATAAAATATAAAACTCAAATAATTATAAAATATCAAATACAAATAATTATAAAATATAAAACACAAATAATTAAAAATATTAAATACAAATAATTATAAAATATAAAATACAAATAATTAAAAATATAAAATACAAATAATTATAAAATATAAAATACAAACAATTAAAAATATAAAATGCAAATAATTATAAAATATAAAATACATAGTAATTATGAAATATCACATATAAATAAATATAAAATATAAATCATAAATAAATATAAAATATTAAACTCAAATAATTATAAAATATAAAACACAAATCATTACAAAATATAGGACTTATGATAAAAATGTCTACTCTGTGACGGCTTCCAGATTAGAAATCGGAAATTGAAATTCGTTGTTTATGAAAGATATTTCTAAGAACGTTAGGCTGAATCTATAATTTCACTTGTTTATCAAGATTTCGTGAAAAAAGTTAAGAAAACTTCGTTGACCTTTAATCATATGTCCGAGTCGCAAGATTGCAATCGCCGAAAAAAAGTAAAACGCCTCTTCTACGGAAAACTTTAATGGTATTACTTGTAATAAAAAGAAACTGTTTTAAATTGTAAAAGGCAGTTTGATTTTCTTATGTGTCAATAAAAAAAGACGAAAACAGATGAAAATCGTTCAAAAAAAAAGAAAAGAAAAAGATATATGGGTAACTGTTTTTGATGAATTTCCAATTTAAAATACGAAACCATCACCAAGTAGACTTGCATTTAACCAAATATAATGTCTTTGTATACAATGATTCAGGTTAATGGTTAGGTTAATATATAATTATGGTTTAATTCATTCATTATCTTTTCCCAAATAATTCTTACATTATTAAAAGATCCAGACCAGTCAAGATATAAGAACTAAAGTAGGGGGCGTTTTCCACAGGAGAAGCAACAATTACGACGGATATAAACTCACCTAGAAGGTTTCGTGTGAATCAAAAAGGCCCCTTTAGTCCTAAAAATCAACTCTGAACTTTGTTGGTAGGAGGAGATTCCATGTCAAATATCTAGGATTTGCTGTAATATTTTATCAAAAACTTTGGCTAATCCGCAAAGCATTTTAATGCCGAATCAGTCATTAGATGATATGAACGTTATTATCACTATATATATATATATATATATATATATATATATATATATATATATATATATATATATATACATATATATATACATATATATATATATAAAGTTGACAAGATTTTAGTCATTTATTAATTGCGGACTATTATCCTCATCATTTTATTTAATTGATGTTTCATGACGTTTCGACCAACTATTCCTCTTCCTATTCCGAATCTTCTAACTGTATTCTCAACAATTACAAAAATAATAAAAAAAAACTAAGATAAGGATAATAATTCGCAATAAATAAATTAATAAATAATACTCATGTTAATAAACATTCCAATTAATTAATAAAGATTTTACTGTTTTTAAGTTTTATATTCTTAATACTTAGGTGGTTTTAAATCGTCGTATACGTTACGTATAATTCAGAAGCATGTTCTCGAATAGTTGTCAGTGGATTGGTTTCGACTAAGAAAATTAATCGTTGTCAACATCCGACAGTCGGTCACTATACTCATCATCTTCAAAACTCTTGTTGTCGCCACAAAATTTCTTAAACCACCATTGTGCTCTTCGTTCAGTATTAGTTCTTTGGGCAAAACGCTTTGTTGATTTCGCGAGCTTTTTCAGAAGCTTGAATTGAAATAAGAAAATTTTGAGAATTTTCTTATTTCATTTTGTATTCAACGTTCGAAAAAGAAGCCATAATTTTTTTTAAACCAGTTGTAATTTACACGATTAGATGGAACGAAACTCGCTCTTTTAAAACGGTATATAAAGTAAAGAAATTATAATAATACTTTATGAAGTTTTGTTATTTGTAATTTAAACTAATATTTGCAACATAAATTCCTTCACACACACAAACACGTACGCACACACACACGTACACACACACACAGGTACACACATCACATATATGTGTGCCTGTTTGTATCTAAGTATAATGAGATGTGAGAAATTGTTTATTTAGACAAAGCGTCAAAAGCCTGAAACGAATTTACATCTAATAATTTCAAGAAGGTCTCAGAGGAGTTGCTGTATAAGAATATCACATCAAGGAACAAGTTCCCAGTAAATATCGTTTGTGAGATTTTCTTCATTTCTAGGTTTCTTTTTAAAATACACCAACGTTTTACTGATTAAATTATTCGGTTCTTTGCGGTTGTTAAGAATATTACTCAGCCTTACCCATTCGTTGCATTTGCTCCCATATCTCTACTGACCATCGAGTGTATAAGACAGCACAAAAGACACGTTAGAAATTGTATGAGCAATTTCGTCGACATACTCCGATAAGGGCGTCCTAGACTGCAAGCAATGACTAACTTCTTTTCAAACCTAAACGTAGATTCCATGAACAAAGCTTTTTTATTAGAACTGCACGCCTGTGGAATTGTCTTCAGTTTTCCTGCTTTCCGGCTGACTACAATATGGTTGTCTTCAAGTATAACGTAAATAAGTTCTTGATGAGCCGTTCCATATAAGTTATCAAATTTAACAAATTTTCATTACTAATGATTATTATATTGTCCAATTTCTACTGTACACTCTTTAACCCTTATCCTTGAGTGGCCTCTTGGCCTTGATAATGAGTTGATACCTATGAGAAAAAAAAGAAAAAGTCCAATTGTGAACAAGTTCTAATTGAATCGTCCCCCTAAGTAATCCAAGTTTCAAAATTCCCACTGTTTACTATGCTAAATTCACAATGACTAATGTACACCTATTAACCCTTATCCTCGAGTGGCCTCTGGGCCTTGATAAGTGGTGACACCCTTGTAAAAAAAAGCAAAAAAAAAACCGCGAAGCGTACGCCTAAAATAGCTAAAAAGAACGAAATATGTTTAACATAAAGATTCTCTTTAGCTTTGAAAGTTCAATGATATAGGTAGAAGGAAAATCGTCAATAAAGCGAGAGACAGAGAGACAGCGGACAGACGGACGGACGGACGGACTGAGTTCAACAAGATTCAGTACTTAAAGCGAAGCCACTTGAATAAGAACGATACATCTGAACAGCGAATTGATGAAGAACACCAGACAAACGAGTCAAACGTGCTTAAGCAATGACAGATGGACATGTATGAGACCCTTCTGAAAAGCACATACCATAAGAGAATATATAGAATATGCTGGGATTAGCATCACATACGTGAGAGAGAACGTATAGAAGAGAAACAAGTGTGGAGCCAACTGAATTTCTGATGTATGTTTAAACAGGAGTACACAAGTACATCTAAAGAATGCCAGCAGGAATTTCGGGTGTTCTTCACGCAAAAATTGAATCGCATGTTTTTTTTACATAGATATCACCACTTATCAAGGCCCGGAAACCACTCGAGGATAAGTGTTAATGTGCATATATTAGTCAATGTGATTATAGCGTAGTAAACATAAGTAGTGGAAATTTTGTAAATTGGATTACTAAGGGGGCGGTTGAACTTGTTTACGTTGGACTTGAAGACAATCAGATTGTAGTCAGCTAGAAAGCAGGCAATCCGAAGAGAGTTCTACAGGCGTGCAGTTCTAGGAAAGAACCTTTGTTCATGGAATCTACATTTAGGTTTAGGCACAAATAAAGAGTGTGGGAAATTATTGATAGTTGTTGTGGCGAGACAAGTGTTTTTCGTGAAAGTTTGACGTGGGGGGACCATAGATCGGAATTCAAAAGAGCACTTGCCATGAAAATAACGATAAAGAAGAGACAAGCTCGCAACGTCTCTTCTGTGGAAAAGAAATTGCAGGGAAGAGAAAAGGGCATCCTCCACTAAGCTACAAAGTCTATTTTGAACTCTGTCAAGGCAGGATAAGCTGCTTCTGCCCAGATGGGACAGCAGTACTCGATCGTTGGCCGTACCTGGCTTTTATATAGGTAGAGAATTGCATCTGGAGTGAAACATATACTGGAGCAGTAGAAGGATCCCACCATTTTTCCAGCGACCTTCGCAATGGATTTGATGTACGTGTTCTATTTCAGGTCAGGAGTAAAGGTCAAGCCCAGAAGCTTGATCCTCGGCGTATAGGCAGTAGGATCATTAAAAGATGCATTATATTGGACACGCACATGTTTCACTTAGCAATTATCTGACTGGATATTTAACGAATCTAAAACTCATCTTTGCTCTAATTTTCCCGCTGTCGCCATGCAATGTTTGTATATGAAAAACTTTTATTTTATGCAAAACAGTTTAAAGTTGACTATTTACATTTACGAAGGGCAATAATATTGTGTCATTTTCGACACGCTTAAATGAGTTATATAACATATACACGGACATACACATGCGTGCACACGCACATACACGCATATATATATATATATATATATATATATATATATATATATATATATATATATATATATATATATATGTGTGTGTGTGTGTGTGTGTGTGTGTGTGTAAGGGTGTTGAGTTCCCTTTATATATATATTGCTGTATATATGTGTGTAAATATATAAAGCACGTATACATGCATGTACAAACACATGTAGATATATACATATATACATATATATATACATATACATAATATATACACACACATATATATATGTACATAATATATATATATACATATAATATATATATAATATATATATACATAATATATAATATATATATACATAATATAATATATATATATGTGTATATATACATAATATATATATATATATATACACATAATATCTATATATATATCTATATATATCTATACATCAATCTATCTATCTATCTATCTATCTATCTCTCTCTCTCTCTCTCTCTCTATATATATATATATATATATATATGTATATATATAACGCCTACTCGTAAATATTTACTGATAACAGCTGCAAACGTTTATTTGAAGCTAATGCAGTGAAATGGAAAAGAATTACGCACAAAACAAACAGTTCGAATGGATCAGAGGACATGCATTCAAATCTTTATTGCGTATATAAACGTTAGTTATTTCATTATATACTACGCGATTGAAAAGCTTGAAAATCCACAATCTTGCGTATTGTTGAATAATTTATGAGATAAAAAGTATAAATAATTACATATAAATACAACCATTCAAACATCATCTTTTCAAGTCTCTGCGATGGGTACAAGAACACCCATAAAAATATAAATATGCATTTATATTCTGAACAGCGATTAGGGTTTTTAAGGGCCATCAATTCGGGTAAAATACAGGCAGTGTACAGATCTAAAAATATTGTTTTTTAATCTTATATCGTAACCTGCTCTTTGATGTTAATTTCCTGTACGAAGAGTATGGTAATCGCTTTAATTTATAAGAAGTAGTTTTTTTAATGAGATTAGTAAACCTTAACTCGAGAATCTTAATATTAATTTACTTGTCTGGAAATTCACAAAAAAAAAAAAACGTTAACATCACAAACAATTATTAATAAGAAACGAATTACCTCCCGTTATAGTCGCTCTTTATCAGTTAAATATCATTAAAAACATTTTCTCTCTGAAAATGTTAAAACAAACACATGGATGTCTGTTTACAGTTTCAAATTGGTTATTTTGTTTTATAATAAAAAAATCTATATATAAAACAATATAAACAGAAACAATTATTCAGAAAAAAAAAAACGCAAAACAAAACAATGTGTTATGTGCTGCATTTTTATTTAAAAAAAATCTAAATTTTTATGATCAAAAAAAGAATTTGCTACAAATGTTTTAAATTCGTCGTAATTTGTTTTGATTTTTTGATCATTTTATTTAAAATGTATTTTTAAAAATGTTCCACGGGTTCTGCTTGTCGAGAGAATTACATTTAGTTAAAACTCTTCAAGATTGAACCAAATTTTGATTGGTCCGATATCAGTACATGATATCAAGTGATAATAGAAGTTGTCGTCTGCAGCGAAAGTGATAATAAATTAACACAGTATAATGCATCTCCGAAATGCAATTTTATTTATTTGAAGTTGTATTATGATTGTTTTACTACGTATTAACACATTTAAATATTGAATACAGACTTTCTATTTGGGTTTGGAAATTGACCCGAATAAGAATCGATCTGACCGATATAAAAACATCGCATTTTTATATATTTTCACATGCATATACACATTTATAGAAGGTTTGATTAGGTGCTTCATCTTTAGACAGGTTGCTCATTTCTAGTTCTGAGAGACACACAGCTCTTCACCTATCCTTATCTGTTACCCTGCTGAAAGAATTTGTGGATCGCAGGTGCTCATCTGAACTCCAATCTCTGGTCCCCCCTCGCCAATCTTTCACGAAAAACACCCGTCTAGCTGAATCCACTGTGAAAAATTTCCCCCACTCTATATATGTGCCTAAATCAAAACGCGGATTCAATGAACAAAGCTTCTTTCTTAGAACTGCACGCGTGTGGAACTCTGTTCTGTCTGCCTGCTTCCCACCGGACTACAACTTGGATGTCTTCAAGTCCAATGTTAACAAATTCTTAATGAACCGCCCCCTTAAGTAAACACTTCATCAAATCCCCACACTAACGTAATGCACTTGCGATAACCCTTATCCCTGAGTGGTTTCCGGGCCTTGATAAGTGGTGATCACTGTGTAAAAAAAAAAAGTTTACAGACTTGCCTGCTGTACTGTCCAAGAACCGATACTTGGATATACCATGCTTGAACACTTCACAGGCTTGGTGGGTTGTTTGCGGCAGCACTGCCGGTCACTGATCACTAAACATATGCATGTTGGTGTGGCCACCTCCCTAATCGAATCTGACTTACGATCCAACTGATGTAACCATCTTTCGAATCAAAGCTTGAGGTATCATTAGGATGGAAACGTGTTGAATCATCTTAAACTGTGCTTCTTAACTTCCGGCACGCAACCGATACGCAATTATTTGAACCGAACCAGGCTTGAGGTAGCGTGCCCAGTTTCAATACCGACCCAATTAACTGGATACTGCAATTTGTTTTACTGTTCTTCCCTGAGAGATTCTAATTTGAGGAAACCCCATTTAAAGGTACACCCTTTTGAGGACTACTTTTAGAAGAATTTTGAGATCGAGAAAACAACGCAAAATATTTCGGCATTTGTTTACAGTCGTTTTGTACATACACTTCACTTGCCACTGTTATTTAACAATGTCGACTCAGGAGAGGTGTGGTTGGATAGTGCGCACCTCCTGCCGCAAAAAAGGCACTCCTTCGTGGGTATCCATAGTCTGTCAAAAACTGAAATATATATATATATATATATATATATATATATATATATCAAAACTAAGATTAAATCAGTAGGAAAAACATAAATGCTTGTTGACATAATAATTGTTCATGCATAACAATATGGATTCATAAAAGATAATGAAGAAACTTGAGTAAACCAATTAATTGTCTGAATTATGGATATCTTTAAAAAAAGTTGTAATCAAATCTTCCCCACTCACAAAACTGATAGTTAGCTGGCCATCGATAATATAAATCTACCCTGTCTGTTTGAATGTCTGTCTGTCTTTCCGTATGTATGTATGTATGTATGTATGTATGTATGTCTAAAACTTCTGATAGAAGCGACAGATTTTCACGAGATTGGTATCATTGTCCAAAAACACTAATTCCTTCATCCTCAACCCACTTTTCTACAATATTTTTTCACCGATATTTTCAATTGACAAGACGTCGCGTTTTTTTTTCTTTTTCACGTTCTTTTCCTCCTTCGCGGTACGGGTTCAATCTCTCTGCCTACAACCCCCCTCTTTTTTTTTTTTGCTCAACATACATCTCCAACACCCGGGCAACGCCGGGCACCCAGGTTAGTCTATTATATAAAGGCCAATTATCTGTGTCTGAAAGTGATTATGTTCAGTTAAAAAGCGAAAACCACGAAACAAACACACAAAGTTGGTAAGAGAATCAGCATCTCCCGGAATAAATAATATCTAAAGTTAAGACAATCATGTTTCTTTACCCTAAACCAGCGAAGTGTTCGGCAACGCGGATGGCCGTAAGTTTTTATCTTTTTTATGTACCAAAGGGAAGTAACTCTTACCTTTTCTTATCAAAATATTCGCTTATGCAAACTCACTTCTCGATGAAGCTGTATAAAAGAATGATTTTCTATGTGAAGAGACGCAAGCGAGAAGAATGGGCAGAGCGGAGCAGAAATAACTCGCGGGAAAACGGGTGAGAGGGAAAGAGTGAAAGATAAAGAATCGCATAGAGATAAAAGTCATAATTTTGCACTGGGCAACATCGGTTAGTTATGCTGGTTATTTATAGCAGTTAATATTTATTTTAGACGTGCAGTTTTCGTCGTGAAAAACTAAAGATGAAAAAAGGTTTCGAGTTGTTTCAATAAGTATCTGCGTGCGACATTGTTCGAAAATTAGGCAGCGTACGTATGTTGCTTTTCGTCAGCGTATTGTATGACTGCGTGAGCTGAAAATTAAATTTAGCTCTACGAAGCTCACCGAAGTGTGTGAGGGAAGCTGAACGTCACGTAGATGTGGAAGCTGTACTTGGCTTTTTAAATGATTGAAGAATACATTGCGCTTATATGCACTCGGGTTCGATTATAGAAGCAAATTCAACAACTTCAGAAAGACGCTTCTGATTCGCTTGAAATATTTTGTTGTGTTTTGTTTGTTTCTTAATTCAGGCGGATGCACGCGTGGACCGATATGCGGACAAATAATTTTTAACATTTTCATTTTCGGTCGCCTCACTTTGCTCGGCCGAATATTTTCCCTCGTCTAGCTCACTCGCCGACTAAAACCGAAGATCTAAACTGACAACTGAAATTTGAATTAGGTAATATGACATACGCCATTTTCAATCACGGTTTATAATTCCAATTACAGTTCCAAGAGATCTTCACCGTTTTCCAAATGTTCCTTTTATGAATGCGTGTGACAGAGCGCAGACGCGCGTATAGCGGCTGTATCCTAATGCCGACCCATGTGTGAAGTGACGTCATGACAAGGAAAAAGATAAAAAGACTATAAAACGAATGTTAGTACAGGCCTATGAGCATGTTAGAGAAGACGATCACGTAAGAGACATGGGTGATGTCACAACTGGAACAAGAAGTCACGCAAGGCGAGAGAATGAGAAATAAAGTGTTTTTTTTTTTAAACCTGGCATAGGAATTGAAGTTCTTTCGTATTCTTATTCTCCCTTGCGACTGAGACTACAGCGTGTTGGGTCCCGGTGTCCACATGTTAACGCGTTTGAAAACGTATGTAACGTAGCATGGGAACAGTGACATTTATATATCGATTCTATCGTTGCTTAAATGGAGAGAAATTGCCATTTTGGAAAATTATTTTAGGCTGTGCAGTATTATAAAATATTAGTGATTGATGTTCTATATTTTAATACAGCATAATGGGCACGATGATTAATTACTTTGAAGATGTAGTCATACAATAAGTTGTAAATCATATTAGGAAACCCAATCTCCTTTTTTTTTACAATAAATATTTATTCCATCATGCCAAATAAACTGCTGATCTGCCGACTGCAATATCGCATAAGGTCTTTGAATCTCTAGTTGTCCTTAAGAGAATAGTTCTTGATACAGCACAGTCCTTTGATAGGGTCTATCACTAAGGATTGGTTTCCACAATGAGGTATGGGAATGGTATATTTTGCTACGTCTCTTCAACAATAAAGTATCTGTTACTCATAGGTCTGTAATAGTAGTTATTGTTGAACATAAGCAGCTTATCCTGCCTTGACATAGTTCAAAATAGCCTTCGTAGCCTAGTGGAGGGTGCCCTTTTCTCTTTTCTGCAACCTCTTTTCCACAGAAGAGGCGTCGCGAGCCTTTCCTATTTTATCGTTATTTTCATGGCAAGTGCTCGTCTGAGTTCCAATCTATGCCCCCCCTGGCCTGACTTTCACAAAAAACACTCGTCTTACTGAAACCACTATTAAATTTCCCCCACTGTTTATCTGTGCCTAATCCTAAATGTAGATTCTATGAACAAAGCTTCTTGCTTAGAACTGTACGCCCGTGGAACTCTGTTCCGTTTTTCTGCTTTCCAACTGACTACAATATGGTTGCCTTCAAGTCCAACGTGAACAAATTCTTGATGAGTCATCTCCTTAAGTAATTCAATGTACCAAATTTCCATTACTAACGATGATTGACATGTTCCCCTGGTCTACTGTGCACGCATTAACCCTTATCCTCGAGTGACATCCGGTCTTGATAAGTGATGACTCCTTTGTAAAAAAAAAAAAAATAAATGCATCAGGTGACTGTTGTTGGCATTCATTTCCCCAATATATTTACAGCTAGAATTCCTCCTAGAAAGAAATCGAGTACCTACAGGAGATACCACGTAAAGGTTGCAAATATCTTTAAGTGAAAGTGTTTCTGTGAAACAAATTCGAATTAGGCTTGGTACGCTCAGATTGTCAGACTGTGTCGTTAACCACTTAGCCACAGTCACTTTTTATTAGTTGTTGCTTGGCAGAAATCTGAAGCGCAGTGTATTAAGGAGAGCGTGCTTCAAGGATGTCTTCTTGGGTGCGTGCCGATTCATCATCCCAATTAATGACTGTTACTCATAGATTTGTAAAAGTTGTTTGCGTTGAGCATTATTCATTTATTTCGTGCATTAACAGTTTATTTGGCATGACGAAATAAATATTTCTTTTAACAAAGTAGACTGGAGTTCCTTCTATGTTTACAGCTTATTGTCATATTCTTAGATCAGTTACTGGCGTTTATGCAAATGTCATAATTGTCTATTGCAGTACTTAATGACGAAGATCTTAGTGATTCCGTGTTTTTTCAATCATGACTGCGTCATATAATGGGAGAAAAAGTCCCATACTTTTTTAACGTCTCTAAAATGAAGCTTCACTCACTTCATTATCAAAACCTGCGCCTTTCTTTTAATCAGTAGTGGCTCCCTTTTTGAACAGGCCCTTTATTTTTATGATCCATCCAAAATTTACTTTTCCTTCAGATCTAAAATGAAATATATATATATATATATATATATATATATATATATATATATATATATATATATATATATATATATATATATATACAAACTGTTGTAATATTGTAGCAAAAATGAGTAAATTATTCTACCGTTTTAGAAAATAGCATACCCCTGATACAATCCCCTGTCTTTAATGGCACATCTGGAGAGGTGTTGCTTACTGCATTCCTTCTCACCTTATTATATAACAGAATCGAATATACAATCAAGTTGATAAAAAATTATTGTTTTTACAACCGGATTCCCTCAAAATATATGTGGTTAGTCGTCATCTACTCTCTCGTTATTTTCATAGAAGATGCTCGACTGAGTTCCAATCTTGGGTCCCTAGTCCTCCTTATTGTTATTATAATTATTGCTGTTTTTCTATCGGTATTTGTTCTATTTTTTTTACATTTTACATAAGAGTAATACACTAAAAATAATAACAATAATAACAGCAATAATAATCGTACCAAAATATCACGAAGTAGTTATGACACACACATTAAGAGTAACGAGACAAATAAAAAATATACTATAATAAATAAAAGCGCTATAACTGAAAAATACGAGTGCAATACCCATTACAAAATCACTGCTTCACTAAAACATAATCTGAATAGCAACACTATATTACAATTTTTATGTAATAATTTACAATATTTAATTGCGGTTTCAAGCATTGCCTAATAGGATTGAAATAGTTTCCGCAATGATTGGATCCATTTTTAAGCAATGAGTGAGAAAATTCAATATTTATTGACCAAATTGATTTCTTGTTTTAAGCAATGATTAATAGAAAATGATTCTAATCTTTAGTAACCTTAATAATCTAATCAATAATTTAATCAATAATTTAATCAGTGGTAAATAATTATCGGATAATTGAATTATTTTTTAACAACTATTTCTTATTGACTTAATTGAATTCATATGACGTTTTTGAATTTTTGGGATGAGGATTGGTTATTCGTATTATTTGAATTCATTGGACTACTGTTCTCATCCTGAGTGTGATTTTCACAAGATTTCGGTCGATGTAGCCTCCGACCTTCTTTAGGTGTATCTTGTCTAACTCGGGAATGTTTCTGTGGAGCTCGAGAATTTAGACGGAATTTAGAACAGAACCCTTTATTTATTTCACGGGGTAGTATGCTCTTGTTCCATCAGCCATGACTGGGTAGAGTTCGTAAGTAATTTGGAATTGTATTTTTCGGCCACCCACACTAAGAGTTAGTTTCGGCCACTCACACTAAGTCTTAGTGTGGGTGGCCGAAAAATACAATTCCAAATTACTTAGGAACTCTACCCAGTCATGGCTGATGGAACAAGAGCATACTACCCCGTAAAATAAATAAAGGGTTCTGTTCTAAATTCCGTCTAAATTCTCGAGCTCGACAGAAACATTCCCGAGTTCGAAAAGACACACCTAAAGAAGGTCGGAGGCTACATCAACCTTCCAGAGAATATCACTCTTACAAGTGATTTTCCCAAGCACTCTAATAACTGCGCCAGGATGCGAACAGTAGTCCGATGAATCCAAATAATACGAATTGAATTATTGTTTTAAATAAAAGTTGTTTTAAATTATTCCTGTATTTTTTTCAGTAATGATCAACCTATTTTAAGTCGTTTGTAAAGTCATAATAACTTGTTTTGTTTAATGCGCTTGCTGACACAATTTAGCATTCAGAAATGTAAAAAAATAAAATGAAAAGATAAACCGACATCTTGAGAATATGAATCAAAGCGTTGTGTTAAATACTGTTTAACATGACGTTAAGAAGAAGTGACGTATGACTTAAATTGTTCTAGGTTAAAACTGCCTATAAACGTGTTAAATCAACTGAATTGTGATCTGTTTATAACCCGAAAACGTAAGAGAACAGGGAGCTGACAAAAGCCTTGAATATTTAAAATCGTCGCTAATCTAAAGAGAAGTTCACTAATGACTTTTGCATCAGCCAAGATGCCAAAAAACATGACACCATTGTGGCAGGTAATTTCGAGTACAAAACCAAACGGATATCTAGTTTATTTAATTCATTGTTTTCAATCTATCACTCATTCTCTCGTCAGCGTTTGCTTTGTCTTTCAATCTTAATGACAATACATGTCAAAAAGCATCCACGAAATGTAGACTCGCACCCCCATCTACGTTCACGCAGTGACACATAAAAAGGGACTCTCTCTCACACGCATATCTTCTAATGAAGCTTTTAATATATATATATATATATATATATATATATATATATATATATATATACATACATATATATATATATATATATACGGCATAATCACGTTAATACACCGGTTCTCGCCAGATCATCGAGGTTAAGCAACGTTGAGCTTGGCTAGTACCAGATGTGTGACCATTTGGGAATTTTAGGCGCTTTATGTACTGTCTGCTCATCTAGGCATTGTTTCCAGTCGTCCTGCACCTTAACTTGCCACTGGTATGTAACAATGTTTACTTAGGAGAGGCGTGGTTGGAGACTGCGCAACTCTTGCCACACAAATTTCACGTGCACACACTTTAATAAAGACTTTTCATATCTATCTGCGTAAGTATACTTGGATAATTATGGTTCAATTTGAAGAAATATGGTATAATAAAATTATGGGGTGTTCGTTCGCGCCTAAACTCCATAGAATGGAAATATGTCACAAAGTTTAACAAGGTTTTTTTTTAATATAGATCCACAGAATATTGTGATAAGTGTTTCAGTGTGAACAAGGTTTGGTATAATAAATTATGGGGTTTATCTATTTTATTTTTACTTTCATCATATTTTGCTTTGGTTTTGATACCCCCAAATTCGAAGCTATCTCTTTACAACCCTTCCTTTTCATAACCTATCAACGACGGGTACTTTTGCTTGTATATATATATATATATATATATATATATATATATATATATATATATATATATATATACACTAGCTAGCAGCCCGGCTTAGCCTGATTGTACAATACGATTTAACATGATATTAAAATTTATGCGATTGCATATGTATTATTATAGAATCAACCCTCTATTGATTATTATTAGAGCGGTAACAACAGCATATTCTTTTCAGTGTTTTGACTCTCGAGTATATATGTGACACAGTTAGACTAAGTTAATTAACCGAGAACCACATCACATTAAAAACATAAAAATATTAACTGATATATACTCGAGAATATAAACAATAAAAAGAATATTCCGTTATCACAGACCTAATTATTATATATTACGCGAAATAATTTGCACGTGAACAAATTCTCAAATAAATAAATGAATAAAATAATAATAATAATAATAATAATAATAATAATAATAATAATAATAATGTCATTCATCTAATTCAGTCTGTGTTTCTTTATAATATCACGTCAGCTGATATTTCGGCTTTTTTAAAGAAGAAATGATTTGCTGAAATCTTTTTATATCCCTTTAACGGTGTTACGTAAATTATTCGCCTGTAATTTTTTTTGTTTACCTATAAGAGAGAAAAGCTATTTGTAAGATCGGTGCAAAATACTGAGGCTGCTGTATTGCCATTTGGTGAATGGATTCTGGACCAGGCAATAGTTTTGAGTGGGGCCTCTCGATGCCATACTAGTGGGTAATTGTTACGGCTTTACCTTATCATAGATACAAAAAAAATCTTCCTCTCCTTTTCCCTCTTACCTTCCCTCTCTGTCCTGCTCTAACCAAGTCTGTCGACCTGTTCCACAAATCCCAATCCTACACATGAAATACATCCAGAAAAATAACATGTGTAAATCTAGGACCCCATCCTCCAACGTAGACCCCTACTACCATGTCTCCGTCTCCAACATCAGGGGTCTACGTTCCAATCTTCCAGAGGTTGAAACCCAATTACAGGAGACGAAACCAAACATATTCTTCCTAAGTGAAACTGGCATTAGGCAAACCACTTCCCCTGACGAATTCATAATTAAGGGATACTCCAACTTAACATCTAAATCTGACCCCCAAGATCGCCATGGACATGGAATATGTGCTTACATTAAAGATGGCTTTCCGTGTGGTAAGGATATCTCCAGAGAAGACCCTAATTTACCTTATATGTGCTTCCGGGTTGCACTTGCTTACACCACTGCATTTATATTCGCTCTCTATCGCCCCCACAACAGCGAAGTTACTATCCTTAAGAGCATATCTGAAAAAAATTGACCACATACTATCTGCTCACCCTTCAGCTAACATCCACATTTGTGGTGACTTCAATGTCCACAATGCGGAATGGCTGACCCACTCTAACGAGACAGATGATGAGGGGAGGTTCTGTCATAATTTCTCCATTGCCTATGACCTCACCCAGATTGTCCACGAACCCGCCCGAGTGGCCGATACTTCCGGTCAGTATGCTAGCCTTCTAGACCTTTTTCTCACAACGTCCCCTGAGCTATGTTCAAGTTCCGTTCAGTCTCCTCTGGGATCTTCCGACCACGCAGTTGTATCAGTTAAGATAAAAACGAAACGCAATAAGCCTGGAGATGTACCTCTCCACCGTACTGTATATCGATACTCAACCGCTGACTGGGATAGTTTCCGTACACTTATATCCGATCTACCACTGCATTCGATGCTTAAAAAAGGTGTGTCCTCCATAGTATCAGACCTAATCGAATGGCTAATTGTAGGTATAGACCGATTCATACCATCGAAAAAATTCCAATAAAAACCTAACAGCCAGACCTGGTTCTCCCCAGAATATGCTGCTGCCATCGCGCACAGAAATCACTTTTTCCATAGCTACCAACGTAATAGATGCACTGAGACTAAAGCTGCTTTCAGGACTGCCAGCAACCACTGTAAAAGAGTAATAAAAAATGCAAGAGAGTGATATGCCCACTCTGATAAATCCAAGGTAGCTGATCAGCGGCTTCGTTCCCACCAGTTTTTGAAAATAACAAATAGGATCCTGAACAGAAGTGTGCGTTCTATCCCAACCATTATCAATGGACCAGAGGTCATCTCGTCAGCGTCAGACAAGGCCAAACTATTTGCAAAGAACTTTGCAGCTAATTCTACCCTATGCGACGAAGGCCATCAACTTCCCATATTTCCTCCTATAAGACAGGACACGCTAGGTAACATACAAATATCCGTGCATGAGGTCGCCAAGCTAATCAAAGCAACTGGCCCTGACAGCATTCCAATCATTGTGCTTAAAAAGCTTCAACCAGAACTTGCCCCCATACTTACAAAACACTTTAAGCGTTGCCTTAAAGAGAAGTGCTTTCCAACACACTGGAAAACCTCATCAGTATTTAAGAACTCAGGTGATAAGTCATCTCCCTCTCAGTACAGACCAATAAGTCTCTTGTGTGTCATGAGTAAGCTGCTGGGATCCATATTAAATAGAGAAGTAGTCAACTACCTCAGCAGAAATAACCTTCTTAGTGACACGCAATATGGTTTCCGTTCTGCCAGATGTACAGCAGATGTACTAACTATTATATCTCATATGATTAGCGAATCTCTTGACAAAGACTTCCTTTCTAGGGCAATTGCTCTTGACATATCAAAGGCCTTCGATAAGGTATGGCATAAGGGCCTACTTCACAAGATCTCCAGCTACGGTATAACTGGAAATGTTTTCTCGATCATAAAATCATTTGTCTCTGATAGGCTCATGAGAGTAGTAGTTGATGGGCAGAAATCAGAGGCCATCAATATTAATACTGGAGTCACTCAGGGGTCCATCCTAGGCCCAACTCTCTTCCTGATCTACATCAATGATCTCCCAAAACACATACTTAAATCACTCGTTGACATCTATGCTGATGACACGACCATTTACGGCAACACGGCAAGTTCTCTCAGATTCTCTTTCCTCTGATTTTCAGCGCGTGGTACATTGGGGGGGAGGTGGCTGGTTACCTTTAATGCATCTAAAACCAAGCTCCTATCTTTACATCATCAACGCTCTGATCCCCATCTGGCATCAATAGATATGGGTGGCTCTCGTCTAGGGGAAGCTCCATGTTTTGATAAGCTTCTGGGCTTGACCTTTACCCCTGACCTGAAATGGAATACATACATCAAGTCTGTTGCCAAGATCGCTGGAAAAATGGTAGGATCCTTCTACCGCTCTAGAAGATACCTCACCCCTGATGCAATTCTCTATCTGTATAAAAGGCAAGTACGCCCAAGGATCGAGTACTTCTGCCACATCTGGGCAGGAGTTGCTAAAAACAGACTATCCTGCCTTGACAGAGTACAAAATAGACTTCGTGGCTTAGTGGGGGATGCCCTTTTCTCTTCCCTGCAACCTCTCTCCCACAGGAGAGACATTGCGAGCCTGTCTTTGTTTTATCGTTATTTCCTCGTCTGAACTCCAATCTCTGGTCCCCTCTCGCCAATCTTTTACAAAAAAAAACCCGTCTAGCTGAAACCATTTTCAAAAATGTTCCCCAATCCTTATCTGTGCCAAAATCAAAACGTAGATTCCATGATCAAAGCTTCTTTCTTAGAACTGCACGCCTGTGGAACTCTGTTCCGGTTACCTGTTTACCACCTGCCTCCAACCTGGATGTCTTCAAGTCAAATATGAACAAATTCCTGATGAACCGCCTCCTGAAGTAAGACACTTTATCAGATCTCCAAAACTAACTTACTGTACACACAAAAACCCTTATTCCGAGTGGCTTCCGGGCTTTGATAAGTGGTGACTACCTTGTAAAAAAAACAAAAAAAAAACGGATTTTTTCGATTTCCGATCTGTGTGTGTGTGTGTGTGTGTGTGTGTGTTCTCACCTTCGTTGAAGTAGCATCCCGAAAATTGATGTCGCTGCAGATAATTATCGATAATGCACACCTCTTCAATGCATAAAAGCATTGAGTTCGTGTGGATGCAAGGGGAATTTTCGCAAAATACTTATTTCCCTGTGCCCATTTCTTATATATATATATATATATATATATATATATATATATATATATATATATATATATATATCAACATTTCACTTCCGTAGTAAGATTACAACTAGTATGACTTCTCATGCTACAAACGGGTTGATGCGACAATTATATATATATATATATATATATATATATATATATATATATATATATATATATATATATATATACATATAACCGAGGAAAACTCCAGGGAGTGTCCACCGATACGTAAGTGCGATTATAGGTGGTTTCACTTTCGGAACACCTAAGAAAGTTCAGCAGCTAGGCCTTGATCGTCTATAGTAAGATTACAACTAGTATGACTTCTCATGCTACAAACGGGTTGATGCGACAATTATATATATATATATATATATATATATATATATATATATATATATATATATATATATATATATATATACATATAACCGAGGAAAACTCCAGGGAGTGTCCACCGATACGTAAGTGCGATTATAGGTGGTTTCACTTTCGGAACACCTAAGAAAGTTCAGCAGCTAGGCCTTGATCGTCTATACGATGACAGTGTTGAATTCGCGATCCTCGTTAATCCTTTTCCACAAGTAGTCTTCAAAGTAAAAAATAAGAAAAAAATTCAAAGTCCTCAGGGAAATATGCGTGGTGCGCACCCCATGCTTTGATTCTTTTAAATTCGCGGGCCACAGCATGTTCCCGGCGCTGAAAGAAAATAACACACGTGGACTGTGCGGCTTGAATCTAGTAGACAATAAATAAAAACTCAAGTCGTCAGTTTCTTGACTTTGGTTTCAAAATTGTATAATCAAATGAAACTTCTAATTCTAATGTTTTGTATTATACGGTGGAATTAAATTCCGAATACATTTTTTCAACAACGCAATTATTTACCGCTGATCGCAACAGTTAGTTAAAAAGAAAAAAAATATATCTGCAACGAACGATTTTGTTTCTTTCTTTCTCTTTCTTTTCGTATACCCGTCGTCTGGTGGTTAGTGAGAGTAGGGCGAGTGAGCGGTGTGGGGAAAGAGGTTTCCGCAACTGGGAGTAAGTTCAGATTGTGCCAAAATTTTACTCCACATGCACTGATCATGAAAAAGTTCTTATCTATACCCCATATAAATATGTTTTTGCATTGATATTCATATTAAATACCTTTTTTTTCTATTTATTTAAGAAGAAAATAACTTTGCTATATATGGGTCATGGAATTGCATTTATCTGCAAAAGATAGCGAATTTGCATATTCTTTAAAACTTTCATTTTAATTAATTCCCTATTAGTTTTATTCTTCGGTTTTCTTATAGGATGATCATGTTTAGTTTACTATTACGTGTAATTACATTCATGCAGACATTCTACATGATTTATACTTGCGTAATATTTGCGTAAAAAGGATATAGTAAACACAGATCGCTTTCGATATAGACTAATGTATGTGCATATATATTTGTTAAAACATTTAGCCTACCAAACTTCTATGTTAGTTTTTGGTCTACATACATGAAACTTAATATATAGGGTACTCGAGCACATGGGAAACTTTATATTTGGATTTAAGCCGGAGAAAATCGGTGCCAGGGTGGGAAAATTTTAAAAATGAAAATTTCTAGGTGAAGGTGGAACGACAGCATTACGAATATGTGTGCGTAACGTAACAGCTACTGATTCATGTTTTAATTTTTCAGAAAACTTATCTTCATAGCTGAGGCATTAACATCATAGGAAAACATAAATCATAAGCTAAACGTTTTGGTTTCGATTTTCGGTGGTGGCGCACGAGTCATTATTTTTTTGACTTTTTAAATCATTACTATATATTGGATCCACTATAATATGATAATAAATACGAAATCTGCATTAATCAAAATATTTTATTTAAGCGTATTTTACAATTGGACAATGTCGGTTGGCTTACTAGTATTTAATAAGAAAATACGTCGCCAACCAATTGTATTCAATAGTCTTCTTACAAATTTTCGATTTCAGCAGAAAAAAATAGTCTTAATTCAAGGCAAGCATTCGCTTTTAATAATATGTTTGTTTGTTTAAAAAAAAGAGATCGTGCAATCAATTTATCAAAGGGCGACAATTCGCCTTTTATAATATGTTTATTTGGATTATCTTCCCTTAGACTATTGTCTTTTCTGGGGTTAAAGTTTCTACAGTAAAGTTCTTCCTATCATGCCATTGCAAAAAAAAAAAAAATACAATAAACAAACAGAACAAGTTTTTGAGTAATATAAAAAAAGAGCTCCAAAAACGCATGTTTTTAGCACTTAAATCCCAGAGGGATGCGAACTAGACTTTTGCCAGGGTCACCCATAATGAATTGATATTAAGAAAAATGGCCTCCACATTTGGGCCAAGTTTCAGGAAAATCTAATGGATGAATCAAACGCTATCATTTTTTGGGCATTTTTTAAACCTCTTTTGAGCCCCTGAATTCGCCGAATCTCAGTGTAAATGGAAAATGGTGCAGTTTCAGGCCTTAACACATGTATATTTGAGTTGACCATCGTGAAAACCACTATATAGTCGGACATATAAAGTTTCTTTTGAGAAATATGAAAAAATGAGTCACAAAAGGGGCGTTTTTAGCACTATAAGTCCCCGGGGACGCGAACCACAATTTGCCAGGGTCACTTATACTGGATTCATATGTAGAACAATGGGCTCTATATTTTGGTTAAATCTAAGGAAAATCTAATGGATGGATCAAAAGTTATGGAGCAAACCGTGTTATTTTTGGCCATTTTGGGGAATTTTTGACCTCTTTTGAGTTCGTGTGGATGCAAGGGGTATTTTCGCAAAATACTTATTTCCCTGTGCACATCTATTTAATGAAATACAATTTGTGGCAACATTTCAGGAAAAACTAATGGACGGCTATCTGGCAATCATCCGAATTAACAGACGCACGGACGCCACTGAAAACAGTCTATATTTTTTCTTTCAAATTATATCCTCTTAGACCATTGTCTTTTCTAGGGGTCAACGTTGATATAGTGCAGTCTACCAGTTCATGTTATTGAAAAAAATAAAACTACCAACAAAATAAAAATTGATTTTATTTACTTCATTAGTTCTGGATCTTGGGATACAGCATTCTTTCTTGCACTTGGGTGGCGTCAAAGTCGGCATCTGCTCTGGTTGGAGTCATCTCGGCTTCGGGTGACTTTTGACGAGGGATACCTTCACTGTCGGTGTAGGTAACCTTGAGGTATTTCCTTACTGTCACTACCTTTCATTCGTTTCCTTACAAACCACATCGCCGCTACCAGTATCGCAATCTGAACCATTATCATGCTTATCATACTTCCCACCGCTATTGCCCTTTGGGAGCTGACCTTTGACTCTTTAACTGCCAGGTCTTCCAACCGGGCGTGCATATCCCCCAAATTTACACCATCTATTAAACGCCAAAAGACTACCACAAAAGAAAAACATCCCATTCATGTTTATAAAAATCAAGTAATGCGAACAAACAGCGCAATTTAAATCACTGAATATCTGATTCGCCATTGTTAATTTCCTACCTTCGTTATTACTACTTCGTGTCATTTTCTTTAAGTACACGACGATCCCCTTCATTTATATTTATTTTATACGCTTGCTTTGCTAAATCTGCGTACTCTAGAGCTTTTCATGGATTTCTTTTACTAACACACACCAACTGGAGACACTCTTAGTTCCACAATGATTAACAGTGGAAACATCCACACTCTGACACGCCTCTACCACCGCCGATGGAACGACCGAACAGAGCCCTTGCTTAGCCACAACTTCTCTTTTTTGTACACGGTGGTCACCACTTATCAAGGCCCGGAAGCCACTCAGGGATAAGGTTTATTGCAAGTACAGTACGTTACTGTGGGGATTTAATGAAGTGTTTACTTAAGGGGGCGGTTCATTAGGAATTTGTTCACATTGGACTTGAAGACATCCAGGTTGTAGTCAGGTGGGAAGCAGGCAGACGGAACAGAGTTCCACATGTGTGCAGTTCTAAGAAAGAAGCTTTGTTCATGGAATCTACGTTTTGATTTAGGCACAAATAAAGAGTGGGGAACATTTTTGACAGTGGATTCAGCTAGACGGGTGTTTTTCGTAAAAGATTGGCGAGTGGGGACCAGAGATTGGAGTTCAGACGAGCACCTGCCAAGGAAATAACGATAAAACAAGGATAGGCTCGAAACGTCTCTTCTGTGGGAGAGAGGTTGCAGAGTAGAGAAAAGGGCATCCCCCACTAAGCCACGAAGTCTATTTTGTACTCTGTCAAGGCAGGATAGGCTGTTTTAAGCTCCTGCCCAGATATGGTAGCAGTACTCGATCCTTGGACGTACTTGGCTTTTATATAGATAGAGAATTGCATCAGTAGTGAGATATCTTCTGGAGCGGTAGAAGGATCCCACCATATTTCGAGCGACCTTGGCAACAGACTTGATGTACGTGTTCCATTTCAGATCAGGAGTAAAGGACAAACCCAGAAGCTTGTCAAAACACGGGGCTTCTCCTAGACGAGAGCCATCCATTTCAATTGATGCCAGATGGGGATCAGAGCGTTGATGATGTAAAGATAGGAGTTTGGTTTTAGATGCATTAAAGGTAACCAGCCACATCTTCCTCCACTGAACCACGCGCTGGAGATCAGAGGAGAGAGAATCAGAGAGAACTTTGTCATTTACAGCTTTGATGTGTTGCCGTAGATAGTCGTGTCATCAGCATAGATGTCAACGAATGATTTAAGTATGTGTTTAGGGAGATCATTGATGTAGATCAGGAAGAGAGTTGGGCCCCACCGTTCTCATCGTACGTCTTTTCGCTAGCATGTGGCGATCTACCTTTCTAATTCAAGTTCAAGAAACATAGCTCTATTCATCAGTTGCCCTTTCCAGTCTGGCCCGTCTTTCTGCTGTCGCCCCTCTTAATCTTAGTTTCAGGGTAGTTCCAACCATCAATCACGGTGGTTCGGTCAGTTCCGTCAGTTCCGTCGAATACATTTCTTCTGCTTCAGCCTCGATTCTAGGCTGATCATGATCCTCTAGAGGGTCACCACCGTCAGTAGATTCTACAATACCCCCCTCTATTTAAGGACTCAGTCTTTCCCTCAGTAAGGATAATGGGAGTTCATCTTCATCCTCCAAAAAACTATAAGAATCGTTTTGAATCTCATCATCTTTTCTGACCCTTTCTCAGGATTATCACCAACACCGGAAGTGCTGTCCGGATCTCTATTAGAAGCATTCGTCGATGGGCGATTATTCCAAGTCAATAGTCGGTTTTGGGATCCTGGACCTGCCCCTTCTCATTTCTACTGCTTAGCGTTCTCATGACATCCAAGTCTATCTGGATGGGATCTTCATCCTTCTCAGGGATCTCTATTTCCTGAGGTTCAACCAAGGTTACCTCATTTGGTTTCCTTTCCTTTCTTTTTGCGAAGCGGGATCTACCTCAAATTGCAGTTTTGTGAAGTATAGGCTATTGGCATGCACACTCTTCACCTTCCCAGCAATCTGATCTCAGATCGCATCAGAAACTGGTTCCGTCTGTTCCATTCCTCGATTTTAAAGGGTTCAACATTTATCCAACTTCTCTTCTCAGACCTGCACTTTATAATAAACGACGCCACCAACTTGAAATTCGCGTCTTTTCTGTCCCTATTCATCTGAGCGTTCCGTCTTTTCTGCGCCCTTTGAACGCACATTTTGGCCTGAATAAACATCTTGTGTTGTTCCAACAACTTGTCATATTACTATCAAAGGTACTTTCGACGGGGCTTAAGAATATTATTGATCAGAAGGATCACGTCTCTTCAAACACCATCTCAAACGGATAAAACTCTGAGGTCTCGTTCATAGTTAACCTCACTGCAGCCAGGGAATGTGTATAACGCAGGTCTCACTTGGCCTGATTGTCAGTAACTAATTTCGACAAGATATCCAACAATGTCCTATGAAATCACTACTTTAGCGTTAGTCTGGGGTGATAGGGGGAGATCAACACATGCTGTAGCCTAAACTTCTTTAGGTGTCACTCATGATTTTGTTGACGTTTTCAGTACCATTGTCCTTCTTGTCCGGAACTTTATATGCTTATATGCTTTTAACGTCACTCAAAGTGATCTTATCATTATATGACGGTCTACGCATATGTGCTAAGTTGATCGACTTTATTACAACTGAAAGTGCTCAACGATAAGAAAAAAGTTTCTTAAATGGGATGACATGATTATTTACTATAATAATTAAATACTTAAAGACACTAGTTGTGTATATATATATATATATATATATATATATATATATATATATATATATATATATATATGCTAGTAAGAAGACCCGACGTTGTCCTAGATTTTCCACAATCTCATAATTTAATATCATCAAAATCAGTAAAATTTTATCCAATCGAGTGATTGACTGCTCTAGTTGAGGATTCACAACGTTGTAGAAGAAGGAAGCTTCACATACCTCCCTGCAGTGACTTATTCGACAATACATTGTAATCTTTATTGCATTATTTGTGAGGAATATACTGTTGATTTCATAAAATTATCTGTAAATAATAGCTTCACTTTATGTTTAAAATACAACTCTCAAGTATCATGGTTCAGTTCTGTTTTAAACAGAAACATGCATTTCAATGACAGTCCCTGTCTTACAAAAGAATTTACCGTTCATTTTATAGGCCGTGCTTTTCTGCTAGTGCGGTGATAAAACTTCTAAAATTCACTTGTGATGTTAGCTTGTATAAATGTGTTAACTTTAGTCAAAATTGGACTTCTTCTTTAATCTGTTTGTTTTAGTGTCTACTTTCGATATTAATTGGGCACATTCCGATACATCACCTATGTAAGAACACTCCAAACACATCAAGTACCTTTGTGTGAAATTTAAAAATATACACATAACCGTGCCCCGTCCTTACGTAAAAAACTCTGCCTTTCACCTGCGCAACGTACCTTTCTATAATAGTATATATATATATATATATATATATATATATATATATATATATATATACTAGCATTTTAGCACAGTGTTTGGAGGTGCATGTTGAACCAAAAAAAAAAAAGCGGTCAATTTTTCTAACTTTGACCCCTATTATGACCCCTTAACATTTATTGTTTTGGGCTCAAATCCAGTTATTAAGTTAGATCCATGTCTAATTAACCTATATCGAAAATTTCAAGTGTTTATACCCAAAATTGTCGAAGTTTAGTAGAGTTCTCAAAGGTCAAATCGTTGAACTTTACTACTTAATAGCCAAATTTCTGGCCGAAAATGGATTACAAAGATTTTCACAAATCTCAGTACCCTGTATATCAAATCTGTAGACTAAAAATTTATAAAGTTATTGCGTAGGTAAATGTACATAGACACACACACAGGTACACATCAACTTCTCCCCACACATACAGACACGATCATGTTTATATATATATATATATATATATATATATATATATATATATATATATATATATATATTGATGTCTCTGTCTCTTGAAACAATATCTTTTGATCGCCAGGCTGTGCGATAGGATGTTTCTGATTCGAAATCTTGTGCGTGAATGTAAAAAGTCTTTAGGTGTCTGTTGCAATTGTACTTGTAGCGCAGAGTTGATCATCCGGTTGGCCATGTTACGGAGGCGAGATCGCCGTATAAGATGCCTATTGATATGTGATCGACTTACATCCTGCATCCATGATAGGGCCAGCGCAAGCGTCTCTAAATGAGAATAGCAAACATGCTTGGTATACCAGCCTGGGACAGGAAATCTACATATGTCACCCGAACCTGTCAGGTTATGTCTAAGAGACGTCTGAGGTTGCGCATATGGAAAGCATTAAGTCCTCGTTCTTGGTGTGAATATAAAGTCTAGGAAACTCTACCGTCAAGAGTGCTAAGCACAAAGGCCTGGTTATTTTCATCTAAGTGGTGAGTGTTGTCCTATACTCTCTTGGTTAGGCAGTGGCTGTTTTGTCTATCCTTATGTTGAGCTCCGCATCAGAGACAATTTGCGAAGAGCATCTCTCTAATGAACACTCGATGCACTCTCGTCTTCAGTCAAACGACCTAGGTAGAATAGGTTGCCGTCGCATCCAATGTAGAGATAGATTCCGTCGTCCGAGAATACGTAGCGCAAGAGCGAAGAGAAAACGATGCCAAAGAGCGTAGGTGCTAAGACTCATCCTTGCTTTACGCCGCTTTTGATTGGGAAAGGGTTCGAAGACGATCCATAGTAGTGGACAATGCCCATCATGCCATCGTGGAGTGATATGATTATCTGCTAGAGTTTAGGGGTACACCTAATTCCGAGAAAAGAGTTTGAAAAAAAAGCCCAACTGACCAAGTTAAATGCTTTGGTCAGGTTGATGAAAGCGAGACACAACAGAAGTCTCTGTTCGCGGCTCTCTTCTTCATGCTGCTTGACTAAAAACATCATATCGATTGTAGACAACTTAGCCTAAAACCACATCGTGATTCTGGATAAACACGGTCATCCAGCAGTTCAAGGCGATTGATGACCACTCGTGCACATGATTCTGAGGAAATAGATTCTGTAATAGTTGTTGCAGTCGCAACGATCGTCCTTGTTCTTCTAGATTGTGACAATCCTTGCGAACCTAATATCTTGAAGTATCGTAGCCTTTTCCCAGCACTGTAGCAGAAGTCTATGGAGGTGGCCAGGGAGTGAGTTCCTCCATTTCCATTTCCTGTCGAAAATATCTCTGGTGGAATTCTATCACTGCTTGGAGCCTTTCAACAGGAGAGTAAGTCAATGGCACTTATCAGTTCATCGATGCTTGGTGGTGAGTCGAGCTCGTCCATAGTGGACAGTAGTGTAGTGTTTTCGATAGCTTTGTCACTGACGAAGTTTTCCTTGGAGTACAGCGCTTTGTAGTACGCAGCCCATTTCTTTATTTACCGCGATCTTTAATGACTCACCATAGGTTTACTTCATGGGCGTGACTTTGAAGGCACTTTGAATAAAAGCTTCCTTCATCCCATCATACATGGCCCTAATGTTGTCACTGTTTGCAGCTATTTGGATGTATTTGCATAATCTCACATGCAGGAGACCTGGGAATTGTTGCGGGATTCTCTGCACTTAGCTACTGTCTTCTCATAGACCTATCGCTTGTATTTCAGAAGAAGCGCTCCTTTTGGAGTGATGGCAGGTTCTATCTCTTTTATCCCAGTTAATCCCAGTCTCGTACCAGTCTTCGTTCCTCTTTGCCTTTTGTCAAAAGTGTCGATGACAGCCTTGTACACAGCATCGCGAATGAAGTCCAATCGCGTCTAGGCGTCGTCTGTGGGGCAATAATCCAACACCTTATCGATGGACTTTGAAAATGGTTCACGGGACGCCAGCATCAAAACACATAATGTATTACCACGGGTGTTACCACTCTGCTTGGAGCGATGGATCGGTCTAGGATTGAGGCACACTTTGCTGCCAACTAAGTCTTGCACTCGGCACTGCCCCTAATATATATATATATATATATATATATATATATATATATATATATATATATATATATATATATATATATATACAGGGTGGTCAAAAAGTCAGGTAACATGTTAAAGGTAGAAAAAACAATATGATCCATTATAATCTTATATAGGGATCTTACCCCTCCTGATTTCTGGCTTTGGGGCTATGTAAAGGATAACGTTTATGGCAAGAAGCCTGATACAATAGCGTCTTTAAAGTTATTTATTGAAGAGGAGATTGCGCGGATATCAGCTGACATGATTACACGTGTTACACAATCAGTGGTTAATCGCTTCCAGCGATTGATAGAGATAAATGGACGACAATTAACAAAATAAACATATTTCATGTTTGTTTCATTTTATATTTCAATGTATGGTACTTAAATATACGTGTATTGCTAATATCGTTTTTCTTTAAAATGTTACCTGACTTTTTGACCACCCTGTATATATATATATATATATATATATATATATATATATATATATATATATATATATATATATATATATATTAATGTATTTAAATTTTATGATTTGAAAAAGTAAATCTTCAAATACAGGATTTTTATTGCTTGAAAACAAAAAATACAATTAAATAAATCTATTTCCTTAACCCATGAGTTTTCGATGCTTATTCATCTCCTCAGAGGAAGGATATTAGCAAATCTTTTTATTGGTTTTCACCTTATTTGCTAAAAGCAATAAACATAGAACAAAATTAATGTTTTTAAAACATTTTAGATACATAGAATAAGGGAATGGGATATTGAGGCAGAAAAAGAAGATTGTACTTTAAATCCAAAATGAATGTTAAATCTTTAAATGGAAATTCCTGGTAGTAAGGAGGTAAAGAGATCCATCGCGTTTTGTAGTTCTTCCAAGGTATTAGGTCGCAATCCCATGCAAACAGATTTTTTTTCGTTTCATCGCTGGATATACATATCCGTAGATATATTTCATTTCATTATTCTGAAGTGTATATATATATATATATATATATATATATATATATATATATATATATATATATATATATATATATATATATACATATATATATATGTATGTGTTTGTGTGTGTGTGTGTGTGTGTGTGTGGAGTAGACATGTATATTTATGGGTTTAGAAAATATGACAATTAAGCTACACAGAATTTTTAGTATAGAATGCGGAAAATTTCGTGTAGCTTAATTGATTTTTCATGCTATATCATAAAATTGACGTTATTGCGTATTTTCATATTGACGTCGTGATGAGCTGCGTGAGTTCGCTAATAAGACGCTTTGTTAGTCATGCACTCATTTATCACAGCCATGGATTTGTTCCGATATATCTGCTTATATTTTTGTTTATCCTAGTTTATTTATTAATCTCATAATTATAATTATTGTTATTGTTAATTATAATTATAAGATAAATAATTAAAGAATAAAAATGAATATAAATTCCATAATTCATAATACTAAGTTTAATAGTTTATTATATTACTAAACTCACACACATAATTAACGCTTACGCGCTAATCGCCTCTTCTAAAGAGCTAAATCTAGCTCCAGATTAGCTGTTACAATTTTGCATGGAACTTATTTGTAAAAGTTTTTTAGAGGCAAGACTAATTTAGGTAAGCTTTCCTCTTAAATAGTAAAGTTTTCTGACAAAATAACGTGCCAATGTTATTAAAGTTTTGTCCGATAATATATATTAAAATGCATAATAATCTGTTCGTCAAAAATATTTACAAAACATTACGTGTACATATAATTCACTGTGCTGTCTAGAA
The DNA here is from genome assembly GCF_053919585.1 of Euprymna scolopes. Taxonomy (NCBI): domain Eukaryota; kingdom Metazoa; phylum Mollusca; class Cephalopoda; order Sepiida; family Sepiolidae; genus Euprymna; species Euprymna scolopes. The sequence continues at coordinate 96,713,633 of NC_136486.1, read as the reverse complement.
TATTTATGCGAAAATTCATAATGGTCTGTTCATCAGTTTAAGAAATTACCTTGTACACACACACACACACACACACGCGCGCGCGTGCACACACACACACACACACACATATATATATATTTGATGAAAATAATGGAAATAGTATTCCGACAAAATATAGAAATAAAAAGGAACAACCGTATTATGTGTTCATCAAATAAATAAAGACGAAACGTTGATGAACACATAATACGGTTTGTTCCTTTTTATTTCTCTATATATATTTATATATTTATATATACACAAACACATATCTAACTTTATATACACATATCTGACAATGTATATATATATAATATATATATATATATATATATATATATATATATATAGCCATATGAAACTGTTTACATATAACGGTACGCAAATACCTATATATATATATATATATATATATATATATATTTATGTTTAGATATGTGTGCAGATATATACTATAAAGTGAATCATTTTTTCTGCCTCGCAGAAAAATAATAATAATAACTGTCATGTGTCTAAATGTAAACGCAGATTCCATGAACAAAACTTCTTCCACAAAATTGCATGCGTTTGAAACAATGTTCCGCTGGCATGCTTCCCGGTTGAATACAACATGGTAGGCTTCAAATCTAATGTAAACAAGTTCCTGTTAAGCCGTTCTTTATAAATAATCAAATTTTACCCACTTTGCACCATAAATAATTACTACACCACCATCTAATATTCATTAACCCTTATCCTCGAATGACCTTCGAGCCTTGATAAGTGGTGACTCTCAAATAAAAAGAAATTGCACTGGCCATCAAATTCGGTACTTCTCTTACTTTGATATAGGTTAAGATTCAGGAACGGTATCTGTGGAATTGCCATCTCGTGTTGTGATGAATGTAGACAGGGGTTTTCTAACTGTAGTCCAGGGACCAAAGGGGGTCCGCAAGGACAAGACAGGGGGTCCGTGGCCGAACAGCAAATATTTTTTATGAGAATTTAATTTTATATATGTTTTTGAATCGAAACTGTTCTTCTTATAATCTGTAAATGTATGTATCTAAAATTTTAATTTTGTAGTTAAATTTAAGCTCTTTAATGGAACCCCACCAGCACCGCCAATTTTAAAGTTCGTCTAATGGTTTTAATTTAATAACTTTTTAATAATAAATTAATAAATGTGGAAAACTAAATCTATTTTAAACATTTGTTAATTTTTTTCTATTCTAGTTGTTAGTTATCTTTTACCATGCAACTAACGCACTAAAAATTGAAAATATGTTTTTTTAACAAAATTTGTTTATTTTATTATCGTGATTGATACACATTTTATGTTTTTTTTTGTAGAAAGATTAAAAATTTTAAAATTAGGTTATTGATAGTTTTTAATTAAAACTACGTAGTTACAATTTGTAATAAGTACTTGTTACTTATTATTTATAACATCTTATTTTAATCAACTTCATAATTAAAACAAATGAAAATACGGAAGAACTTTCTTTAAATAAATAGTTTAAGTTTATTTCTGCTACTTAATCCATATGCTTTTTTTTATTTTTAAATATTTTTTCGTTACTTTCTTTATTCTTTTTATGTTCTGTAGCATTGACTTAATTACTGACGTGTGTGTTTGAAATAATAAACATTTTGTTTTGGGATTTTATTCTAACTGGTAGAAATAACTGGTAGAAATACGTTCAACCTCTTTAATACAACAAAATTCCTTTTCAGTTGAACATTTAATAAATTTGTTTATAGTGCGTATAGAGCAATAATGAAAACGGAAGCAAGGTACTTGATCGGCACAAATCCTACACTCCAAAGTTTTCATTTTTATGAAATGTATTTTTTCTTTTTCCAATGATTTTGAACATTTATAAAAATGTAAAGAATCGTTATTTGTTAGTGTTGTTGAAATATATTCGACGTTGTGTTCCAGCGTAGATTTTTTTTTACACAAAATTAAATCTCCTGCGTAGTACAAAACAGGATTACAACAGGGCTTGAACATTGATCGCGTGTCAGGAATTCTTAATGTCTGAATATCTGATTTTTACTTATTTATGTTCCTAAATTACTAAGCTTGCATGATTTATACGGAAAATATTTTATCAAATTTTGCTTTTTCAGGATGCAAACTTTACTCATGGATAAATTTTTGAAACGGAAAGTTCATGATGAAATCAACTCGGAATCCGATACAAAGAAAGAAGAGATTGTTCAGAAAAACAAATTAAGAAAATATGATGCGGAGTATATTCGATTTGGATTCATTGAAAGTGTGTCTAATTCTAACAGACCACAGTGTTTACTTTGTCATAAGTTGTTGTCGAATGAAGCCCTGAAACCAGCTAAATTGCAGCGACATTTACCAAGTCTACACCCTCAATTTGCCACAAAACCAAAATATTTTTTGAAAGAAAAAGGAATGATTATTTAAAGCAGAAAAAAGCTTTTGCGGTGTCAATAACATCAAATCATAAGCTATTACGGGCATCTTATTTAGTGGCACTGAGAGTGGCTCGTGCTAAGAAGGCCTATGATATTGCTTAAGAACTTGTATTACCCAGTAAAATAGACATGTGTGAGGCAGTTTTGGATTAAAAATGTGCTGCGAACTTGTAAACTGCATGATTAACCGAGAAGCTCATGTTGTAAAAGAAATGGATACTTCTTTGTCTGAAGTTTTGTCATCTTGTATTAAAGTGATAAATTTCATTAAAAACAGGCGACTGTTGTCGTTTCTTTGCAATACTCTGTAATGAGATGGGGGCTGGACATTCAAAGCTGTTGTTTCATACAGAGGTAAGATGGCTATCATGAGGTAAAGTAATTCAGCGTTTATTTAAACTTAGAGAAGAACTGTTAATGTTTCTGTGTGTTCATGATGCTGAACTGGCCTCGATAATGGCCGATAAAATTTAGCTTTGCTAAGTTGCTTATCTGGCAAATATATTCAAGAACCTTAATGAACTGAATTCATCTCCACAAGGAAGAAATTCAAATATTTTATTTAGTCATGACACAATACAAACCTTCAAGAAAAAAACTGAATATATGGACTACAAAAGTTAGTAAGAAAACTTTAGATATGTTCCCTACACTGGACGAATATCTCAGCAACAATTATTCAGTTAATGTTGATTTGATAATTGTAGATATTAAACGACATTTGATATCAATAGCCGAACATTTTGACAAATATTTCTCGAAAGATATTCCAGATAAAATTAAAAATTTTGACTGGATCAGAAATCCGTTTAATGTTGAAATAGCTGATAGCATGCACACAGGAACTGAACTGGAAAAACTGCCTGAAATTTCATGCGACAGAAGTTTAAAAATTAGTTTTATGCAGCAACAAGTTTCGAAATTCTTGCTCACTGCAGCCTCCGAATATCCATTGTTATCTCGAAAGGCAATTAAGATTGTGTTACCGTTTGCAACAACATACTTATGCGAAGCAGGATTTTCCGCACTGACTAATCGAAAAAACAAAACAAATACAGATCCAGACTTGCTCCAGAAAGTGACATACGTGTATGTTTGTCAGTAATATCGCCAAGAATTGACAGTTTGTGCAAAGCCAAGCAAGCACATCCTTCTCACTAAGTGTGTATTGAAAAATCCTACGTGTGTGTAATTAACAATAAAACTATTTGTTAAATACTATTGCTGTTTTCATTTAATATTAATATTTTAAGCATTATGAACTTTTCTCGCCCCTAGCTGTTAATATTGTTGTCATAAGAATTAAAATCGCAGACGATCGATCATCGGCCTACGGCTGATTAAAAACCGGTGAAAAATGCAGATGATAATGTTGATGATGATAATAACGATGGTGATGATGATAATGACGATAACGATGATTATAACGATGATGAGGATTAAGATAACGATGATAATATGATGATGATGATGATGACGAAGATGATGATAGTGATGATGACGATGATAGTGATGATGATTGTAATGATTTATTTTGTAAGGTGAGTAAAAACAAATTAAGCACTATTTCACTTTAAAATTCGCCATCTTGTCTATATGTGTCCTATTATTATTATTTTTTTTTCTTTCTCTGCGAATTCCTACCTTTCGAGTTTCTCCTTATTTTTTGTTTCGGATTCTTTTTATACAACGCTTAAATATCAATAATTATCGAAGGAATGTTAGGGTAATTATGATCAATCGACACGTGTAACTAACCCACTCGCGTTTTTTCCGAAGTTTGGAATGAGGTCAACTAAAAAGTGGGGGTGAAATAATGACTAAGTAATAATTTGAAATTAAAGAAGAAAACGAACGCCACAATGTCAGTTGTATGGCAAAAATGAAAGAGAGGGAGGCGGGCTGGTCGTCGTAATGTAAAATAGCCAGGAACCGAAAATGATATATAAGTAAATGACGAGTTGATTACAGACGTTTCGACACATTTCAGTCAGTTTAAGTTTTTAGAAAAGGTCACATCAATTTCGTTTAGGTGACTTCTGTCGTAATGTGACAGTTGACAATTTTCGTTTTGCTTTCTTTTCTTCTATTTTTTTTTTTAAATTGCCCTTTTCTATACAAATACAATCGAGTAATTACGTCCGAATTGCCATCTTCGACCCTACCACACTTACCGACGGACTTGTGTGATCTTTTCCCTCATTTGTAAGGCATCAATGACAGAAACCTTCAAATACCAGGGAATACATTACGCACATATACATACGGACATGCGGACACACACACGCACACACGCACACACACACACACACACACACACACACACACACACACACACACACATATATACATACATGTGTATGTATGCAAATGTTATTATGTATGTAGAATATTAATTCGTTTGACTTCACATATAAATTGGCGTGTACATTACTTGAACGCAAGATATAATATATTAATAATTTAGTATATGTTTCAAATTTTTTTTTAATTCAATTATTTTAATTAAAAATATTTTAAAATACAAAACATGTGGAACTATTTTTCATTTTATATGGTAGTCACCACTTATCAAGGCCCGGAAGCCACTCAGGGATAAGGGGTATTGCGTGTACAGTAACCAATGGGATAATATCGTAGTAACCGTTAGTAATGGAGATGTGATAAAGTATCCTACTTTAGGGGCGCTTTATCAGGAATTTGTTTATGTTGGACTTGAAGACATCCACGTTGTAGTCAGGTGTGAAACAGGCAAACGGAAGAGAGTTCCACGGGCGTGCACTTCTAAGAAAAAAGTTTTGTTCATGGAATTTTCGTTTTGATTTAGACACAGATAAAGAATGGGGAAAATTATTGATTATTACTTATATGTGTGTACGTGGAATTATAGGTGTGTGTGTATACGTGTATGTCAGTTTATAATAGTGCATGTGTGTCAATATCTGTTTATTTATATCATTCAGACACTACCGTGTTTGAATATATGGTTAAGTGGCAGTTTTAGTCATTTAGAACTGCTTTAAAGCTTCACCGGTCACTCATTTTTTTGTTACCAAATATCAAACAATTATTACAGTTTATACATCACCTTCTCAGCTATATTGTGAAAAAAGTTTAAATGTTCGTTCAGTAAAACAAAAGTTATGATGAATTTTCTGGTGTTCAAAATCGTAAAAATATGTAAGACCGTGAGCGAGGCTTTTTATGACTGGTTTCCATAGCAACATCGTCGCTTCAGCAATATCGTCGCGAAAAGAGAAGTAACTCGTGAAACCGACAGAATAAAAGCAGGAAAGGGAGATAATTGGGGGTATTTTATTGAAAGCAGACGATTGCCGTACATTATTATCATATATGTGTTTATGAGGGCATAAAATAAGACTGAAATCAAACAGAGAACAAGTGAATTTATTGGAAACCTGGAAAATAATGGATTACAATAAATTTTAAACTTAAAATATCGCAAAATTAAGAATGTTTTGTAAAAATTCAATTCATAACATTATAATCAATTCTTAATGCTGCAATATTTCAAATTATAAGTTTATTATACTTTTTACTAGGATATCTTGTCCTGTTCTTTTCCAGTTTTAACAACAAGTCCTTTACTTTTACATCTTTATGCTGAATCATATTACTTTTCATGCTCGCATGTTTCTAGTGTAATATATATATATATATATATATATATACATATATATATATACATATATATATATATATGCATATATATAATGAATGAATGAAAAAAGTCTCTATTACAAAGTTCATGATGTTGACCATCTTAAAATTTATTCCTTTAATTCATAAAAAGCTCTTGGAGGTGTCGTTGTCAAGTCTACAGGATCAGTGCCGCTGGGCGACAGGAAAAATATTAAATGCACAGCAATTTCTATTAATAAACCTGATTTAACTGCCACCTTTGACAATCAAAACCGAACGTGGACCGCATCGTGGAAGTGGTCTGAGGACCCCTCCCTCTGAGAAGCTACACAATCGAGTGTCAGAATACCCAGTGCCGGCAGAAATCCGTGAAGAATACACACAGGAGCTCCGCATCTGGATAGATAATGGTTGGCTCGTGCCGTACTCAGAGGATAAATTTAGACCCCCCCAAGGTCTAATTCCCCTGATTGCTGTGACACAGTAGAACAAAGCCAGATGGACTACCGGGAGCCAAATCATTACGTAGACACGTTTACGGCCAACGCAGATGTTTGTACGGCTAAGCTGCGCGAATGGAAACAAAAAGGTGCTAACATGTCTTTACTGAACCTCAGGAGAGCATAACTACAAGGTCTGGGTCTATGAGACACTGTGGCCATACCAGACTGTGGAAATCGACGGGAAAAAATACTGTCTGATCTGTCTGGGGGTCGGTTTGAATGTGGCTCCCCTGATAATGAAAGCAATTGTCTCAGGAAGAAGTTGTAAGCCGCGCAGCATCTGCTTATATTGATGACATTTTTGTCAATGAAGACGTGGTGCTCGCGACTTGTGTAAGAAAACACCTAGCGCAGTTCAGGTTAGAATGCAAGAACCCGGAGCGGTTGAAGAACGGTGCACGGGTGATGAGATTGGCGGTCAGGATGGAACGCAGTGAACTGCAGTGAAAGCGAGGAACTGCAATTCCAGAGGCTCCTAGCATTGTTACGCGATGATCAATGTTTTCCCTGTGTGGTCGACTTGCCGGGCACTTTCCGGTGTGCGGTTGGCTTCGTATCGTTTGTGAAATATTCAGAAGGAGAGTAAGTTCAGTAACGAAGGGCTGGGATGATGAAGCAAGGGACGCCGTACTGCATCGTATGATGTTCGAAACCTTAGAATCTGCACAGCAGAACGATCCGACTCAAGGAAATTGGCGTGTGGACAGCAAAGACCTGAATATATGGGTCGATGCTAGCTCCCTAGCAATTGGTATATATATATCAATATATCAACATAGCCGAACTGGACGCCGTATTGAAAGGCATCAATTTGGCTCTTCAGTGGCAGAGCAAGGTGCTACACATAAAGACAGATTCTGTCTGCGTATACCATTGGGTCTCGGACACACTAACTGGAAAGGGGCGAGGACGAACCAAAGCAGTAAGAGACGACTAAGCACTCTCAAGGAGCTCGTGAAAGACTACGGGCTGAGAGTGGACGTGACGCTGGTTCCATCAGCACGAAATATCGCTGACCGATTGACACGAGTACCACAGTGGTGGTCTGAGGCAATGAAAAAGAAAAACGGGCTTGACCCGGTGATAGGCGCAGTCCACACAGACGAGCCGGATGAGAGTAAATCATGGCTATTCACAAAGGTAATGAACATCCGGGGATGCGACGCACTACCTACTTTGTCAGAAGAAGTTGCCAAACCACGACAAAAGCAACCGTAAAAACAGCCATATGGAAATGTGAGAAATGTCAGTCCATTGACTCAGCGCCAGTCAGGTGGGAAAAGGAAAAGCTGGAAGTTAACGAGAATTGGCAGAGAATTGGCAGAGAATTGGAATGGAGATCCCGCATTTTGGCACCTTCCACTTTTTAACTCTAACAGACTGTGGTTCATTGCGTTTCTCAATTTGGAGAAAATTGGTAAGGCAGGACTCAGCAAGCGTGATTCATCAGTTGGAGGCAGTGTTCTTCGAGCGTGACTCGCCGCATGAAATCCTTTTAGACAATGACACGGCTTTCTGCAGCAACGCGTTCCAAGCATTTGCACATATATGGGGAGTTCACTTGCGATTCCGTTGTGCGTACGTTCCAGCCGGGAATGGCATAGCGGAGCGATGCCACCGTACAGTGAAAAGAATAGCGGCTAGAATGCGCTGTCCCATACAGGAGACTGTGAACTGATATAACATCACACCAAGAGACACGTCTCCCTTCCCTGCGCCTGCCAATAGGATTTATCGATACGAAGTTCGAGTAAAGGAGACTAATCTCGCAACTGCGTCCCCAGGTCCCAAGAACTGCTCTTACCAGGTTGGAGATCGCGTGTGGGTCAAAAGACCGCAAAATCGATGTACTACGAGAATCGGCAAGGGTAAGGTGACCAAGGTAATCAGCCCTCAATCGATTTTCGTGGACGGTGTGCCTCGCCACGTGAAAGATCTGCGCCTTCGCTATTATGTTGTTACATCGGAGGAAAAGGAACACTCAGACAGTACAAAGTCTTCTGAAAGGACAGATGGTATGATACAGGACGACGGAGAGGATTTTGAGCCATATAATGCATATATTTAAGAAATGGAAGAGGGACCACACGTCTTGCCTTTACGAAGGAGTACTCGACAAAGACGGATACTGCCCTCCTGCCCTGATTGTGAAACACCGCCTAGGGAACAGACTGGTGGAAATAACGGTGGTAATGAGGAAGATGGCACCCTTTATTATTCCTTTAATTCAGTTGACATTTCCGATTCTTGATAGTATCTGTTTTGTAACACAAAATCAAAATGGCGTACTGTAAACATAGTATAAGGTATTTACAGCTTCTCTTCCAATTTTCGGATTTTTGATCATGTCAAAACGCACTTTATTTCCTTCTGATGGATTGATTGTTGCTATTTCTTCTGGTGAGTTAAGGGCAAAATAGATTTACTGATTGATATAAGAATTAAGTGATTGATTTTGTGCTACGAAACAGATACTGTCAATAATTGTGAATTAAAAGAATACATTGTAAGATGGTCAACCGCAAGAACATTGGAAAAGAGGCATTCATTCATGATATTGCTCTATAATTATTATGAGTTTCTGAAATAAGGACTGGTATATATTATAAGGAAATAAAGTATATTTCCATATATATATATGGATGACTATAATGCTCCTTATCTTAGGTTGACCATTTCGGAAGCCATATACAAATTACCATTAGCGTATTAAGCGATGCCCTTTGTGTGAACAGATTGAACTTAGGTACTTTCGATAATGTCAAAAGATTGTTAATTCACTGCCCGCATAGCGCAACGATTGGAAGCTCCGATTGTCGTTTGGATGATCGGTTTTCGATCCTGGCTTGAGGTAGTTGCTTGTCTGTGAAAACAGCGAAACAATACTGTATGTGGATGACTATATATATATATATATATATATATATATATATATATATATATATATATATATATATATAGTGATCAAGCGGCAGGAACTTGCAATCTCGCATTTGTGTGTGTCTTCAAGTAACATTTTATATCAACTATATCTAACTAGTTTGCCTGTTATTTATTTTAATGGCAATGTATTTTTCTCATTTTCTTTTTTAAAATCGTTTTGAAACACATATTTTCTATCGATTTGTAAAATATCCTATTTATAAATAACTAGCGGAACTTCATTGTTCGGCAATGTTTGTGGTGTTACCATCCACGTAAATAAGATGCATTTTTTCTATTATAAAAAATTGCAAATTCCCCATATTTCCAAATTTATATTAACATTGAGATTTTTATCATACACACACACACACACACACACACACACACACACACACACACACACACACACACACACATATATATATACATATACTAGCAGACCGCCCGGCATTGCCCAGTCGTAAAGCACGCTTAAATATGACATTGTGTTTAATGCATGTTTCGTATTTATTATTACATTATATTGAACCCAATATATAGTGATGATTTAAAATGTTAAAAAACAAGACTCGTGTGCCACAACCGAGATTCGAAACCAAAACATTTAGTTTACGATTTACTTTTTCCTTTGACGTTATTGCCTGAACTATGAAAGCATGTTTGCTGAAATGCTAAAAATTAAAACATGAACCAGTAGCTATTACGTTACGCATGCATATTCGTAATGCCATCTTTCAACCTTTACCTCGTAAATTTCATTTTTTAATTTTACACACTTTTGCACCGATTTCCCCCGGCTAAAGTCCAAATATAAAGTTCCGCATGGATTCTAATACCCGATATATTAAGTTTCTTGTCTGTAGACCAAAAATAACAGAGGAGTGTGGTAGTTAAAACTTTTAAACCAAATATATATACGCATGCATATATATATAATTATTTTTTTACTATAATAATTAATTAAATACCTACAGACACTAGTGTTTCATCCTTTCGGGATTCTCCAGTGCAGGGTGTCACGATTACTACCAGTCGAACGATTCGAACCCCGCGACACGAGACATCTCTGGCTCGATTAGCGGAGGCCGTATCCATTCGGCTACCATTAACCGTGTGAAATAGCGTTGAATTTTAAACATTTTAATTTAAATGTTCATTACGTCAGACAGACAGTGATCAAATCGTTATACGATGATCTACGCATAAGAGCTAAATTGACAGGTTTGTGTTTACTATAATCCTTTTACGCAAATATTACACGAGTATAAACTATGTAGAATATATGTATGAATGTAATTACACATAATAGTACACTGAAGATGATAATCCTATCAGAAAACTAAAAAAAACTAGTAGGTAATTAATTAAAATTAATGTTTAAAAGATATGCAAATCTGCTAGATCTTTTGAAGATGAATGCAATTCCACGGTCTATATATAAGAGCGTTGTGTTTTCTTTTTAAGTAAGTAATTTGGTAACTGGCAGGTTTTTATCTTTTCCGATTCTCCCTTCGACATGTAGTAACGCTTCATCGGTATATAATATCTATGAATCATATGGTAATGCAAATCTGACATAATTGAATTTCATACAGGATAGAACGATAAAATTCTCACCCTAGAAAAGACGACATAATTCCATTTCCGTTAGATGAAAACTGTTTTCCTTTTATTTTGCGGACCATCTACTAATTGGCCATCTGTGTACAAATCCCAAGAGCTATAGAAGCCGTCTATCATGTTTGAAATTGACATAGTGTTCAACGAGTGAGCACGAAGATTCGCCGCTGTACAACTCATGCTCTTCACCGATTCAAGTTATAAGAACAGGACCATAGTCAGCACCATCAAAATGCAAATTCGGACTGTTGATTGAGGAAACAGCTTAATGTAGTTTCCGGCTACGCTTATGGCCTTTGATGTGGTTTCAAGTGAGAGCCACTTCATGCCACTCTCCATCTTCGAAAATAACTTGAAAATTAACGCTGAAGTGTACATGAATATCCTGAAGAATGTGGTGATCCACTGGTGCAATCAGGAGGTCGCTGGATCACCCTGGATGGAGTAACCCGACCTGAACCCGCTGGACGACTTTGTTTGGTCATATGTCACCAACATGACACCTCGGAACACCAAAGTCAGCCTGATTGCTGCTATCAGCCGAGTATCCGAACTCTCGTTAGCGCTTGTGGAAAATGAATACTCCCAGTTCACGAAACAATTGTAACAAACGATGGAAATACACTACTTGTTGCGATCAATCCAACTTTTGCTCGATTACAAAAACTGGTAATTTTGAAGCTTACAAATTAAGTCACCTTATACTGCCTTAAAATCTATTGGTATATGAACACTTACCGAATTCTCAATTATATAAATATAATAAAATTCGGAATATATATATATATATATATATATATATATATATATATATATATGCTAGCAAAAGTACCCGTCGTTGACTGGGTTCAAAAACAGCCTGCAGAAAATGGACTCTGATTTATGAAAGTATCATAAGTTATGAAAAGGAAGGGTTGTAAAGAGATAGCCCCGAATTTGGGGTATCAAAACCAAAGCAAAATATGATGAAAGTAAAAATAAAATAGATACACCCCATGATTTATTATACCATACTTGTTCACACTGAAACACTTATCACAATATTCTGTCGATCTATATTAAAAAAAACCTTGTTAAACTTTGTGACATATTTCCATTCTATGGAGGCCAGGCGCGAACGAACACCCCGTAATTTTATTATACCATATTTCTTCAAACTGAAACATAATTATCAAAGTATACATACGCAGATAGATATGAAAAGTCTTTATCAAAGTTTGTGCCTATTTCCATGTTATGGAGACCAGGCGAAAACGCAGACCCCCATAATTTTATTATACCATCCCTATTTAAGTGAAAACATGCTTATCAAAGTATTATTATGTACATCAATATCAAAAACACTTGTAAACGTTTTTTTTCATTTAAAATTTTTTATTTCCATACTTTGTGGACCAGGCGCGAACGCAGACTCCCAACAATTTTAATGAATCACGGTTCTTCCAGATCAAACATACCCATTTCTGTGTCTCGATACATCTATCATTATATGTAATCAGTTTTTTAAAATAGTGAACCATATAGGAGCCTATTCGTGACCAGGCACACACACACAGAGCTTTTTATTATATATATATACATATATATATATATACTCTTATAAATTCGTTCTTCTTTTGTGTGTATTGATATCTATATTAAAAACCCTATTTTCTATTTATTTAAAAAGAAAATACAATTTTCTTATATATGGGTTGTGGAAATGCATTCACTAGCAAAAGATCTAGCTAATTTGCATATTCTTTTCAACATTCATTTCCCTATTAGTTGCTTCGTTTTCTAATAGGATAATCATCTTTAGTTAACTCTTACGTGTAATTATATTCATGCAGATATTCTACATGATTTATACTTGCATAATATTTGCGAAAAAGTTTATAGTAAACACAGAATTGTTTCCGTATATATTTATGTATATGTATATATTCTTGTTAAACAAGTCTATCTATCTATCTATCTATCTATCTATCTATCTATCTATCTATCTACCTTCCTATATATATCTCTCTCTCTCTATATATATATATATATAAAAGTGAACGTGTCCGTGTGTCTGTCTGTGTGTCGATGTGTCTGTGTGTCTGTGTACTTTTCCCTACGCAATAAATCTGTCAATTTTTAGTCTACAGACTCGAAATTTGATATACAGGGTACTGAGATTTGGGAAAATCGATATGATTGGTTTTCAGCCAGAAATTTGGCGATTAAGGGGTCAAAGTTCAACGATTTGACCTTTGAGAACTATACTAAACTCCACCGACAGTTTTGGATCTACACACTTGAAATTTTAGATATAGATTCCTTGGACATAGTTCTAACTAAATAAGTTCATTTGAGCCCAAAACAATAACTTTTAAGGGGTCACAATAGGGGTCAAAGTTAGAAAAAATTAACCGCTTTTTTTGTGCTCAACATGCACCTCCAAATATCCGGGCAACGCCGGGCACCCATGCTAGCATATCTATAAATGTGTCTGTGTGTCTGTCTGTGTATATTACCCTACGCAATAACTCTGTCAATTTTTATCTACAGACTCGAAATTTGATATACAGGGTACTGAGATTTGAGAAAATCTTTGTAATCGGTTTTCGGCCAGAAATTTGGCATTTAAGGGGTCAAAGTTCAACGATTTGGCCTTTGAGAACTCTACCAAACTCCTCCGACAATTTTGGGCCTAAACACTTGAACTTTTAGATATAGATTCCTTGGACATAGATCTAACTAAATGATATGATTTGAGCCCAAAACAATAAATGTTAAGGGTTCATAATAGGGGTCAAATTTAAAAAAAATGACCTTTTTTTTTTTTGCTTTTTGTCTTTTTTTGCTCAACGTACACTTTCATATATATTTTTCTAGTTGGGTGTCATCACTTATCCAGACCGGAAGATCACTTAAGGAGAAGGATTGATGAATGTAAGGTGGTGTAAATGGGGTAGAAACGTTCATTCTAGACGAACTTAAAGAGAAAAGAAATCACGCGGGAAATATCTTTAAAAAAAGAGAGAAATCCACGGCACAACAAATATATATTACTTTAAATTTTCCTAACTTTTTGGTTACCTTTGGGTAACTGATACAGAAAAACTTTGGTTTGCTGAGACATATCAAAGTGTAACCATGCTGGCTGGCCCAGTCACGCAAGATTTCGTCCCCAGGAGATCGCGACAACTACAGGTCAGTGAGTTTTTCTTTTTATTTGGGAGTGAGTTGATTTTTACCTAGTTATCGGTCGCACAGACTTGAGATTTGATCGTCTGTTGTAAAACAAGAGATCATTGAATTGTTATATGTTATTTTGTAAAAATAAAGAAAAGAGAGAAAAGGTTGATTTGCTGTTAAATTTCGTAATCACCGGATTATGGGGAATAGTGGACGGTCACGTATCACGGTATATCAAGAGAATACTAAGGGAGAATTCTCGATTATCTCGAGAGCAACTACGGTCGTCACTGGTGGAGAAGTTCCCCAGTGAGAGATCCGATTTGGACACCGTGCGAGAGTCATGAAGGCTCGGACAACAGGTTGGAGAGGAGATAACCGAAAGGGCAATAAGATTTGCGATGTTAGCAGTGTTGGCCTCTCCTGACGTTCAAAAGGCGTTGATAAACGGACACATAGGAGATATGAGATAGCGACATCTTATCTCCTATGTGTCCGTTTATGTGCAAGAAGCTCAACCGTATGATTCGCCCCAAAGAATGTTGCGAAAGGTCGCCGACGTGGATGAAAGAAGGGTCAGTAAAATACCGCTAAGCACTCTATTAAAGCCAGAAGGGAAATGGGAGAAAAAGCCTGGGAGTCTGAGAGTGATCTATCCGAAGTGTGACTATTTTACTCCCAAATTTGTAGCTGTGTACTTATGTCACAAGTCACAGACTGACGTGGTGCCCCATGACCCCCCCCCCAAAGTAAGACTGGAGAACCGAGGTATTACCCGTCTAGGTCGCAGGGCTGCGAGTGAGAAAAACCACCCACCCTGAAATTGTGTTGCTAATAAGAATAACTTGGAAGCATTAAAATGTGTATTTTTGATGTTAAATTGTGTTCGAACATAAAAAATGAATAATTCCGATTTTAAAATTGTGTGGATTTAAAGTAGCGAAATTGAGTTTCTAATTGCGTGGTTTCTAGTAACACTCCGTTAAAATTATAAATGAATTATTCTGATTTCAAAAAAGAAAGAATGAAGTTGTCTGCCTGTTTAATGTTTCTTTTTAACAATAATTAAATGGTTGACCAATTGCCCCCTCCCCTTAGAAAAGGACGAAAGAAACAAATAGAAATAGAATGATCTATATATATATTATAGACGTGTTCTGAGCCGTGCTGTCTTTGGCGATAGAAATTGGAAAACTGGGAGAAATTTACACCGAAATTTCTGTGAATTAAATTGAAATATTTTGTTGAAAGTTTTAATCGATACGCCCAAAGAGAAAAAAAAAATGCACGCTGATGTTGTTTTGAACAGAATCTGAAAAAAAAGCTGCCAAATTGATATTTCTGAAAAGTTTAAAAAATAATTAAACGGATCTGTAGCGAAATAAAGCCGCCGGTATCCCCTGTCGTTTGATTTAATGTTGTGTAAAAATTAATTTTAATGAAAAGAAGAAAAAGACAACTCTAATCGCGGTATAGTTCGTGAAATATGCTTTCCAAACGATCACACGATGAAACTGACGTGTGTCTTCTTAATAATGGAAAGAGTAAAAAGAAAAAAAAAACAGAAGGAAGAATGTGGGTAGCTGGAACCGAAAAAAGGAGAATCACCTGTCAGCAGCAGGTAAGGTTTCCGTTCGCCCTTGTCAACTAAACAACGCGGTTAGCAAACAGATTTGACCGATGTTGCCTGTCTCACATGGTGTGCATTATAGCGAATTCTGCTATGTTGATACCATACATCAAGTTTTTGATGATTTTTAAAGAAGAATAACTTATAAATAAGGAGTAACCGAGTTCGGGAGATTAATAGTTTTTGTTTAGCGAAATTAGTTGAGTGTATACACAGTGCTATATGTTAACGACATGGCATAAGACCAGAATGATGATTGATTGTTTAGGATCTGAGATTTGAACGTCAACTTGCATTAGCCGAGGTTTGCATCTCCGTCCGATCGTGCAGCTGTCAGTGGTAGGTTGTGGGTGGATCGAGCTGTCTCCTCCGTCGATCATTCTGTATTCAGTGTATCACCAGTAGGTGGGTGTGGTAGACCACCTGTGAGAGATTATAAACAAGGAAAATCTAATATAAATATTCAAGGAAGTAGTAACTAAACTATAATTAAAAGAATTTGGTCCAAGTAAATCCGGAGGGATTCTCGATATTATCTGATTCAAGCGTAGAGAGCCATGTGCTGACGAGAGCGAGGCTTCAGGTTATGGAAAGTCAAGAGAAGGTTGATATTATAATCATCCATTATAGATCCTGATAAAGAAATATGAAACGTCTCCAATTAGAAGGAGACGGATACATTCGACAAGGAAAAAGAATTATTTTAGATATAGGACTCGTAAGTTATACGTGTTAATCGGGCTGGCGCCGATGAAGCAGTCCTGAGTTGTGTGGAATGAACACATAAGGATGTAGTTAAAAACGCCCTGGAGTTGAGACACTTAGGTACCAAGTGCTAAATAACTCAAGCAGTTGCGCAAGATGCGAGGAACAATGTGACCAAGGGCGCCTGATCGTGTAAGATTGCCCATGAGTCAAGAGAAAAGATATGGACAGAGGAACCTCACTGGACTATATTAAACCACTCTTGATGTATCCCACCCCTCTGGAAACATTCGGGCAAGTTTGACGTAAGTCGCTGAGTATGGCGGAAGCAGGCAGATCAAAGGCTTCGAATTGTCAAGAATGTGAGAGCGAAAAAGAAATGAATTATGTATCGAGTTAATTAAGAAAAAATCTCAGACTGTGATGGAAAGTAAAGATGTTAATGGGTCATGGGTCAGCTTCTATAAGGCAATCATGGGAAATTAGATTAGCTTGATAACAGTTCTGACCGCGATATTGGTGGTCGTGATGTGGTGTGTGAAGAAGCCAGTGAGAAGAATTGAAAAGAAAAAAATATGAAGTTGGCCTATACTGATGACAAGGATGGTGTCTCTTGTCAAAACTCACCTGAAATCGATGTAACCCCGCCAGGACAGGTGCGGACGTTAATGCTACCCAAGTGGAAGAAGGCGCGCTAAATACCAAGACATCGGAGATGAAATTATGAAGTACTTGAAATTGATTTTAATGTTTTTATCGTTTCTTTTATTGGCGGAGAAATTGAGGGATAATCCGGTGTAAACTTTGATGCTAGAGGGAAGCCATAGTACTAAGTTAAGGTAATTAAAAATAAAAAAATAAGAAAATAATAAAAACTAAAGTGTGATTAAATGAATTAGAAGAAATTTAGGAGCATGAAAAATACGTTAACCCCCCCCCCCCACAAGCGACTATGCTTCAGGGAATTTAATTAATTAAAAATGTACAATTAGTAAGACCGATTTTTGTTTTTCAGGGACAATTGATTAGAAGAATTTTTTTATAATGAAAAAAGAAATATATTACCCCCTAAGCGACATAGCTCCAAGGGGAATAATCTTTAAAAAAAAAGAAGAATTATAGTAGAAGGCGAGTGATAACCCCTGATTAAAACTGAATTTTATTTTTCTTTTATACTGAACTATACAGACATATAACTTTTTCTGTTTTTAAAGACATACTATTTTGAGCTTGTGTGGTGAATTATACCCAAGGACGTTGATAACAATATTACATGAATATATAACTTAGTAGAATTAGTGCATGATTTGGATTCTTTTGCAAGTGAACTGGTAGTTTAAAGAATAGTACGAACCAGCCAGTGTGAATTATCGCTGGACATTTATAATCGGGGACCTATTAAGATGTAAAACCGATCACCGTTGTATCAGTGGCGGACGTGGTGCGTGTGGTCAAGTTAGACAATAATTTCCGTTGAAATTTGAATAAGATAAAGGGGACAATGTGACCCAACCAGTCACGATTGTAAGAGATTACCCCAGAGGAGTGGTTTAGGAATTCTGTATTAGAACTATCGTTAAAAATTACCTCAAAATAGGGCCAGCGAAAGAGCATTTAGAGCCTTTTGGTTTTAACGGTAGGTCCGGGATAACAGCAACTAACCCTGCTAGTTAAAACGAAAGATGGCGTGGTCGTCAATGTGAAATAAATTTTCTTTGTAATTGAAAAAAAAAAAACAAATTCGAAAATATGAAACGCTATCGCTGTAAAAAGTGATTATTTGAAGATATCTAGCGATTGTTTAGGTTAGAATGTTGACAAAGGTATATGAAAAAATGGCCTGCGAGGACCTTTGTTCTGTGGAATATTATCTGGTTGGGATGTATAGGAGAGGTGATGGTTATTAAATCAGAACGAACAAATGTGTAACAGATTAAACGATTAATAATTAGATGGAAAACGCATGTTTGCTCTGACTGACACTACTCTGCATATACAAGGCGATGCATAGCAATTAAAATCATCTAGAGCAAGTTTTGAGCTCAATTATGGAGTCTGGATAAACCTGGAGGGAGACTGTCCATCGCTCTACTCACCACACCGCGCGGCGCCCGTCCGATAAACAAGGGATTGTCAGGAAAATAGAAAAAAGAGCTCTGTTTGAATACTATCGCAACTCCCAGAAAAAGGAAGTTGTAATCCATATTTTTTATTTTTATTCTCCTGTGAAAAACTGTACATAATTAGTTTTATTTTTCTATTTTTGTGAACAGTTAATTTCATACAAAAACTACAACCAGAGTCAGCGTCAGTTATGAGTAATAGTATTGCTTGAAAATGAACTTAGGGAGAAATAACCAAGTTGAATAATATTTTTTTCAGCGGAAGAAATGAAAAGAGAAGGGATCAGCACCTTCTGCATCCAGCATCATATCAACAAAGAGAGAATGCGAGAGTTGGGAGGGTGAACCTCTTAGAATTGCATAGAACAACAAGATACTACAGTCAATAAGAAAAAAGAAAAGTCATTTCAATAATAGCCTTCTTGACTTTGGTGTCGAAAGAAAAATGTCCTGATTGCAAAGGATATAATGATACTGTGCAGGTGTCATACAAGAAAATCAGAAAAAGAGGAGAGAAATTATATTAAGAATGCGTACTCTATGATGGTTTATATTTAGAAAACAAGTGACCAAACGCGAGAATATTATATTCGGAGATAATGTTGGTTATCATGATATTATAATAATTTATGCTAAAACGAGGATTACTTGTTGACATATTTTAATTTAATAAATGTTTAGAAACGCAAAATGGTTAATTTGAAGAATGAGTTGACGCAAAAACTAAAAAAATCTATATATCTATAAAAGTGATATTTTCTGTGTGTGTGTCTGTGTTTGTAGATTGCCGTACCAAACTACTTTGTCAATTTTCCGTCTGCACATTTGATATAAAGGGTAGTGAGATTTTGAAAAATCTTTTTCAATAGGTTTTCAGTCAGAAATTTGGCTGTGAAGGGGTAAAAGTTCGACGATTTCAGCTTTGAAAACTCCACAAAACTCCCCCGACAATTTTAAATCAAAACACTTGAAATTTTAGATGTAGTTTACTTGGACATGGATCAACCTTTTTAATTTGATTTGAACCAAAAGCAATTAATATTGAGGGGTAAAATAAAGGGTCAAATAAAAAAATGCTGTCTCTACCAAATTACTTAGCCAATTTTGGGTCTAAACACTTAAAATTTTACATAAAGAGTAGTCAGACATAGGAAAGCTTTTTAATCGGGTTTGGACCGAAATTTTGGCCAGGAAGGGTCAAATTTCCAAAGAGTTGATCTTTGCGGTCTTTAGTAAACTATTCTGCTAATTTTTGGTCTGAATATTTGAAATTTTAAAGAAGCAGAAATGCAGGAAGCTTTTTAATCAGTTTTCGAGCATAAATTTGGTTGCCAAGATGTCAACGTTGAAATAGTCGACCTTTACATTCTCTACTAAACTGTTCTGCCAATTTTGTGTCTAGACACTTGAAATTTTAAATGCAAGTTCAATATTTTAATATATATATATATATATATATATATATATATATATATATATATATATTAACATAAACTAATAAATGTACATTGGGCCTGAGCAAAGCCGGGCTGAACTGCTAGTAGACAATAAAAAGAATCATAAAAAACGGCGTTGACAAGCTTATTGATTGGAAGATGCAGATGTGATTAATAAACTCGGTCATTTCCGAAACCAGAAAATTAAGTGATATATTTCCGTTGAAATTCGGCCAGTCCTCCTGTGTTAAGTTCATCCATTATGCTTTGATGTTAACCGTCTTTAGTTTTTTTTTTCATTTCATCTGTTTTTTTAAAGATATGTTACATTATGATGGAATTAATTATTATTAGCGTTTGATGTCGTTTCTAAACGAAGAAAAAATACCAGGGCCTCCGACACACAAAACAGGCCTTTACTGATATAGAAGTATATTTAATCACGTATGAGGAATTTCCATTTATAAGTAGACACCCACGCATATGTATGATTTTAGTGCGTCACTGTTTCTGTCTCTCTCTCTGTTTCTCTCTCTCTCTCTCTCTCTCTCTCTCTCTATATATATATATATATATATATATATATATATATATATATATATATAGCTGTACCCGGCCACGCGTTGCTGTGGCTCAGTTTATTAAAATATAACACAAAATATTAATGAGAATATTCGTAAACATTTAAGTGATTTTTCTTCATTGTTGCGATATTCGGAAATCGAAATATGGATTCTCAAGTGAAACCAATATTATCTACTAAATTGTCATGTCACAGTAATAAAAATAGCCAAAACTTACGATAAACGATAAGATTAGTTATCGAAAAAATTATAAATTTTAGCTATTTCCCTTGTTTTTACGTCACATGTCACGTGATAAAACAAACATAGCCGAAATAATTTTTTCGTGTAATTATGAAATAATTGTGACATGACAATTAGGTAGATAACATTGCTTATTGTTGAAATTGACAAAAATGTAAGGAGTTATTATGTTTTTTAAATTAAATATCAACTTTTCGGCTGGCCGATTTCATTACAATAAGGAGGAATCACCCTTTTTATCGGCCGACCAGTACAATGGACACCCCGTATATATATTTTTGGCACTCTTGCATAATTTGATCCAATTCGCCGGGATTTTTCCTCATTTATGGTTCGGGCTCAACCGGCAGTCACCGAATTAAGCCGAGTAAAGTAACAGACGAAGACGAATTTCCAAACAAATAAACCGGAAAAATAGAAATACAATAAATGAAAAATAAAAAGAAAACTACTGTTAATTTATTGATCATATATATATATATATATATATATATATATATATATATATATATATATATATATATTCCCCAAGAAAAATTGCATTTTGTATTGTTTATATAGTATTCTTATTTTTTGCAATTTTCATATCAATGAAAGTTGTTGTTTCTCCAAGAAAAGATGAATTTTTACCATAAATTGTTAGGTGAAAGTTGTTTTTCAAGAAGACTTACATTTTTTTTTTTTTTAAGAAAATTGGCAGTGAACGTTTCGTTTTGAAAACAGAATTATTATTATTAAAAAAAAGACGAATGCTTCATATAAAAACTGTAAATTGTTAGGTCTAAGTAGAGAAAAGTTTGATTTTTTTAAGAGATGTACAAATTATTTTTTGTCAACAGATGTTAAGAAGATAAACAGAAAAAAATACCGCCATCATTAATTAAGTATGCAAAAAAAGCAAATAAAATGTTGATTTAGATTTTCAACAATGCTCGGCTGAATCTGGTGATTGCCGGTCGAACCCTAACCCAATTCTGCAGGAGTGCCATTCTTGATAATTTCATCTTTTGCTCAATTTTTGAATTGGACTCTCATCGATTGCAAACAGACAACTTTAACAAAAATGCAAAAAATCAACAATTAAAGTATTTTAATAAGTGCTCAGTTTCTAATTCAAATCCTTGTAAGTCAATCCTTCTTATTGGAAACACTCAAGGGAAGGACGAAACCAAATTATTGCCAATATGTTTGGGAGAGGTTCTATTTTTCTTTTCTTTTTTCAATATTTTAAGCAGATTTGATACTCAGTTACCAGATTTTTACGGGTAGCCTGGTTTCTAATATAACGTAAGTATATATCTACTTGATGTTTATGACTTACGATAAACTTGCGAAGTATGCACTGTTTTACGGTTGTTGTAAAAATGGAACGGGAATTTAAATTTCGTTCCATTTTAATATTTTTTAAAAATTGTACCTCGCTCCTAACGAATGCAATGAAAAGAAAAACATTCAACAATTGTACTTTTTATATATAAAGAAAACGAAAGATTAAAAAAAACAATTGTATTAACGAAAATTTAATTTTTAAACGAAAAATGTCAGTTTGGTGTATCTTTTTTTTTCTTTTTATTACATAAACAATGTTTATTAGTAGGCTGGGGCGAGACCAAATGTTTCTTTTTGTGATTGTAATTAGATTTCCACAAATAAAAATATAGCCACATCGTTACAAAGACAACCACCTATTTATTAAAGGAAAATTAAGTATAATGTTATAATTAAAAAGATATATATATATATATATATATATATATATATATATATATATATATATATATATATAAACACGCATAAGTACGATGTAATTATTATACCAAAATGTCGAAGCAATACGTCCAGTGGTTATTTAGATTATCAATTACGAACATACCAAAGGTTTCATTTATATATATATATATATATATATATATATATATATATATATATATATATATATATATATATATATATATATATATATATATAAAGTACGAGGTAAATGAAATTAATCTATGCACATTAACATAAGTTCTAAGAATTTAAACAATAACCAATAATGTTTGTGTATGATCGTTTCGAAGACGATATCAGCTTTATTCGTAAAATACGCATAAATATTATCTTTTAATTAATGCAGAATTCTCATTTATTATAAACAGAAATAGTTATTAAACGAAACATTTAATTCCTTTCAAAAATGAAATGAAAGAAAAAAACGTAAAGAAAATGTGACACGTGCATGCAGGTATAATGGTTCTCTAAACAGTTCACTGTAAATACTCGAGCTGAGGTTGGAACCAAAACCTAAGGACAATAAGTCAAGTACCATAAACATAAGGCAAGCATTACATGATCTTTAAAAAGTGTTTTCTTACCTACTCATACTTTATATATGTAATCTGTCATGCGAACGATTCACGCATACGCATTCGTGAAACAGTTTACAAACAGATAAAACTCCGTTGACTCCCTCACATACCAATTTTTTTAATTTTGACTAATTAGCAGCCATTTTTTCTAAATGAAAACCAATTAAAAAGTCTGAATACCCCATGTACCAAATACAAAATCCGTATATGAAAATTCGTTGAGTATATAGGTTTAGAAGTGGCATCACACTTATTCTCACTTTTATAGATTAATAGATAATATTAGGATCTATAAAAATGGAGTTTGAAATCGGTATATTTAAATTAACTGGACGTAATTTACATGCGTTCCCTAACAGTATAATTGTAAACTATTAGTTTTCCCTTGACCATTATAATTTATATATATATATATATATATATATATATATATATATATATATATATATATATATATATAAGTAAAATTGTCCGTCTGTGTGTGTATGTGTGTGTACATTTCCCTACTAAACTACTCAGTCAATAAACTCGACGATTTGACCTTTGAAAACTATACCAAAATCCTCCGCCAATTTTGAGTCTAAATACTTGAAATTTTAGATGTATGTTACTTGGACATGGATCAAACATTTTAATTTGATTTAAACCCAAAAACAATAAATGTTAAGGGGTCCAAATTCGAGTCAAAGTTTTAAAAAATTGACTTCTGCAGTCTCCACCAAATTACTCAAATAATTTTTGTCTAAATATTTGAAATATTAAATAAAATGCATTCAGACATAGAGCAACCTTTTTAATCGGTCTTTGGTTGAAAATGAAGCTGCCAAGGAGTCAAAGTTCAAAAGATATGCCCTTTGCGGTCTCTAGCAAACTATTATGCCAATTTTGGGTCTAAATGTTTGAAATGTTACATAAAGGGTATTCAGGCATGTGAAAATCTGGCTGCCAAGAAGTCAAAGTTTCTGAAATTTACACTATTTTAGATACAAAAATGGCGGAGGAGTTTGGTAGAGTTTGCAAAGGTAAACTCTTTCAACTTTAACCATTTGGCTGCCACATTTTCGCCCAAAAACTAGTTTTAAAACCTGCTGCATATCTAAATACTCTTTATGTAAAATTTTAAATGTTTAGACCCAAAATTGCCTTAATAGTTTGCTGGAGACCGTAAAGGTATAATCTTTTGAACTTTGACTGCTTTGAAGTCAAATTTTCGGCCCAAAACCGAGTAAAAAGCTTGCACTATTTCTGAATATTCTATATGTAAAATTTCAAATGTTTAGACCAAAAATTGGCTGAGTAATTTGGTAGAAACCGTAGAGGTCAATTTTTAAAAAAAAAATTGACCGCAATTTTGACCCCTTCACATTTATTGTTTTGGGTTAACATACAAATTATAAAGTTTGATGCATGTCTAAGTACACATACATGTAAAATTTTAAGTGTTTAGACCCAAAATTGGCGGAGGAGTTTGGTCGAGTTTTCAATGGTGAAATCGTCGAACTTTGACCCTTTGAAAACCAAATTTCTGGTCGAAAATATACTAAAAAGATTTTCTCAAATTTCAATACGTTTTATGTCACATCTCGAGTGTGTAGACTGAAAATTGAAAGAATAGTTTGGTAGGGAAATATACACATACAGACACACACACACAAACATATAATTTCACTTTTATAGATATATAGATATTGTGTGACATTCAGATTGCCATAAATAATCGATTTTTTATCCTTAATATCCGTCATGCATGGGAGTGATATATTCGAATAATCATTCATGACATGGTTAAAATTGGAAATATAAGCTTAGTTCACTGCAGGTAATGATACAAATATTGAGCCATGCATATAGATATGCGTTAATATATATATATATATATATATATATATATATATATATAAATATAGTCTTTGAAGTTCTTTTAACATTTGAAACTACACAAAAAATTACTTTTTATCATTCGTTAAAAAAAAAAAAAACACTTAGTCATTTAATCACCTGCAATCACAATATATTTATATACTGTTTCTATTGAAGAGGAATAATAGGTTTGATTGACCGGTGTGAACAATTGATGGGCTTAGAACTTCCGACCCATTAGTTTTCAAATAGATAATAGAAAAAGTCAAATTAGATTGGAATACATCATGTATATATATATATATATATATATATATATATATATATATATATATATATATGTATATATATACATATATATATACATACACACACACATATATATATATTAATATATATATATATATATATATATATATATATATATATATATATATATTACAAAAACCTGCCGGATCTGTTACAAAATAAAACCAAGATTCCTTAAGATGACACCTAAGAATCTTCTTCTAGAAGCAAGTCAGCCTTTTGAAATTCTTATATAAAAGCGACATATTATATGTGCATGAGTTAGTGTCCAATGGACTCGTAAGTGTCTAGACCGATGTTTTAAAATTTCACATGAAAGTAATTGATGTGTCTTGGAGTGCTCTTTTGTAGGTTCTGGATCGGCATGTGTCTGATAAGTATCGTAAATCGAGAATCGAAAAAATCCAATCTATATATCTATAAAAAGTGAGTATATCTCTGCGTGGTTGTCTGTCTGTCTCTCTGTGTACATTTCCTTACCAAATAACTCTGTCAATTTTTCGGTCTACAGAATCGAGATTTGACATACAGGATATTGAGATTTGGGAAAATATTTTTAATCGGTTTTCAACCAGAAATTTTGCAATTAAGGGGTTAAAGTTTAACGATGTGACCTTGGAGAACTCTACCAAACTCCTCCAACAATTTTTGGATTAAATAATTGAAATTTTAGAGATAGGTTACATAATTGGGGACAAAATTAAAAAAAAAAAAATTGACTCCTGCGGTCTCTACGAAATTATTTAGCCAATTTTGGGTTTAAAGATTTGAAATTTTACATAAAGTGTATTCAGACATAGAGCAAGCTTTTAAATCTTGTTTTTAACCGTAAAGTTTGCCACCAACGTGTGAAAGTTCAAAGGATTTGCGATCTCTAGCAAAATATTAAGCCAATTTTGGGTCTAAACATTTGAAATTTTATATAAAGGGTATTCAGACATGCAGCAAGCTTTTTCATCAGTTTTGGGGCGAAAATTTCGATGCCAAGAGGTGAAAGTTGAAAAAGTTAACCTTAGCAGACTACAAAAATCCTCCGCCAATTCTGAGTTTAAACACTTAAAATTTTAGATTTAGCTTACTTGGGCATGGGTCACACATTTTAATTTGATTTGAGCCCAAAACAATAAATGTTAATGGGGCAAAATTGGGGTCAAAGTTTTAAAAGATTGACCTCTGCTTTCTCTACGAACTTTTCTCTATGGTAGTTAAGGACGATTATTGTACAAAAAGGCAGTACGGTACATATGCACACTTTTTAATATATATATATATATATATATACAGTGATGATCATATTTATTGGCACGGTAAAATAAAAGTTAAATTTTGTCTAATAAATTCTAAAAAATGGATTAAATTAAAGAAAATAACAAAGTATATTATGTATTTTTAACTGGCCTTTCCGATGCAGCAATCGGATTTTAGAAAAAATAAATAACAAAGGAACAACAAACATAATTGCAAAAAACCCTTGTTCAAAATTATTGGCACGATTTATTTAATAATCAATTGTATAGCCTTTGGCCTTGATTACCTTCCTCAGTCGCTTTTCATAGTTTACAACCAAGTTGTTGCACTCTTCAGTAGTAATTTTAGCCCACTCTTCCTGACAATAATCCTCCAATTGAATAAGATTCTTAGGCTTCCTTTGCATTACCCTCAATTTTAATGTTCTCCATAAATTTTCAATTGGATTAAGGTCTGGGCTTTGTGATGGCCACTCCAAAACATTAATATGATTGTCCTCAAGCCATTTCTTAGTCAGTTTAGCCGAATGCTTTGGGTCATTATCTTGCATGAACCACCAACGACGACCAAGTGAGAGCTCTTTAGCAGAGTCTTTCAGGTTTTCATCCAATATTTTAACATAATCTTCCTTTTTATGCTACCTGTGACCTTAACAAGTCGCCCTGGTCCAGAGGCAGCAAAGGATCCCCAAAACATCAAACTGCCTCCACCGTGCTTCACTGTGGGTATGGTGTTCTTAGGCAGGAAAGCTTCGCCAGATTTTCTGTAAATATAAGACACTTTATTATGGCCAAATAACTCTATTTTCGTTTCGTCAGTCCATAGAACACGTTTCCAGAATGCAACATCTTTATCAATATGACGTTTTGCAAAGGCTAGCCTTGCTTTCAGGTGCATAGGCTTCAATAAGGGAGTCTTTCTCGGACGACATGCTTTTAAACCAGCTCTCTTCAAAACTCTACCAACTGTATGTCGAGATACATTCACTCCAGAGGTGCTCTGTTCATCAACAATCTCCCCAACAGAGATCCTTGGGTTTTGTTTTACTTGTCGAACAATTTTCGGTTCATCTCTTGGGGAAAGAATCCTTTTTCTCCCTCTACCCTCTAAACTCATAACGTGGCCTTGCGATTTGAATTTGTTTATTATGGCTCTAACAGTGGATTTGGGAAGGTTTAGCTTCTTTGAAATCTTATCATAGCCCTCCCCATTGGTATGGCATGCTACAACAAGCTTCCTGACGTCTTCGCTGTGTTCCTTAGTTTTAACCATGGCGATTGAAAATTATAATTTAGTCACTTATAATAGTTTAAATAAATCGCTATCTAAAAATTATCTGAAAAAAAATTATTCACTGAATTAGCGTTAAACAAGCATAATATGGCTATAAAAAAGTTCAGAAAGCACGTAAACCGGAAATTGATTGATATTATACTGATACTAAAAGAAAAACAAAGCCGTGCCAATAATTTTGAACAAGGGTTTTTTGCAATTATGTTTGTTGTTCCTTTGTTATTTATTTTTTCTAAAATCCGATTGCTGCATCGGAAAGGCCAGTTAAAAATACATAATATACTTTGCTATTTTCTTTAATTTAATCCCTTTTTTAGAATTTATTAGACAAAATTTAACGTTTATTTTACCGTGCCAATAAATATGATCATCACTGTATATATATATATATATATATATATATATATATATATATATATATATATATATATATATATATGTATATATATATATAAGTACATAATGTTATGAACAGTGCATAAGGCCCGAGCAAAGCCGAGCGGAACTGCTAGTTAAAGAATAAAGTTGGATTTTGACAACGGTTTACACTTTTGTAAAAGCTAACATTACAAGTGCATTTGAGAATTTTATTACTGCAGAAGCAGAAAGGCTCATCCTATAAACTCTACTATAGATTCTTTTATAAAGCAAAAGGCGCGTTCGAAATCAATGTTTTTAGAGCATAATTGAACCATGATACTTGACTTTTGTATGTTTAACTTTCTAAGTATCTCACTTCTCCCGCAATCCTTTAGATCGAGAAGGGCCAAATAATAGTTGTTTTCAATAAGTTTCCAGACTTCTTTGCTCAAGCATTTAAAATCATCTCTTGAAAATCCATTAGATTACTGGATAATTTTTATGATTTGAGGTTAAAACGAACAGCTAAAGTAGTAATTCGAATACACCTTACTAAAGCCCGATTGTCACAGATGATGAATTTAAAAATGCAATCTAAGCGTGAGAATACTTTAGAAGAACAATATGCAATAACATTCTGTTTTAAACTTGGAAAGAATGCCAAAGAGACGTATGGAATGCTTCAGACTGCTTTTGGACCATCTTGCATGAATCGAGCATCAGATTTTAAGTGGCATATGAGATTCGCGCGGAATTGAAGATGCGAAAGGTTTGTGCGAAGTTTGCTCAGAGAAGATTAGAAAGCAAGACGTTGTCATAACAGTAGTGAGATGGTTGGGCTGGTCAATTTTGATCTCGCAGTTTCTGATGCTCTAGTGACCTGCGATAAAAAGTGAGATCTACTGCCATGGCTTAGACAGAGACCAAGAGACAGAGTTTCTAGTAGAAGCACGCTGGCTCTCCCAGACCCAAGAAGAACAGACAGAGTCAATCTACTCAGAAATTTATGATGCTATTTTTTTTACAGCACGGTCATGATCTACGTACACTGTGTTCCCACTGGACAAACAGTCAACACGGACTACTATATTGAGATTTTAAGGGAATCCAGGAAAAGATTCCACCAGAAGAGGTCAGTACTCTTCAAATAAGATCAGTGGCAGTTCTACCAGGACAAGGCGGCAGTTCACAACTCCATCTTTACCACAGACTATTTGACCAAGATGGGCATCAAGACAGTTCCCCACCGTCCCTATAGTCAACACCTTACTCCCTGTGACTTTTGGTTATTCTCTAAGCTCAAGGAAAACCTTAGAGGATGTTGTTATGAGACAATTGACAAGGTGAAAGACGATATGATAAGAATTTTTGACACGCTCAAGCGGACCTCCATGGGGCTTTCTAGTAGTTGTTGAAACGATACAAGTGCATATACAACTGCAGTTGGAGGAGTTTTATGTGTGTACTTTCATTAAAATTGCCCGCACAAAAAGATCCTGGAAACTTATTTAAAGCACCCTGTATGCCCTAAGACGGAGTACCGCTACAATATATGAGAAGTTAACGTTTGGAGCAGCCTTTCCTCCCGCTACAAAGGTAACCTAATTGAGAAGATTCACGACAAGATTTCGCCTTATTACAACAATAACAAAAAGTGTCCAGTTTCTTTTTTTTCTATACTAAAACAAAAGGACATTTCCATGAACAAATTTTAATCAATAAAACATATTTGCTGAACAGAATATCGCGTGGTGTATTTTTAGTTTACTGCAAAGTGATCATCTTCAAGTATAATGTAAACAAATAAACAAGTACTTGTTAAGTCATTTTTGTCGATAATGATTGTTCTCTTAAGTAATCTTATTCCTATTCAACTGTTCCGATTCGAATCACTTTTATGGTGGCCACCATCTTTAAACTGACAATGTATACTACGTCATTATGTTAATGGTAGTTGATCGACTGAGCTCCAATTTCATTTCGCCTCCGTAAACCACTAACGACAAATCTTGCTCATTTACAAAATAACAATTAAACTCGCTTTTTTATTTATTTCCCCTTCCCCCTATCTCTATCTTTGTAGAAAAAAAACAAAAAAACAAAAAAAACAAACAAAAACAGAAGAAACTTCCACAAAGATTATTTTTTTCTAGAATATCCCTTCAATGGAAAAAATACTGCCAGGCTGCTTCCCAGCCAAACATAACATGGCCCTCTTCAAATCTAATGTAAACAAATACTTGTTTAGATGTCTTTTTGGATAATCAATTCCTCTTAAGTAATCAGCGGCTAACCCGCAACTCCCTTTTTCGATTCGAATCCGCTCATGATGGCGACTATCTTTTTACTTATAATCTATTTAACCCTTCTCCTCAAATAGCTTCAGGCCTTTGATAAATTCTGACCTATCAGTAAAATCAAACTACAATCTTTCAGCACTCTATTAGGCTATTATAATGATTGCTGAGGGGGGAGGTTACAGCAATTGTTTTAAAGAGAGAAGAAATGGCCGACAACCACCAGAAGATGTGACCGAATTACATGACAAAAATAGGTCAGCTTATTTATGCGGTGAAAGAGGTCGTCGGGGAGTAACTTAGGGTAGGATATTTCTTTCCCACTCCTCTCGCACTCTCAATTTCTCTCACTCTTTTCTTTTTTCTCCCCCCTCTCTCTCTCATTTTCTCTCCTCCTATATTTGGTGTGTAAAATAGATTTAATTCTATTAATACTCCCATGACTTTGAATCGTGACTGAGATGAATAAAATATAAGGCAAGTGTTAGTTATTATTTCCCGATTGCCGTGTTTTATGTCACGGGGCGTGAATGTACGTTTATGTGTTGACCAATCGGAGATGTATTGATGAAAACGAGATCCTCTTAGCTCAAATTTCAATTAAAATTCGACTTATCCTCCCATTTCGCTAAGAAGAACGTTAAAATAATCGCACGTGTTGAACTAAAAATGTGTAAGAAAAATCGTTTAAGTATCTTTGTGGGTGGTGATTGTGGCTTAGTGGTTAACGTCAAGGACTAACAACCTAGGTATGCCAGGTTCGAATTCAGTTCCTTAAACAGAAACAATTTCACTTTTGACGTTGGCGATCCTAGCGCAACGCATCCCCTAAATACCCGATGTCTTTCTAAAGTATGAAAGATATCGGAGACAAAGAATGCCATTAATAATCATCTGAATTATGTGAAATGAATCACTCTCAACAACAACAACAACAACAACAACAGCAAGCCAACATTCTGCATAGTAGAATTAATAATGTCCACCTATTTAATGAACATAAAGTAACCTAACAAAAATAAAAGGAAGAAAAAAAAGTGAAGCATGCATAGTACCCCCATAAGTGCAAAATCAACAAGGCATAAAAATTGACTAAGTTCAGCATTTCCCCCTCCCCCCATTTAGCCCCAAAAGTCTTCAAGGTCTTCACGTAACACTCAGCATTTCAGCATTTCCCCCTCCCCCCATTTAGCCCCAAAAGTCTTCAAGGTCTTCACGTAACACTCGACATGTTTTTTGTTTCTTTTCTGTGTTTTTTTCTTCACATATTTAAATTTGAGTTCAGCATCATGCAAAACTGCTAAATAAACACCCACAGAAAATCGTGGACTAATATGATAAAATAGTCTCAAAAATTGAATGTTTTTATTAGCCCTAAAAGAGCCCCAGGGGTAAAACCAAGAGTTATCATGAAGTATAGACAAACAAAATTATATAGACATCAGTTAGTTACAACTTTTCAGAAAGTTTTATAAAAATCCAAGGCATCAATTTTTTTTAATAAGCACAAAAGTGTCAATTTTAGCCATTTTAAACCTAAAGGCACTCCTAGGGGGGCAACCAGAGTTTTCCCGGAAAATCTGTTGTTGCATTTTTACTCATATCACGTTTAATGTTTGTGCAAAATTTCCGAAAATTCCAAGGGTAGTTATTGAGAAAAGTAAGGACAGACGATCAGACGAACAAACAAGGGTGAATTTACACGCCCACCCTCCTTTTGTGGGGGGAACAGAAACAAGTATAAACACAAATCCCCAAATTATATAAAAAGAAAAAAAAAGCGGGAGCTGAAGGCGGCTGAGTGATTAAAGTAAGTCATATAGATATATTTTTTATTTTTGAAATCACAACTTTATAATATATAAAAATCGATAGAACATTAACTCTATAATAATATATGCGAAATCTGCAAGAATTAAAATATCATATTTAAGCGTACTTTGCAAGTGGGCTACGCCGGGCGTCTCTGCTAGCTTAGATAAATAATTTTAACAGTTTAAATAAAAAAGCTACAATAATATCAGAGCGTCTCTATTTACGCTTAACATCTACAGAATGCCAACATCAATATATTACATATGAATGAGTCCCCTGTGGAATATCCACAGATCCTGTTAGTAATATAATAATAGCATATGCTAAAATATAGCATAAAAATAGCATATGCCCATAATAACATATGTAATATGCTAACACACACGAACAATGGTTGGCACATGTGAAAATAATAAAATATTCCCAACACATGTTGACTTACAACTTGGGGGTGCCAGTTCGAATCCGATTCGTTCTCTAGAAACACTTTCACTTACGATGTTTAAAACCTTCACGTGGCCCCTGCAATAAGTATCCGATGACTTTCTAATTAGGATGGGTTCCAGAGAAATTGATACGAACAATAGAATCTTCTAATCTGTAGAGATGAATGAACAGTAAATGAATGATGCTTAACAACAACAACAACAACAACAACAACAACGACGACGACGACGACGCTCATGTTAAATGTGATTCATGGTTTACCTGAGTAATGTCAACGTATTTAACAACCATATAAAAAAGAACGCATTAAGAAAAAAATAAGCAATCGACCTGATAAAAATTTGTTTGTATCTAGGTCTATATTCAAGTTACAAAACTAAAATAAAAGAAAAAAAAGGTACAGAAAATGAAGGTGGCTAAGTGGTATACGACACAGACTGACAATCCTGGTGTCTTAATGTCGAATTCAGTTCATTCTTCATTTAAATTACGATTTCAAGACGAATTTAGGAAAACTCGTCCCGGGAAAACTCGTCTCCGGAAAACTCGTCTCCGGAAAACTCGTACCCGGAAAACTCATCCCCTTTCGCTTGGTAGGAAAACTGGTCCCTTATTGAAGACATATCGGTTGAAAACACGTTTTATGATCGTTCTTGAAGGAGATATTGTTTTTTAAAATAGACTATAGCTCCCCCCCATAATATTTTTAAAAAATATTTTTACTTGTTTAATTTTTTTTTTTTTTAAATAAAATCGATTTTCTAAGTGTCCGTTTTCTACCTAACTGGCTAAGTGCTTAGTGGTTTCACTTATTTTAAAGCATTTATTATGTTCATAAACGAGACCGTATATTTTGTCTCCCCCGAAAAACAACCAACAAAAAATGAAATTAAAAAGATTCTTGATAAACGATAGCGGAGTTTTCAATAAAATTGATTAATAAATTTATTTAGTGATTACTTTTTCTCTTAATGATTGATTTTAGAATTTTGAAGTAAAAATTAAAAAATTAAAAATGATTTAACGAGAGATTGTTAGCACATGGCATCTCTCGCGCCAAAAAATATTTCGCTTTTAATTTATTAGTAAATTATAAAATTTGTTTTGTTCTTATTTTAACGATGTTTTTTGGAGTAATAAAAACAATAATAAAAATAAAACAAAAAAATTAAAAAACAAGGAGCGATTCGATTCTTCGTTCCTTTTTTTTGGTTTTTTAATTTTGATAGTTTTTTTTTGTTGTTATGTTTTTGTTTTCTCTCATACCAAATGCACTCATGCGTTATTTAAAATTATAATTTTGCAAAATTTGACAGGAAGACAATAAATATTGATAATTGATAAAATTATAATTTTCAATTTTTTAGCGATTATCAAGACCCCTAAGATGTGATATACCCTCCTGTCGGACATTATTTCTCGTTCTCACGTAACACTCGACATGTTTTTTTTGTTTCTTTTCTGTGTTTTTTTCTTTACCGAATAAACGATTCCAAATAAATATAGAACAAACAACATAGTCGGCGAGGTAGAAAAATCAACTTTACCCTTTTATAAACAACAGTAAATAAGTAAACTCTTTTTATATTAATATAAAAAAATATACGGTCTCGTTTATGAACATAATAAACGCTTTAAAATAAGTGAAACAACTAAGAACTTAGCCAGTTAGGTAGAAAATCGATTTTATTTAAAAAAAAAATTAAACAAGTAAAAATATTTTTAAAAAATATTATGGGGGAGGGCTATTAAAAAACAATATCTCCTTCAAGAACGATCATAAAACGTGTTTTCAATCGATATTTAATCAATAAGGGACCAGTTTTCCTACCTAGCGAAAGGGGACGAGTTTTCCAGGATCGAGTTTTCCGGAGACGAGTTTTCCGGAGACGAGTTTTCCCGGGACGAGTTTTCCGGGCACCTTTCAAGACATTGCTGGATGAAAGAATCTGAAAGAAAAAAGTAAATCATAAACTAACCGAAAACACTGAAACTTACATAAGCTCATAAGCAATGCATAGGTGAGAAACACGTAGGTGTTGGGTTAAAACGTGTCAGGCCTTACACAGGTCTTGTTGTGAAGGGTTACGATGGCTGCCGAAGATCAGGGATTGATGACCAATGCATTCAAGGATATGGCAGGTATCAGTAATTACAACAGATGCAGATTCTGCCATCCACAATTGGAAAGTGTGAGTCATCTGGTATCAAGTTGCTACTACACAGCGATACACGATGGAGTATGTAAGTACTTCCACCGGACCATCTGCAAAAAAAATAAACAGCCAGCAAGTCCTGAAAACATCAACCTGAAAGAACAGTTGGACATGACTTATATACCATACATTACGACCATGTAATCCCTACAGCCACCTGCCTTGAAAATATTGCTGTCAAACCTGACATAGTGGCTTGAATATAATGGAATAAAAATTGTGTAAAGACGGTAAATAGTTTTATCTTGTTTGGAAAACTACGTTGCGCTGTAATATTAAGAAGCCCACGTTTGAATGTGTACGTATGCTGATTTCTTGCTCCCTTTTTTGAGTTGGCCTTGTGCCTAAATTTTTTTGTTCATTTTCTCTTTTGAATTTTTTCTTTCTTGTGAATAAAAGATTTGATACCTGAAAGTGTGGTATCTGTTCTGATGCTACACTTCACGCCAGAGAAAATTTTAAATTTCTGTTTCTTTCTCCACATTAAAAAACAATCTTGCTGTCTAACACTACCCTCGCGGGGGAGACAATAGGAACTTCCGTTCGTATGAACTCTCCATTTTTTTTTTCTAATGACCAATTTAGCAGATCTATACATTTCAAACGTCTTGTTATTAAGTTTACCAGCGTGACATTAAATAGATTTTAACTCGAAATGATTCCCTTTTTACTAAAATTGAACTCAAGCAAAATCAAACAGTTTTTATTGCTCTGATAACATTTTTAATTGCATCATGTTTAAACCACTAAATTGTCGTTTTTACCATATATATCTCTCATTTTTAACAGTAAATGTTTTCAGATTGATGTGGGAAGCATTATATGATTTGCACATGGTCGGACAATTCGTATTATTATTCTGTTTGTGAATATGACGCCATCTGCTGCTGGTAATAAGAAATAGCAAGAACAATCTGTATGCGCATTATAACTATTTATTAGCAATAAAGAAATGATAACATTACAAGAACAGTATTGTTTTTAATGTGCGTCCGCCATCATGCTTAACTCCCACTCCTGTCTGCCAAAGGAGACAACCTTTTACTTTTAGAGTCATTTCCCTTTATTTAGAGTTATTTTCCTTTATTTCCTCTTATACCAATTATAATACTTCTTTTACGGTATATTACTTATTCCGAAGAAATAGGGGGAATTGAACTTCAGAAGACTTTACGACAATAAAAACAAAACTCAAACTACAATGTGAAATGAAGATTGTGTAACCGGTGTTATAAGACTACAAAAAGGGTTTAACTTTATAAAACCGACCTATATGATAAATGTTGTCGCTAGTAGGCGGATGGACAAGGTTTCAATCATGTGTCGAGTCATAATAAAAGCTTACAAAATTGTACTTCATACCTTCTTTATAAGCACTAAGCAGTGAAACCTAAGCATTATTAAGAAGAGGTGCGGTTCAACGAAGAAGTGGTGCCCTCTCCTACACGTCGATATGTAAACTATTGAAGACAGATCATTTTGGTCAGTCTGGACTATGGTCATGCACTTCAATTTTTAAACATAATTGAAGTATGACCAGATTCTTAAAAATCAGCACGTTTTCATATTTAAAAAAAAATGGTTTAATTTCATTAAAATCAAACACTAGATATTTTCTATTGTTTTGCATCGTTTCAGACTACTGTTCTCATCATGGGTATTATTCTCACAACGTTTCGACCGATGTAATCTGCGATCTTATTTAGGTGCCTCTTGTCGGACTTGGGAATATTTCTATCGAACTCAAACATTTGATCATAATTTAGAACGAAGCGCTTTATTTGATTCACGGATGTATCACGCTTTGGTTCTGTCAACCATTACTGGAAAGACGTATTAAGTGATTCGCAACTGTATTCTGAGCATTGCCCGCACTGAAGATTGAACCTTTAACCCCCAGAAGAGTGTGACTTACAACAGAATTTCATCCAGTATTTAACTATTACGTCACGGGTCATACATATTTTATTAGAGACTTGGAGATACAAGGTGTAAAGATACAATTGTCGCTCTTAAAATAACATGTTTCTATTTCCGTTTGATGAAAATCGGGTTTATTTTCTATTGCAAATCTACTAGTCCGCCAGTTATGTACAAATTCCAAGAGCTATTAGAGCCTTTAATCATGTCTAAAAGTATCAGAATGTTCCACGAGCCAGATCGGAGATCCGCCTTTGTGCAATTCATACCCTCTGCCAATCCAAGTTATGACAACAGAACCATGTCCAGCATCCTCAAAATACATCGCTGGATTGCCATGAGTAACAGGGGCGTGCTCAGGGTGATGAAAACAAGTTTCCGGTCACGATTATAGTCTTTCATGTAGTTTCAAATGAGGGCCACATCATGCCACCTCATATCTTCGAAATCGGCTTGAAAGTCAACACAAAAGTGTACCTGGATGTGCTGAAGAGTATGGTGATCTGGTGCAATCAGGTAACCGCTGGCAGACCTTAAGTGTGGCAGAGAAATCGGTTCCGACCCACAAGAGAAAGAGGCTGGTCTTCAGAAGGAGTGATACAACTTTGTACTCTTCTTTATCTGTCCCCCCTCCTCCTTGATTTGTACCCGCTGGCCTATTTCGTTTGATCATATTTCGAGAACATCACGAATATGACTTCCTACAACACCAAAGCAAGCCTGATCGCCGCCATCCGCCGAACTCCCGTCGAGCTTCCAGCAGTACTTATGGAAAATGCATGCTCCCAGTTCCGGACAAATATAGAGGCGGTGACTGAGGCTGAAAGCGGCTACATTGTATATATGTCAGCTCTGCTACATAATCCAGTTACCTGAATTAATTTTTTCAATAAAAGTTTTAAAATAAACCCGTAGTGTTGTTTTCTGTTAGGGGGACACTGTTATCGTTCTCCCCTGTAGAAAGAAAGACAGAAAGATAGATAGATAGATAGATAGACAGACGAGAGAGAGATTATTTTAGCTTTACAAACGGAGCTTGTAACAGAATATTACAAGATGCTTCACTTCAGATTCATCAAAATCGGTATTGTTATGCTGAAACATTGAAAGACATCTTAAATAAATTCAGTTAAAGCTCAAGATAATGGGGTAGATTTGTCAAAGCCTCATTAGACAGTCTTATAAGGATAGAAATCTGCTCTGAAGGAGTGAGTGAACACATTTGTCGGTAATGAACTCATTGTGGAATATACTTTAAAATCGCATGCACCATAAAAATATAACAGATACACGAGGGTAATTACAAAAGCAAGTATGTTTTAACTAAAAAAGTAAAAGAGCCACGAAGACGGTAATGATACATAAAAAAACTGGCGACATTCTGCATTCCAGCATTTATTTTTTCTATATAGTCACCATCATTCTGAATGCCCCTTTGCCAGCGATGAACGATAACTGTGCATGGGCGACAGGAACGTTCCAAAATTAAAGTTTCTTATTTTTCTAACTCCAAAGTTGAAGAGCTACAAAGACGGTAGTGGCATTAATAAAGCGGGCGACTTTTTTGTGCTCTGGAATTTATTTCTGCACATAGACATCACAATTTGTAATGCATTTTTTGCCAGAGATTCAATGAAACAGCGTTGCTTCAGCTACTCGTCCATGACATGCATATTCTTAAACTGTTAATATTTGCAAAAAAGACATAAAATGTACAGCTCATAAAGTCATAATTTCAGATATCGTAACAATGTAGCTGGCAAACCCAACTGATCAATTCGGGCGGAACAAAAATAGGAAGCATGTTTTTAGGAACACCCGTCGTACATGTACAAGTACATGTATCTCTGATTCACACACACACACACACACACACACACACACACACACACACACACACACACACATATATATATATGCTTGTAATACAAAGAAATATATCTAACCAAACAATCTTATCAAGATCGAGAAAGCTCAACATGCCAAAGATGAGTAATTAAATATATGAAAACGACGAGGAATAAAAGTTACGCATAACTTTCTTATATCATCAGATTAATATGGAAAACGTAAGAAAAAAAACTATTTTAAACCATGGCATTTCGAGGCTAAATGATTCTAAGCAGAAGCGGAGAAGGGACAGATTAATGCAAAATGTAACATATAGATAAAATGCAAGCGTGCAAAGTTTCAATAAGTTTTATTTGTTTTGAACCAAAAATTTGATTTGCATATAATTCTGGCACACAGTATATATATTCATATATCGCTAGATTCAGTCAATCTCGCAAGATTCAGCCACTCTGATGAGTCGCAGACGACGAAACACATGCGGATAATTATATTTTAAAAGCAATATATATATATATGTATGTATGTATATATATATATATATATATATATATATATATATATATATATATATATATAACAGGCTCCTTCAGTCTTTGACAGACTATGAATACCCACGAAGGAGTGCCTGCACGTGAAAATTTTGCGCAATCCCTAACCACACCTCTCCTGAGTGACATTGTTAAATACCATTGTTAAATACCATTGTTAAATAGTATTGTTAAATTTCCACCACTCTATATCTGCGCCTAAATCAAAACGCGGATTCCATGAACAAAGCTTCTTTCTTAGAACTGCACGCCTGTGGAACTCTGTTCCGTCTGCCTGCTTCCCACCGGACTACAACTTGGATGTCTTCAAGTCCAATGTTAACAAATTCCTAATGAATCGCCTCCTTAAGTAAACACTTCATCAAATCTCCACACTAACGTAATGTACTTGCAATAACCCTTATCCCTGAGTGGCTTTCGGGCCTTGATAAGTGGTGATCACTGTGTAAAAAAAATACCCTTGTTAAATACGATTGTTAAACACCAGTGACAAGTGAAGTGTATGTGCACGCCGACAGGAAACAAATGCAGAGAATTCCCAATGGTTACCCATTTGGTACTAACCAGGCTCAACGTTGCTTAACTTCGATGATCTGACGAGAACCGGTTTTTCAACGTAATTATACTATATATATATATATATATATATATATATATATATATATATATATATATATATATACTAGCGTGGTGACGCGACGATTTATTACAGATCCACGAATACTTCACCCTCCCATATTTTATTGTCATCGAAATCGGTGAGATCGTATATTTTCCAATCGAATGGATTCATTTCAGGAGAAAGCTAAACATTTATTCTCTGCACTGACTTCGTTTATAAATACATTACACTGTTAAGTAACTATTTTGATTTTTATAATTTATTTATACATAATAACTAGAATCAAAGTTTCAAATGCAAACGGCGCTATCATGCTTCACTCGTACTCTAACCAGAAACATTAATTTCTGACGCGACCCTGTCATATTAAAGAATTTACTAAATCTTTTGTATGCATGGCCTATCAAATTGTGCGGTGATAATGACTTGAATTAATGTTTAAAATATGTAAAAAGTATAATGGTTCAATTGTATACTAAACAGAAACATTCATTTTGAATGCGCCTCTGTCATATTAAAGAATCTAATGTTGATTTTATACACCGGACATGTTTGTTTGTGGGGTGGTAAAAAGAATATAATTTCCTATACGTCACTAATTGTGCATCAAATGAATTTTAATATACTTAGTTCACTTCAACTGATAATAAAAGGTTCATACAGATCGGTGCAATGATGCCCAACAAAATGTGTAACGGACAATCAGACAGATTAAGTGATATATATATATATATATATATATATATATATATATATATATATATATATATATATATATATTACAATAGAAAAATGCGAACATGAAAAGTGATATGATTAAGCTTAGACACAAAAAAGTAAAGGACTGGTTGTTATAAATGGAAAATGAAAGGACAAGGTACTCTGGTAAAACTAAAAATATTGCAGCATTAAGAAGTGATTATATAATGTTATAAATTGAATTAAAAAAAACAAATAATTTTTTACTTTTCCATGTTTAAGTTTAACCATATTACCTTCCATGCTTGTATTTTTCTATTGTAATCCACGATTTTTCCAATCTTCAGTACATTCACTTGTTCTATGTTTAATTACAGTCTTATTTATTTGCCTCAATGAATATAACATACACATATGTACTAATAATGAAAGCACTCGTCTGCTTTCAATACCCCCCCCCAATTATTTCCTTTTCATTCTTTCTGTTTTACTTGATACTTCTCTTTTCGCAGTGAATCGATAGCGACAGTAGTCGCTAAAGCAACGTGGTGTCTATGGAAAACAGTCCAAAAAACATCGCTTACCTACTTACGTTTTTTTTTACGATTTTGAACATCAGTAAATTCATCATAACTTGTTTTTTACTGAACGAAAATTGAAAATTTCTTTTCGCAATATAGCTGAGAAAGGTATCTATAAACTGTAATAATCGTTAAAAATGACTGAACGGTGAAACTTTAAAGCAGTTCTAAATGACTAAAACTGACATTTTAGCATATATTCAAACAAGGTAGTGTTTGTATATATATATATATATATATATATATATATATATATATATATATATATATATTAGTGATGGAACGATTCCAATATTCTTCTCGATTCCGATACAATTAGCGATTCCGTACTAAATTACCGATTCCGATTATTTATAAGTCTCTAAATATTTAACTATAAAAGCGTTATTTTCTCCCAAATTCCCCCAAAACAAACATCTTAAATGTGCATAGACTTTTTCAAACGTAAAACCACACTTATGAGGGGATGATCTAGAAACTTTAGTCTTACTGGAAGTTTAAAATCAATAAATATTTATTATCTTATTATTACTACAAGCAGTCGAAGATGTTTCTTAAACCGAAATCTAATAAAAAAAGATAATTAAAGAAATCGATTTTGGCATCGATAAAAGGCTCAAATTTTTTGCCGATTCCGATGCCGATTCTGATACCCCATAATTCCGATTTATCTTCCCAACACTAATATACACACACACACACACACACACACACACACACACACACACACACACACACATATATATATATATATATATATATATATATATATATATATATATATATATACTAGCAAAAGTACCCGTCGTTGACTGGGTTCAAAAGCAGCCTACAGAAAATGAACTCTGAAAATATGATAGGTTATGAAAATGAAGGGTTTTAAATCTGGGTTGAAGCAAAATATGATGAAAGTAAAAATAAAATAGATAAACCACATAATTTATTATAACATAGCTGTTCACACTGAAACACTTATCATAATATTCTGTGGATCTATATTAAAAAAAAAACCTTGTTAAACTTTGTGACATATTTCCATTCTATGGAGGTCAGGCGCGAACGAACACCCCATAATTTTATTATACTATATTTCTTCAAACTGAAACATAATTATGAAAGTATACTTACACAGATAGATATGAAAAGTCATTATTAAATTTTGTGCCTATTTCCATTCTATGGAGACCAGGCGCGAATGCAGACTCCACAATTTTATTATACCATTCCTAAGTTAAAACATACTTATCAAAGTATTCTTATGTACATCTATATCAAAAACACTTGTAAACGTTTTTTTTTAATTTTTAAATTTTTTATTTCCATACTTTGTGGACCAGGCGCGAACGCAGACCCACAATTTTAATGAACCACTGTTCTGCTAGATCAAACATACCCATTCGTGTGTCTCGATACATTTTCTATCATTATATGTAATCAGTTTTTTTTTAAAAATATTCAACCATATAGGAGCCTATTCGTATTTGCATATATATATATATATATATATATATATATATATATATATATATATACACACACACACACATATATATATATGTGTGTGTGTGTGTTTATATACGTGTGTGTGTATGTGTGTATGTGGGTGGGTGTGTTTTAGATAGCTGACGTTCTAAAATAATATCTTTACTAAGCATTAAAAAATTATTGGGTCGATGTTTTATTTGATGTTATTTCCTCACGGTCAGAAATGTTATCCCCAATTCATTAAAACTAACTATGCCTAACTCACGCCTAACAAACTAAATAGATTCATGTTTTAATTTAGTTTTACAAGACTTGAACGAATAACGCAGGCGTAACTGGATTAGGGAGATGGTTATAAGATTGAGGCGCATAGCTGAGACAGAATTCGAAATAGGGCTACTTTGGTTGGCGACATCTGTGGAATTCCCACG
The DNA here is from genome assembly GCF_053919585.1 of Euprymna scolopes. NCBI lineage: Eukaryota > Metazoa > Mollusca > Cephalopoda > Sepiida > Sepiolidae > Euprymna > Euprymna scolopes. The sequence goes on along the minus strand of NC_136486.1, from coordinate 96,670,246 downwards.
GGTCCTGCTTGTAATTAATATTGATATTTAACAAGCTTCGGCTTGCACATTTCTAGTCGAAATGGGGAGAAATGTGAGTTAAAAGATTAGGTTACATCAGCGTTTCAAGTCGGAAAGGCTTACTGGCCTCAAAATCGGCATCTGAATGCCGACCCATCACTAGGGCTTGAATGTGACCTTTGACATCACATAAATAATCGCAACTATCTTAGCCACGAGACACCGAACAATGATGACTCATAATGATTGCCCCCTCTTGGTATATTTTTTGACTACTAAATCACCACTGATCAAGGCCAGAAGCCACACGGGGATGAGGTTTAATAAGACTGAAATGATAGTCAGCTGCAAGATGACAGGTAACTTTAGGTGTAGTGCCATTGATCAATGGAATTAATTTATTACTGACGAGGTTTTTTCGGTTTCCCAATAAAATGTATAGCTCTTTAAATGACAATATAAGCAACATTTATTATAAGAAAGAAAAGTTTCTTACATCTAAATGTGAGGAATTATAGAAACCAGCTAATTATTGAAAGTGTTCAAATTATTGGCTATTGTGTTCCATGAATAGCTAACAACGCTCACTGCTTAAATTGAAAACATTCCTAATCAGTTCAATTGGTATTTTGACACATCTTCTTTCAATTGTTGCTTTTAACTAATTCACTGTAGCTCGTTTTGTTGTGTGAATCTTGTTTTTAGCATTCCCCCACCCTCGACCCACCAAAAGAGAAAAATCTATCGGTGTTCAAATCCGGCAAGCGTGAACAGTACTCGATACTTCTTCTTTGTCCTATCTGTTTCGCAGGAGACTATCAAGATATGTTCTTACGTCATGATGATAGTGAGGAAGTGCTCCATTAGCAGTATCAGAATTTTTGTAGGAATTTTTGACACCCCTAACACGAAACTGCGAATACAATATAAAAATCTCGTAATTTCTCTGTTAAAAGTGGGTTATTTATTTTCTTTATGGATTATACTTCCAAAATAAACTATTACAGTTGTTTTAAAAGTAATAAAAATATTTTTATTTTTTTTTAAAACAGTAATGAATTTTCCGAACTCAATATTTTTCAATTTTTAAACTCAATATTTTTAAATTTTAAAAATCTATCAGAATTTTTCTATTGATTCTATTTTTACGATATTTTCAGGGTCAATGTGAAATTTTATGTTCTTTCCAATAAACCGAATATAATATTTTAGACAAACGTTTTTTTTAAATTCACGCCCCCCCATTTTCACGCCCCCCCATTTTCACGCCCCCCCCCATTTTCAACTTTCTCTTAAAAAGTAAATAATTAATTTATGTTTAATAGTTTTATATATCACAAATTGAAGAGAAAAGGTCAATAAATAATATATTCAAATTTAAAACAAAAAAAAATCAGTTTTTTAGAAATTTACCTGTAAAGTCCGAAGTTTAAAACCTTATTTTATAAGAACACATTTTTTCTTTTTGTCTTTTTTTTTTTTTTAATGAAACCTTGGTCCTTGCTCCTTTAATTGAAAAAAAAAATTAGGGCTTGAATTACATTTTTCGAGGAGTTATAAGCTTAGAAAGATAGGGGGTCGAATAATTTACGCCTCTCATTTTGAAATGTCTATTAAAAAGTAAATAATTAATTTATGTTTAATAGTTTTATATATCACAAATTGAAGAGAAAAGGTCAATAAATAATATATTCAAATTTAAAACAAAAAAAAAAATCAGTTTTTTAGAAATTTACCTGTAAAGTCCGAAGTTTAAAACCTTTTAAAAAAAAAAAAAAAACACATTGTTTTGTTTTTTTTTTTTTTTAAATAAAACCTTGGTCCTTACTCCTTTAATTGAAAACAAAAATTAGGGCTTGAATTACATTTTTCGAGGAGTTATAAGCTTGGAAAGATGGGGTGGAATTATTCACTATTTTCACGAAATTTCTGACACTGCTAGTGCTCCATCCTGCTGGAAGTACCATTCTTTATTCCTAAACATCTCTTGAGAACGTGACATAGCGTACTCATGTAGCAAGTTGAGATAATTTAAAGTGTAAACATTTTATTGGGACACCATGTATTTGATAACAAGTGGAAATCAGTAAGGAAGCATTCCTGCAGTAATGTCTTCCGCAGACAGGAAATCCTTGCAGAAAGTTCTGCATGACACAAAACAAATTACGTCGAGGGAGATAATGAAGCAAAACTTGTTTGAGAGAGAGAGAGCGAGCGAGAGAGAGAGAGAGAGAGAGAGAGAGAGAGAGAGAGAAAGACGGAGAGAACGTCTTGCTACGTCTTTGCGGCGAGGGAGAGTTTGCAGCGCAGAGAGAAATGACTCTCCGACAGATTGCGAGGTCGATGTTGTACTCTATCAAGGCACGAAAGAATTGTAACATAACGTGAACGGTTATATGCAAGTACAGAACCGTGAGCCAAATGACGTAACGGCAAGGGAAAAGAAGACTATAGAAAGGAGACAGCAAGTTAAGGAATACGATCACATTAGAGATGAGGATGACACTTGAAAGCTCGTTCGAGAGGACAATCACGTGAGAGATGTCACTGCCGTAACGATAAGTCACGAGTGGCGGGAGAATGAGAGAATAATTATCATTGTACACCATAAAAAGCGAGTTGAAGTTCTTTTCTATTCTTTGTCTACTTTGCGACTGAGGCTACATGTTCGGGAACTTTACAGAATTTTACGTGGAGCAGCTTCCCTGATGTGACAATACTATTCCATCTGTGGGCGTCATCACTTTCACATACGTAGTCGATTTAGCAAGCGATTACAATAACCAGCTAGTTGTCAGCTAGGTAGGCAAAATTAGAGAGCACTTATTGTGCTCTAAGACATATTGATTAGCACTTTTCCGTGTAAAATATTACCTATTAAATATTAAACCAATTTGGTTATTCATCGTTGTATAGAGATAACTTGATTTGAATTTTTGTCTTCGCAGAGATATGTTGTAAAAACTATGCTGTTCGTGGAATTAAATTTCTCCGCCGTACGATGTGTATTCTTCTAATATATATATATATATATATATATATATATATATATATATATATATATATATATATACATATATATATATATATATATATATATATATATATGAATAAAAATACCAGTGATGGTTGACGTTATGTTATTTTGTAAAAAGAAAAAAACGAATGAATTTATAAAATGGTGATCAACGTTTCGTCCCTATTGCAGAGGACATCTTCAGGATATTAAAAGGAAAAATGCAGAAGAATGTGTGTGTGTGCGTGTGTGTGTGCGCGCGTGTGCATGTTAGAGTATATGAAGGCTATAACAATGTAGAAAATCAGATGTTAAAGTGATGTGACGTATGAATAAAAACAGATAAACGACCGCATGTATTGTAGGTTTTAGAAATATTCAGATATCTATTTATCTTTCCTAAACAATAACAAATAAAAACAAGTAAATATAGACTTGCTGTTTCGTATAACAGGGATGGTAGACATCTATCATTTATCTACATACCATCCCGCTCATACCAAAATGTACGGCTACATTTTGTGATTTATATGTGTGATTGGTTTTGGAAGATTAATATAGATTCATAAAATATAGTAGACCTTCCTCCTATGTCTGTTTCTGTCTATATGTCACAACACTTTAACAACCAGATTTCAGCATGAATGTAGATTACTTATACTCCTACATAGTTTTTTTACCAGCAATGTTTTAACTACCCGCCCTTTATATATATATATATATATATATATATATATATATATATATATATGTGTGTGTGTGTGTGTGTGTGTGTGTGTGTGGTGTGTGTGTGTGTGGGTGTGTGGGTGTGTGTGTCTATCTACTACTAGCAGTTCAGCCCGGGTTAGTTTCGGCTCTATGTACTGTTTATAACTTTATTTGCGTATTCATATATATATATATATATATATATATATATATATATATATATATATATATATATATATATAAAATATTTGACTGAAGTCCAGTTAATCCACATTTAAATTTCAAGTGTTTAGACCCAAAATTGGCGGAGGAGTTTGGTAGAATCTGCAAAGGTCAACTCTTTCAACTTTGACCTCTTTGCAGAATAAATATCTCCCAAAAACTGATTAAAAAACTTGCTGCATTATGTAAAATCAAATATGTTTAGACCCAAAATTGACTGATTAGTTTTCTAGAGATTGCAAAAGTAAAATATTTTGAACTTTGACCCCTTGGCAGCCAAATTTTCGACCAAAAACCGATTAAAAAGATTTCCCTATATTTGAATATACTTTATGTAAAATTGCAAATTTTCAGAAAAAAATATTGGCTGAGTAATTTGGTAGAGACCGCAGAGGTCAAATGATGTTTTTTAACTTTGACTTTAATTTTGACCCCTTCGCGTTTATTCGTTTGGGCTCAAATAAAATCTAGATGCTTGATTCATCTCCAAGCAACCTACATCTACAATCTTGAGTGTTTAAAAATTAGTGGAGGAGCTTTGTAGAATTTTCAAAGGTCGAATTGTTGAACTTTGACCCCTTGACAGCTAAATTTCTCACCGAAAACGGATTGAAAAGATTTTCCCAAATCTCAATACCCCTTATGTCAAATCTTGAGCCTATAAACTGAAAATTGACAGAGTAGTTTGACAGGGAAATGTACATACACAGACACGCACACATACGAACACACACAGACAATTTATCTTTTATCGTTGTATAAATTATAGAAAAGTCCATTTGTGTGTGTGCGCGCGCGTGTGTGTGTGTGACTTCCATACTCATACGTTCTGAAACGGCTGAGCCAGTCTTTTGCAAATTTCACACAAAGTTAATTTATATGTCTGGCAGTGTCCTTAGATATGGTTTATACAGAAACGCATCCGATAAGTATTGAAAATCGAAAAAATCCGGTCCTGAAAATAGTTTTTTTATTCCTATAGTTAAAATAATTTTCACAGGGGAGTATTTACGTTACACTGGCTTTACGTTACAGCAAACACAGGGAGATGCAATTCTCAGAAAATCAATTCTTCTTAAAATAACAAAGCTATTACCATATGGAAATACTGCTCAGTGGTAGAATGTCTGACTGCAGATTTACTGGTTCCCCTGCTGAAGCCCCGGTGAACCTTACTATTTTATTTTTTCTTGTTAATCACTTCAATTTACGATAAAAGTCGCCGTTACTCATTTCATTTGTTTGTTTGCATATTTTAAAACAAAACTTTAATCAGAAGTGACTATTCCAAGGCATTCATCGTCAAGCCCGAATACTATCTTACATGATATTGTAAACCAACACAGATGGAATTTGATGAACATTATTATTATTATTATTATTATTATTATTATTATTATTATTATTATTATTATTATGTTTCTTATTTAAAAAAATGCAAATTAGTCCATCGGAAGAAATATATCTCGTAATATATATTAAATCATAAGCGGATTGATTCTATAATAATACGTACGAAATCTGTATACATTAAAATATCATGTTTAAACGCTGGCGTTCGTCTAATATTTACATACATACATACATACATACATACATACACACACACACATACACACACACACACACACACACACATATATATATATATATATATATATATATGAGTTTATCTTCTTCTTCTCCTTTTTTCTTCTTATCCATATTTTCCCTATATTAATGAAGTAACCACAGGAATTTCGCTCTGGAAAACAATATCGTAGGTTTGCACCACCAGATGCCATATACAAATCCAATACATCTAGGCTTGAAGCCACTATCTTAGGTAGCTTTCGAACACCATTTTAGACACATTCAGTCGTGATTATAAAATATTACATTGCATCCTAGGAACAGCACCATCACAATTGCAACATCTTTAGAGGAAGATGTACCTATTTGTTTCTCTAAATGTCTACACCGCTTCCACAGATTCTACGCTTACACCGACCGTAAGTGGCTCATACATACACAGATATACCATTATATTTCCCGTAGTAGAATAAAGAAATAATAAAGTCTCCCTCGTAAAAGTCCGCTACTTTTGATTGGTTACCCACTAATTCTCTTGTTCGAAATCAGACCATTCTTAACGAACACTTCAGAAAATTGCAATATAGCGTCTCTACGACAAATATTGATTCACATGTCGTCAATTACAGTCAACAGACATTTACTTTTCAACGTATACAACAGCGAACGAACATCCGCTCCTTTTAAGTAACTAATCACTGTTTAAAACATACATTTACTACTAAAGACAACACGTATCTTCTAGATCCATTTTCAATCTTTTTTTCTTGGTGATGGTCGTCGTCCACATATAAACAACATACGAAGATAGCGTTTGTCAACTATTGCATATGTAACCTAACAAATTAATAACATATGCTTCAAGCTTAAATTTAATTGGAATATTCTTTTTACCGATTGCTGCGGGATTCCATGAACAAAGCTTCTTTCTTAGAACTGGACGTCTATGGAACTCCGTCCCGTTTTCCTGCTTTCAAACTAACTACAATATGGTTGTATTCAAGTCTAACGGAAACAAGGTTTTGATGAGCCATCTCCTTAAGTAATCCAATTTACCAAATTTCCCCTTGATCACTGTACACTCGTTAACCCTTATCCTTGAGTGACCTCCGAGCCTTGATTAGTGGTGACTCCTTTGTAATTTTTTTTTTAAAAACAAACAAGAAAAGCAACAAAGTTACACGATGCTCAATAACTTTTTCCAGTAGCTGACAAGAAGTAGATATCATGCCCATTGTTTCGCAGCCAGAGCTAAAATTGCAGTGACTCTTTGGGATGATAGAGGGACAACCCATTTGATCAAACAGTTGAACATTTACAATGAATAATTAATCTTTGATACCTACAGACACTAGTGTTTCATCCTTATCGCAATCAGTAGTGCAAGAAGTTACAATTGCCGCTGGTCATGGGATTTGGTCCCGGCATCAAAGCCATCTCTGTCCCTATTGGCAAGGAACATAATCCCAAAGGCCACTGTCAATCAAAACGATATTCAATTGGATTTAAACATGTATATAAGCTTAAACGTTGTTAAATGCCAATCTACAGCGATAAAGTGACTGAGAGATCGCGATCTTGCACGTAGGCTAACTGACCGACTTTTCTATCATTGGCAGTGCTCAACTGTTAAGGAACATGATTTATAGAAGTGGAGATACTTATAATTATAAATAATTATTTTTGATATCTACAAACACTAGTATTTAATCCGTCTAATATCATCAGTGTAATGGGGGGAGATTCCCGTTGCTCGTGGGATGCGAACCCTGCGACGACTCTTCCTTGCACCAGCTGGGTTAATTCCTCCTCTGGAGCGATTTCCACGAAATAAGTCTAAATGAAACCCAGATACATATAATTTATCATATCCATTGTTTGAAAGACTGGGGTCACATACCAAAAGCTAAAATGTTTCATATCGTGGTTGTTTCTTATGAGAATTATATGAGAGTAATAAATTACGAGCACTTCATAATAGGGCGTTAGTTTCACACACCCTTTATCATTTATAACAATCGCAGTAAAAGTATCAACATGAAATCTATTATTTCTATTACTCGTAGCTCACAAGTAAGAAAAGCTTTAAATATGGGATTAATTAAGGGAAGAGCATGCACGGCAAATTTGTACTGAATTCTTCAACTGAAATTTTAGCCGGAATCTTACATAGTCACACGCTTCAGCTTTCTTCGCAAGATTGGAGAAGCTGTGTCTAATTGGGTAATGGTATTACTACATGACATGTGGCAATGTGCTAACAATATATGTGTGGAGTCAAGTTGTGTCCTATAAGTAACCGCATTCATGACTAGATCATTATCTCTTTGCATTATATATTATTACTTTCTTAAAAGGATAAACAAATATCAATCTGCTCGGTAAACTTTTGGAATTCTACAAGTACTAAGAACTTATTTTTTATATCTACAAACACTAGTGTTTAATCCTTCTGAAGTTATTAGTGTAAGGGAGGATGATTGCGCTGCTCGTAGGATGCGAACCTCCTTTCTTTACAACATACGGAAGCACACGTATATAAAATCCAGAGTTAAAAACGGTTTCAAAATTTCAATCTAGCTTTTTTTTTTCACTCTTAATATTAATAGTAATGCTGATTATACAATTTGAGATTCATGGTCGTTTAGAGTATTTCCGAAATATTTATTTAAAGATTGGCACTCAGTGTAAAGTTATCTCCCTTGATTTTTACTCCACTTATAAGATTCCATAGTTCGATTTCAGTAAATACACGGTAAAAAAAAAAAACGCCGGATTTTAAAAATAATAATAAGTGTTTTCGATTTACGGGCAGAACAGAGAAAAGTGTCGGCTAAGTACAGAAGACTATTACTTGACGCATTTCTCGGGATTAATACATTTTCAATTGCCAGTTTTTTTTTTTATTATTGGCTCACAAGTAGCTTGCAGACAGGTCATCAAATATCTCTCCTTGAAAACAACCTATGGTGTTCCCTGGAAGCTGAGTAAAAAAGTCTCCCCAGATTTTCAGTACTCTCCACCTCCTTCAATAACATTTGCAAATGAATTTGCGTTATCGCAACAGCCGCTTACCATTGATTCCTCGCTGGCAGCGGCCATTGGTCTCCACTAGAATTTGAGTGACAATAAACCTCCACAAGGTCCCAGTTCTCTTCGCACTTGTCCAGCGAAGATCTGGTGGGCGCTTTTTACTCGGGTTTTCCATCTTCCTTGACTCTTCACACCTGTTTGGTATCACTTCTTTTTGGTGGGTGGGGGGAGAAATTAGGAGGAACTGGGAGGGGGTGGGAGAGGGGACAGAAAACCTTTTGATATGCAGCGTCAATGTTCTTGTAAGACGTTTTCATGTTTTGCCTCTTCAACAGTTTGTCTGGGCCGCACATATGGCTCATGTGTATTAGTCTCCGCATTCAAAGGTTTTCAGAATTGTTTCTAGTGTTCCTACTATTATAAGTATTATTTTGATTTTCTTCATCTTACAAATCCCTTTCAGCTCTTTAGCTAACTCTGCGTATTTGCTCCGTTTTTCTTCTTCTTTTTTTTTTTTTGATTTTTACCATGTGGTAAGCTGGAACACCAAAGTCTACGATTTGACGGGACTTTTATTCCTTGTTAATTATTACGACATCCGGTCTTGTTCCTTAGATGGACTGGTCTGTTTGTATGTCCAAGTCCCATAGAATTTTGTGATTCTCGTTTTCATGTACTGTTGCCGCCTTATGCTGGAACCATTTGTGTGTGCGTTCGAGATGCAGTTTTTTGCATAATTCTAAGTGTACTGCCCTCTATATTTGGTCGTGTCTGTTCTTGTATTCCTTTTGGGTCAGTTTGTTGCATAGCTTACTGTATGATTTATAGTTTCGTCTCTTTGTCCACAGAGTTTGCATTGTTTTTTTTCTTGTGTTTTGTTGATGTTTGCTTTGATGCTGTTGGATCTTACTGAGTTATCTTGTACTGCACTTATTAGGGATTCAGTTTCTCGGTTTATTGGCCGTTTTCGCATCCATGTCCAAGCGCTTTCGTTATTCTCATCTTTTGTCATCCTTATAAATATTCGGTTCAATTGTTTCTCTTCAAATTTTGCTTTTCTCGTCTTATCCTTTGTTTCTTATTTTGTTGTTCATTTTTTCTGTGTCTCTCGCTGCCATAATTACCCTGACAGTGTTTAGCATTAAGCATTTTTCTAGCTCTTTATTGTGTCGTTCACACAAACTTCTATGAAAACCAGTCTTCTCTCGCCGTCATTCCTTTTCACGTAGAATTGGTCAACCTCGTCCTTTAGGTGTACTGCATTGTGCATGGTCATAAGTTTCCTCGTTTTCTGGTTGAGCTGTTCTTCTTTAGTCCACCCTATGAACGATTATTATTATTATTATTATTATTATTATTAATATTGGCTCACATGGAGCTTTCACACAAGTCAACAAACGATTTGATTGGAGACCTGTGGTATTCTCTGGAAGCTGAGTGACAACAAATCTCCCCAGACGTCCACACCTCTCCACCTTCTTCGATAGCATTTGCAAATGAATTTGCATCATCGCAACAGCCGCTTACTATTGATTTCTCACTGGTAGTGGCCATTGGTTTATGCTGGAATTTGAGTGGCACTCAGCCTCCCCAAGGTCCCAGTTCTCTTTGCGCTTGTCCAGCCGAAGTCTGGTTGGCCCTCGCTCCTCGGTCTTTCAGTCCTTATTGACCCTTTTAGGCCCTTTGGTATCATTTTTGCTGATCGGTGATGAAACAATGGGGGGAGTGCATGATGGGGGGTGTAGAACTTGTAAATATGCAGTTTCGGTGTTCTTCATTCCCTGTAACGCTTATTCGTTATATTGTCTTGTATTATTCTCCGCATTCAAGGGGGTTCCTTAATATTTCAGTCGTTTTCATTATCGTTAGTCGTTGTACTTTTGCAGTTATTCCTCTGATTCCAATTTTTGACATTCTTTTTTCGAAGTTTTTCGGGATTGTTCCATGCTCCTACTATTAACGGTACTATTTGGACTTTCTTCATCATCCAAATCCCTTTTAACTCTTTGGCTAGCTCTGTGTATTTGCTTCGTTTCTCCTTTTCTTTCATACTCACCCGTGATCGGCTGGGACTACAAAGTCCACGATTAGACAGGATTTTTCTTTCTTGTATTTTAGTACGAGATCTGGTCTTCTTGCTTGGATAGGTTTGTCCGTCTGTATGTCCATGTCCCATAGGATTTTGTGGTTCTCGTTTTCGAGAGCTGTTGCAAGTTTATGCTTGTACCATTTGTCTGTACGCTCAAAATGCAGTCATTTACACAATTCCCAGTGTACCACCCTCCCCACTTGGTCATGCTTGTTTTTGTATTCCTTTTGTATTATTATTATTATTATTATTATTATTATTATTATTATAGTTGTTGTTGTTGTCAATGTTGTTATTGTTGTGTTTGCTGTAATGTAAATAATAACAAAAATAACATAAGTAAATGAATAAATCTATAAATATTTAATGTGTTTTACTACCGGATCCGTAATAAATGAAGCAAATATTTAAAACCCATTAACATTTTACTTTATCTGATCATTTATAATTGTCGAAAAGAACGACCTCCATTCGACGAGAAATTAGTGTTTTTTTTTAATCTATTAATATTGTCTTTGAAAATTATTAATTTAAAAACATTTACAATTCAGATATTGTGGTTAAAAAGTGGTCGCCAGCGATAATTTAAGGTGGATAGGTTATGAAAAATATCAGACTCTACAAAAATCAGTTTGAATATTTTGAGAGAAATATCATCTCTTAACGAATCGAATAATTCAAATTTGATAATCTTTGGTGAGTATTTGTAAAAAAAAAAATAAAATAAATAAAATAAAAAATAAACTACGCTTTGTCATTAGATCCGGTGCTTATTTACGGGATTATTTTGGAAAATGGTAAGAGTATAGAATGGGTAAAGAGATCGACGTTCAATACTCGATCGAGTCATATAAAAACTTATAAAATGCTACTTGATACTCTCTTGCTAAATAGTCATAATTATAAAGAGAGGATCGAGGACGAGTGGATTAATCCGAGAAATAAAGAAAATGAAAGAAAAGATATAGAGAAAAACAGTGGGAAAAATAAAAACACATATGCTCATTCAAGTTAGACAACTACTTGGTGAATTATATGTAAAAAAAAATCTTATAAACTCATTGGTAAGTTCTCTACAGTGCAATGTAGACTACAATGTATTTGGACTGAGTCACTGTGGAGAGGTATGTGAAGCTTCCTTTCGGTGCACCGCGATGTGTACTAAACTAGAGCAGGCAAACAATCGATTGATTGTGAATAGGTGATTTAAGCGATTTCTATGACAATAATAATAATAATAATAATAATAATAATAATAATAATAATAATAATAATGATGATAATAATAATAATAATAATAATAATAATAATAATAATAATAATAATAATAATAATAGGGGAGTGTGAAACATTCATTGATTATCATTCAATCCCGGACAACGTAGGATCTCCCTGTGAGTATGCTTAAAAAGGTATGTGGCTTATATTGTGCATATTTGTTTGTCGTTTTTTAAAACAATACAAAGCGTTTAAAATTGTGTGTTTAATAAGCTTTAAGAAGCAAAGAGAGAGAGAGAGAGAGGAAGAAAGAGAGAGAGAGAGAGAGAGAGAGAGAGAGAGAGAGAGAGAGAGAGAGAAAGTGAACGAGTTAGCGGGTGATTTACGGAAAAGGTTTGGGAGAGAGATAATAGAGATGAAGCGACGAGACGAGGAGAAAAAAAAAAGCCATCCCGGAAGTGCTGTTTCCCACAAGCCGGACGAGCGTACGTACTCGGTTCCTACGTCACAGGAAAGGGTGAGAATATGACTTGAAACAACATAGAGACAGCATATTATACCCGTGGCGCGCAGGTCAGTGCCCCATACTCACAGCGTGTCGTAGTCGGCCTTTTAGAAATAATTACACTAAAATTCCCGTCCACGTAAATTGGGGCAAATAAAACGAAGAAAAAAAAAGTAGAAAACACAGGGTTAAAAACTGTGTTTATAAAGAGAAGGCGAATAATGAAGAGTCTGTGTGAGAGAAATAACTATTATAAGAATATGGTAATAGAAAAATCGTAATAGGTTTTGCAATAAGGAAGAGAAAAGGGAAATACTCTATAGCAAACCGGAAACGTAGGAACAAATCATAACATAAAAATGATTTGTTGCATAGACAGTAATAGCAGTACATGATAATGCGATGCACCAGTAGATGTAGGCGTACATAAACACTTTGGCCCACCGGTTTCTGTTACGAGGTACCTTAAATAAGTCTCCAACCGTTTTTCATATGAGCATTTTTAGTGATAGTGCACACATGGAACTCTAGTTCCCTTCGAAGTAATCTCCTCCGAGTGCAGTGCACTTGTCGTACGGTTCCAGCAACTTCAGGAAGGCCCCATTGAAGTCCTCTTGTATGAGCATGAGCATGAGCATGTCAATGACTCTCGTCACAGCCTCTTTCAGATTCTCAATTCTCTCATAACGACAGCCTCTTAGGTTTTCCTTGAGCTTAGGGAATACCCTTAAGTCACAGTACTAAAACCTGGGCTATAGGAAGGATGAAAACCTGTTTTGATGCCCATTTTGGTCAAATAATCTGTGGCAAGGATGAAAGTGTACTTGTGCGCTCGTACACATCTTCCGTGTCTTCAGTTCCTTGCGAATAATTGTGTATACAGTTCCCACACTGACATCAAACTGTGTACTTATTATCTCATGACGATCCTTATCAATGAATTTCATTATTTACTTACTCAACTCTGATGTTTTGACTTCATTAGTCCTCCCACACCTCTCATCACCAGTAACAGACTCCGTATCTTCCTTGAATCTCTTATCCCAATCAAAATCTAATGTTCAATTCATGCAATATAATCTAAGAACAGTCTAAAGAATTCCATACGTGTCTTGCGATTTTTTTAAAAGTTAAAGCAGAATTTTATTGCATATCGTTCTTGTAAATTGACTTTACATCCATATTGCATTTTGGAAATTCACCGGTTGTGACAATCAGGCTTTAGTAGAGTGTATTTCAATTCCTGCTCTAGCTGTTTCTCCTAACCTTAAATCATAAATATATTTTTAGTCATCTCGTTAGATGCACAGCAATAACATACAGAATTTTCAAAAGTCTGCGACAATTTTAAATGCCTGTAAAAGAAAGTCTGGAAACTTATTGAAGGTACCTTGTAGATATCGAAGGTAACAGATATTGAGCCAGCCCGGTGCAAAATGGATGATTATTTATAAATACCAGGTGCTGTATGTTCAAACCAGTCGTATTATTTCGATTTTTCAGACTACTATTATCAACTTCAGTATCTTTATTACAACATTTTATTCGTCCAAAAATACAAGTGCGAATTACATAAGGACTCTATTCAGCTATGGCTGACGGAACGAAATCATGCTATCCATCGTAAAGTAAAAGAATTCCATCCAGATTCCTAAGGTCGAAAGAAACATTTCTTAATTCGAGGATAAAAGGTCGGAGCTTACAGAAGAAGGTCGGAAGTTACATAGAACGAAACGTTTTGAAAATGACACTCAAGATGAGAACAGTAGTTTGAAGAATCCAAATAATATGAATAATTAATTCACATCTCAAAAAATTCAGAAACGTAATTGTTTCTAGTCGTTTTGGATTTCTTCGACGGGACTGCCGACTCAGTAGAGATTTGGTTTGGGATAACATGAGGCGTACTTCCCAAGTATACACACAGGTACTGTTACAGAGGTTATCTACTGTCCGTAGAGACCTAACAAGCTATGATCATTATTTGATATGGGACACGAGAATTCACCATGAAACGAATACCTGAAAAGAAAATTATACCATTTATTTTTAGCAATTAAAACAAGTAAAACAATTATTGTCTCAATGATTAATATTATAAAGATATGGCTATTTTTCAGTTAAAATACTAGCCAGTATCAGATACTTATGTTTTATTAAACAAAACAAATATATTTCGAAACTAGCAGGATGACCCGACGTTGCGCGAGGTTGAATAATAATCAACGGGTGTCTCACTCGCCTATAATTTTATTTTCATTGAAATCGGTGAAGTCGCCTATTTTCAATCAAATCGATTGATTGCCTGCGCCAATTGTGAACCCATCACGGTGCACTGGGAGAAAGCTCACCTCTGTCTTGAAGTGACTTAGTTTACAATATATTGTAGTCTACATTGCACTGCAGAGGACCTACTGTTTATTTTATAAATTGTTTTTTTTTATATATATAATGGCTTGATTCAAAGTTTAAAATGCAAAAGTCAAGTATTATCCTTCAATTGTACTCTAAAAAGAAATATTCATTCCGAACGCAACGCTGGCATATCAAAGAACCTGCTGTTGATTTAATATGGCGATCGTTTCGGCTTGTGTGAGAATAAAACTACTCAAATATACTTATGATGGTAGGTTGTGTAAGATGTTCACATTGGTCAAAACACCCGTTTTTTTTCTTTCATCGGATGGTTTCGATTATCGATTATCGATACTTATCGAATATATTCTGCTACAAAATCTATTTAATAACATAAAATTCCCTCGTGTAAAATTTAGTAAAAACCTGGTCCAGTCCATTCCGAGTCTACAATGAACACACTTACAGACACACAGGCACACAAAGTTTCTTTTATATAAATGTAGAAATGTATTTACAGTCATAAGAATTTAATTCCCTTTAAAACAACAATGCCTGTTATTTTTTACTGGAAAAATTAATAGCATCTCTGCCTCTGACGCACATCCATAGCAAGAGTTGCTTTCTGAGGGTCTCACACCGTCAATATCTGCAACACTGATATTACTTTCAGGTCATGAATGCATAATTTCAGTCATCATACTAATGTAATTTTCAATCTCATCTGTTCCGTTTGGGTGGACTAAATAATATGGGACATTAATTAAAAACAACAAAAAAAACATTATTTATTTTTTCGAATCAGACGACCGCATTATTAATGTGGGTGTAAAGTGATAACATAGGTAGAGACATGAACTTCGTTAGCGTATTACATGGTGGAACGATAAATTTCTCGCCCTGAAAAAAACAAACAACATCACAGCTGTATTTCAAAACTTGTTATTTAAAAAATCAATTCAGGTTACTTGATTATGTAATAGAACTGACATCTATTCGAGTTAGCTTCAGTCTCAATCACCGCTTCGCTACGGGTAAAAAACTAAGAGCGTGCCTTTTCCACCAGCGCTGCCGAGAGCTCGGCGAATACTCAGCAGATGGCTGCGAACAGGTTGGCTTTGGTGTTATGGGGGGGTCATGTTAATTATGTGGTCGGCTTATAAACAAACGAAGTAGTCCAGCGGGTTCAGGTCGGGGGAGGAAGGGAGCCAGTGAGAGACGAGTAAAAAGTCGTAGCACTCCATTTTGACGCCAAGCCTGGGTCTCTTCGAACTTTTGAGCCATCACCGTGTCCTGCTGCCCCACCCAGGGTCCGCCAGCGACCACCTGCTTTCACCAGGGATAAGCACATTCTTCCAGGAACCCTTTGGTGTTGACTTTCAAGCCGACTTCGAAGATGTGATGTGGCATGATGTGGCCCTCACTTTAAACCACACCAAATACCATAACTGTAGCCGAAAAAACTGTATTCATCATCCTAGAAAAGTCGCTGTTATTCGTTGCAATCCAGCGTTGCAGTTTGACGGTGCTGGCAATGATCTTAGTATGATCACTTGAATCAGTAAAGATATAAGTTGTACAGCAGCTCATCTCTGATATCGCTCGTTGAACATTGTGTCACTTTCAGAGATGATAGAAGGCTCATGTCACTTTTGGGCTTTGAAAACAACTGGCCAATTAGTAGATGAAACTGGTTCTCATCAAACGGAAATAGAATCATGTCGTCTTTTTTAGTGCGACAATTGTATTGATCCACACTGTATTATATATGGTATATTAGGATAAAGAGATAATTATAGCGACATTTTTACAACAAAATTCATCCAACAATTATTATAAATTATAAATATTTTTTTTACCTACATACACCAATCTTTCAGCTTTTCGGAATTATCAGTACAGGAAATTACGATTGCCGTTGATCGTGGTATTCGAACCCAAGAATGAAGCCATTACTGAAATCATTTGCTAAGAGAATAACTACAGAGCCACCATCAACCACAATGAGAATTAATGAAATTTAACATTTATAAAGCCAAATGTAGGCATAAATCTTATTAAGAAGATCTACAGTGATCAAGCGACAGGAAGTCGAGATCTCGAACGTAGACCAAGCTGAAAGACTGTTTATTTCACAGGAAGTTCTCAACTCTTAAGAAACTTACTTTTTAAAAAGAGCGAAAATAATTAAACTTATGATTATTTTTATACCTACATGCACTCGTGTATCATTATTTTCGCATTCACAATTGCCTCTTGGATGTTTAAAAAATTCCAAACTAAAAGATGTATTCGATTCCCCTTCATATTATTTATTTATGTGAAGTACAGCTTACACATGTTGCACTGAAAAGGGGATGCCCACTAAACAAGTAATCAAAGGCAACAAAAATATATTCTCCTGAAAAATAGTTAGAATTTATTTTCCTTAGAATGTCAAAAGAAAAAAATGTTGATAAAAGAAAATAGAGATATTTAAAGTTCTCAAAAACACGAGACATATAACACTTAATTATTATTCCTTCCATCCGCTTTAACAATGAAGAACTAATTTTCTAAATTTTTGAGCTGAAGATTGATAATTTGCATTATTTGGATTATTGGAAGTCCAGTTTCCATCTTGAATACTATTTGCTGAATGTTTCGGCTGACGTAACCTTCAAGTGTATATTTGTCGAACTCAGGAATATTTCTGTCGAACACGTGAAGCTTTGCAGAATATCGAACGGAGCCATTTATTTAACACACGATGAAAGCGTGCTCTCGATCAATCAGGCATTACGTCTTAAATAATTTACAATTATGTAATGCAGTCGTTACATTTATACACTGCTCCGAGGTTATGTATCAATATCTCGCAAAGAAACAAAAATTTCAACATGATTTCTTCTTCAGTTGAAAGTAAAAAAATAGTTATTACCGGTCGTTTCTACGCCAAGTTGCCTGGAACGTATTTTTCAAGCAATCGACAGTAGATCTTGTTAAAAGTTCGAAAAATAAATGAGTCCTGCATCTTGCTAAAATTTTCCCATCACGCCTTTACGTAGGTTTAAAACCATGATATGTCGACACGTGCTTCTGTTTCCTCTCGGTTTTTCTTCCGTTCCCTTCCTTCGATCCCCCTGTTACGTTACGCTTGCCCCCACCGGCATGATTTTATGTATATGCGTCAGTAGTTTCCTTCTAAATATACTCTTAGTATTGGCGTCATTGAGGATTAAATATGCATCCCAGAAGAGTTTTTCTTAGAAACAAATTTTATTTGGTAATTTATCCTGTGTTATAATATATATACTTATATATATATATATATATATACATATATATATATATATATATATATATATATATATATATATATATATATAAAGATATATATATATATATATATATATATAAGGGTGAACGTGTCCGTGTGTCTGTGTGTGTCTGTGTACACTTTCCTACGCAATAACTCTGTCGATTTTTAGTCTACAGACACGAAATTTGATATACATCTCTATACTGAGATTTGGGAAAATCTTTGTGATCGGTTTTCGGCCAGAATTTAGGCTGT
This sequence comes from Euprymna scolopes, assembly GCF_053919585.1. Lineage (NCBI taxonomy): Eukaryota > Metazoa > Mollusca > Cephalopoda > Sepiida > Sepiolidae > Euprymna > Euprymna scolopes. The sequence continues at coordinate 96,651,972 of NC_136486.1, read as the reverse complement.
TAAGAGGTCAAAGTTCAAACACTCGAAATTTCAGATATAGGTTCCTTGGACGTAGATCTAACTTAATAACTTGATTTAAGCCCAAAACAATAAATGTTAAGGTGTCATAATAGGACTCAAAGTTAAAAAAAAATGACCGGCTTTTTTTTGCTCAGCATACACCTCCAAACACCCCGGGCAACGCTGGGCACCCATGCTAGTATATATATATATATATATATATATATATATATATATATATAAACTAACGGTCATAGACGAACACACGTCATAAAGATGACCGCGACACGTATATCCACCCTCATACAATCTACCACAAGAAGACACACGTATACACACACACGCGCAAACACCCATATATATATATATATATATATATATATATATATATATATATATATATATATATATATATATATGCGCCTATTTTCTGCTCACCCGGATTTGTAACCCCGAATGACATTGGACTCCTTCCGATAACGGACTACCCAGGTTGTATCTACTTCTCTTTTTGTATAATCTTCTCCATATAATTATCCACAACCACCCAAAAACTATTTTCAATAACTGTGCTGAAAAGCAAAATAGCGTCCATTCGCAGCTGAACATTTTGCTAACTGCATTTCATTTCCTCTGATGATTTGAGCCATTGTTGAAAATCCATGGATTAAGGAAATTAAAATAACCCTTTCTATATATTCCTTTTGTCAAACAATAAATTCTTAAATCGAATATATGCCTCTATACGTTGTTTTTTTTTTCAGAATTTAAAATTAAACCACGAAACTTATATATTGCTCTATTCTTAAATATTGAGCTTTTCTTTTTTGGCTAGTATCACCTTGAAAGTATTACTTTAAGTAATATCTATCAGGATTTTCATCTGAATTCTACCAGTATCTTATTTCGCTCATATATATATATATATATATATATATATATATATATATATATATATATATATATATATATACCACCCCATTTTATATCACTAAACGGTACACGGATATCGACGCGTAAATAATATTATATACAACAACAGTGTGCCAATGGTTCTTGTGTGTAAAATACTAGAACCAATTCATTTTCATTACTCGGTGTCTGTGTTACTAATGATACAATTGTGAATTATTCCAACAATTTAAACGGGCAGGTTACAGTCGTAGATTAAATAAAGTGTTCTGATCTAAATTCCGCAAGATTCCCAAGTTCGATATAAAGATTCCGAGTTCGGCAAGATACACCACAAAATCAAAGGTTTCATCGGCAGAGACATTGTGAAAATACCACCCAAGATGAGAACAATATTCGGAGTAATCCAAACAAAAATAAGGACGATACCATAATTCAGATTAAGCCTTCACAGCTGGTTTTTGCCTCTCAGGGATCAACCCTGGGAGGTACCGATCGTTTGCATGGGGGAGTAAATATTTTTTCTCAATATTTATTAAACAGAAAAAAAAAACACGCATAATTATTCAGATAGAATCAATATTTTATTTCCTTCCCTTTCGTGATAACCATACATGTTCCCATGCGTCGGCCTTATTTCCAGACTCTACGTCATGACTGCCAACCTTCGCTACACATATTTAAACGATTTTAGACGCAAAATTAAAAAAAAAAAAAAATAAAATGAAAACAAAAAAAAAAAAAACGACGGTCGTTTGTTTTATTCCTTTCCTGCCATCCTCTCCCAGACATTTTTTTTTTATTTATCTGCATATTTTTTTTTTACTTCGTTGTCGTTTTCGATTACGTTAGTAGTTTTTTACGCTTCAACCCCCGTTGAACTCTGACCAGTGAGCTTACAGACAACTTCCGATTTCATAGGGAACGACATTGGGAATAACTCCAGACTAAATATGGCGAATGTGGATTTTTTTCGTCTGAGAATAAACCATTTTATAGAATGACTGGCAATTTTAGAGCGATTTGCTTTTTCTCCTCCCCAACCACGACTAGATTGTCACTCTGCCATATGTACTTGTGTAGGAGAGACTGAAATCGTTTTAGCTGTCCTGATTTTACTCAATTTATTTTCTTCTTATTTATTTTTTATTAGAGTTTTCTTTTCAATTTTTTTTCTTTGTGTTAATGTTCTTTTTTCATTTTATAATTTTGCAAACGTTTTAGTCGCGTGCAAGCGACTCTATAAGTAACTCCGTCGGTCGGTCTGTCGGTCGGTCGATCGGTCTGTCGGTCTATCGTTCTCTCCGTAACACTTTTGTGCCTGGACTTTTTGGATAAGATCAAAGGTATGTTGTTAATAGATGCTTTTCTTAGCTTTTTAAGTTTTTTTTTGGACTTTTTGCCAAGATCAAAGTGTAGTAACTGTTCTTGCAGATACTGCAAGCCTAGACCTTATGTGGAGGCAACCCCACATATAAGACAGGAGTCCATGTAGGAGCAACCCTTCATAACAATTGTCACTATCCAGCTCCCTACTCCCCGGGGAGTTGTTCCCCATTTCCCCTTCACTCCTCACATAAAAAAATCGGCCTTGTGCCTAATTTTCTCGGTGGGGTAGCAAATAAATACTCATACCAATTGTCACGATCCAGCTCCCATAATCCCAGGGGAGTTGGTCCCAATTTCCCCCTCACTCCCCACATTAAAAATCGGTCTTGTGCCTAATTTGCTCGGTGGGGGAGCAAATAAATACCAAACCCACATATAGACCTTGGTCAATGTAGGGGCAACCCTTCATAACAATTGTCATTATCCAGCTCCCCTACTCCCCGGGGAGTTTGTCCCTATTGGTCCCTCACTCATCACAAAAAATCGGCCTAGTGCCTAATTTGCTCGGTGGGGGAGCAAATAAATACCTTTTTCTTGGCCTTTTGGCAAAGATCAAAGTGTAGTATCTGTTCCGACAGATACTGCAAGCAAAGACCATATGTGGGGTTAACCCCACATATAAGACATGGGTCAATGTAGGGGCAACCCTTCATACCAATTGTCACTATCCAGCTCCCTTACTCCCCGGGGAGTTGGTCCCCATTTCCCCTTAACTCCTCACATTAAAAATCGGCCTTGTGCCTAATTTGCTCAGTGGGGGAGCAAATAAATACCATCTGTTCCGACAGATACTGCAAGCAAAGACCATATGTGGGGTTAACCCCACATATAAGACATGGGTCAATGTAGGGGCAACCGTTCATACCAATTGTCACTATCCAGCTCCCCTACTCCCCAGGGAGCTGGTCCCCATTTCTCCTTCACTCCTCACATTAAAAATCGGCCTTGTGCCTAATTTGCTCGGTGGGGGAGAAAATAAATACCAACTCCACATATATGAACTTGGTCAATGTAGGGGAAACCCTTCATACCAATTGTCACTATCCAGCTCCCCTACTCCCCGGTTAGCTGGTCCCCATTTCCCCTTTACTCCTCACATTAAAAACTTGCCTTATTTGCTCGATGGGGGAGCAAAAAAAATGCCAACTCCACGTATAAGACTTTGGTCAATGGGGCAACCCTTCATACCAATTATCACTATCCAGCTCCCATTTCCCACCTATAGCGAGCTGGACCTCCTTTCCCTCCCCCTCCATCTCCCTCCACATTACAAAACGGCCTTGTGCCTAATTTGCTCCGTGGTGAAGCAAATAAGTACAATCTTTTCTGACTACATGCTGTACTTAGGTTTGTAACTTTGTGATATAAAGTGGAGCTCACTTTTCTGTATTAATTTAATGTAAAATGATCACCCTCTTTACAACCAGTAAGTCTCAAAGCCATTCAAATCATTCTCTAGATCATTCAAGTTGTTTTTGAAGGAGTCACGTCATTCTTACGGTCATTCAGTTCATTAAAAGTCATTCTAAGTCATTTACTTTTTATTTATTTAAGTCATTTCAGTCCATATTTCGGTCATTTTAGTTTATCTTTAAGACTTTCATGTCTAACCTACATTCACACATTCGTTCATTACACATAGCACTAGACTAATGGCTATCGGCCTTGTTTTTATTGCTGTCTCTATTTTTTCCCCTCTTTTCTCCTTTATTATTGTACGGTTTTTAATTATTTTCTTTTTTTTTGTCTCTATTTTTACTTTCTCGGATTATTTTCTTTTTTTTGCTTATTTTTGCTTATTTTTCATTTCTAATTTTAATTTTTAATTTTTAGTTTTCAATTTTCAATTATAATTTTCAATTAAAATTTTATTTTTATTTTTCATTTTTCATTTTTAAATTTTTATTTTTAATTTTTATTTTTTTTATTTTTTATTTTTACTGTTTAATGTTTAATTTTTAATTTTAATTTTAATTTTTAATTTTTAATTTTTAATTTTTATTTTTAATTTTTATTTTTAATATCTAATATTTAATTTTTATTTTTTATTTTTTATCTTTATTTTTATTATTAATTTTTTAAGTTTGTTAAACTTGTTACTATATCTTCCGTTTTAATTTGTTAAATTTGTTTATCTTCTTATATTTTTTATTCTTATTACTTATGTTAACATTTGGATTTTCTTATGTTTTTTTTAGTTTTAGTTGTCAATTTCCTTTTATAACTTTACGTTTTACCTTTTATCATTTGATATTTTAATTTTTGTACTATTTTCTGATTTTAATTTTTCTTGTTTCATTTATTTATTTCACTTTATAATTAATGCTTTATTTCACTGCTTTATTTTCATATTTTCGTCATTAATTTCGTTATTAATTTCTGCCTTCAGCTATATATCGTTTTATCTGTTTATTTGAGTTACATAATTGTATATTTTCAACATTTCATTATGTTATATTTTCATTTTACATATTTCCTGCCTTTAATTTTTTTCTCGTTTAATTTGCCTATGAATTTCGTTTTTATAAACCTATCCTTTCAATTTTTTCTTACTTTGTTATGACGTTTGTTTTTATACGTTCTGCTTTTAGTTTGTTCTAGTTTTATCCATTTATATATATATATATATATATATATATATATATCAAAAAGTCTTATAATTTTTCTCTGCTTTCTTTTAATTTGTAATTATTTGTTTATAATATGTTCTGCTTTTCATTATGTCTCTTTCTACTTATTAATTTCGTTTTAAAATTTTACTTCTAATTTTCGTTATTTTTAATATCTGCGTTTTATAAATTATTATCTGCATTTGTTCTGTCACGTTTTATTTATTATCTAATTTTGTTTTCTAATTTCTTTTAATAATTTCTGGCTTGTTAGGTTTTTTTTAATTCATTTCGTGTTATAATTTTATCCGTGTTTTTGCATTTCGTTCTTTGTTATTGTCTGCTTTATTTGTCTTATAATTTTAGTTTCTTTCTTTCTTAATTGTGTTTGATTTTAACGAGCTTTTCTTTTGCCTTTTCTGATATATTTTTATATGTTTCGGTTTTTCTTTAAAATTCTTTTTGATTATTCTATCTCCGATTGTTTTCTTTTTTTTTTACCTATTTTTTGTTTATTTTTAATTTTTAAAGTTTGTTAAAATTCTTCCCTTTTTTATTTATCTCTATTTTCTTTTAAATAAATTTTTATATTTCATATTGTATTTCTGTTTTGCTTACATTTTTATTTATTTAATTTTTTACATTTAAATCGATTTGTACATGTATATCTTTAATTATTTCCCTTTACTATTCATTTACATTTCCATTATTTTCACTTTACATTTCGAACACAGTTCTTTTTCACTATTCTATTAAAATTTATTCATCTCTGATTTTTATTTTTATAATTATATATATATACTAGCATTGGTGCCTGGCATTGCCCGGGTGTTGTATGTGTGTGTTGAACAAAACAAAAATAAAAAGTGGTAGTAGCCAGGCAGGCTCACGACGAAGGAGGAAAAGGACGTGGAAAAAACGCGACGTCTTTGCTGTTGCGCCCATCGCCAGACCGGAAGTTACATAAGTTTAAATTAAGGCTAGTCAATCGAAAAATTTGTGATGATAATTTTTTGGGGCTTTTGAAAATATCGGCGAAAAAAACGACCCTTCACTGTAGAAAAGTGTTCAGTTGAAGGCGAAGGAATTCATGTTTTTAGCCAATTTTTCGATATTTGTCGTCTGAACAGTCGACCTTACCAAAATATATCGAAACTGTGTAAATCCGTCGCTTCTATCGAAAGTTTTAAGCATACATACATACATACATACATACATACATTTAAACAAACAGGTGAGATTTGTTATTATAGGTTTTATTTTATTCGTGTTTGTCTTTGTTTCTTTTATATATACTTGAATGTGTTTCGACAAATTTACTGCATTTATTCCCCGTTAAAGTAAATTTTCAGTCCAATCCGATAAACAACAAAACATCTTCACTGTAAAGACCCCAGATGTTATAAATGAATTTTATTATAACAACAATACTTTTTGGAATCGATTGTCTTTGGAATTCTCTCCTTGCACTCTGCTTCTCTGAACGTACGAATATGAATATAATTTAAATGTAATGTAAACACGCATCTCGTTGGATATCCCTTCACATATATCTCTGGTCCGTAATTAAGAATAGCCATGTACGTCTTAGTGAGATTGTGCTGTTTTTAAAAGTAAATTAAGTATTTAAAGATGGCGACTGTTCTGATCTAACGAGGAGTTTATTACATTTCCGATGAAAGGAACATACGTTTGGATTTCACAGTTTAATGATTCGTAAGTTTAAACAGCTCTTTAAAAGTATTAACTGGTTTTAAGGCATATTGAAAACTTTTAGCTGTTTGGTTCAGTAAGTTTATTTTTGGTCCCCCGACAAAAGCAGGGTGGACCTGCAAATTCATCTTCGTCCTTTCGTCCATTTGTCTGTCCGCACTTTTCTTAATAACTACGCCTTGGAATTTTTTGAAATTTTGCACAAACATTCAACATGATATGAGTAAAAAAAAGTGACAGAAAGGATTTTCCTGGAAAACTCCGGTTGCCCACCCTAGGAGTACCTTTCGGGTTAAAATGGCTAAAATTGACACTTTGTGCTTATTAAAAAAAATTGTTGCATTGGATGTTTATAAAATTTTCTGAAAAGTTGTAACTTACTAATTTCTATATAATTTTGTTTGTCTATACTTCGAGATAATTTAGATAATAACAAAAAATGATTCGATAGTCGTTTGCTCGGGTGTTTTGGGCCAATCTTTCGATATTTGTCGTCCGAAGGATCAGGCTTGAAAGCTATGCCGATCTCGTGAAGATCCGTCGTGTGCGTCGAAAGTTTTTTCTGAGACATACAAACACACACAAAGATTTCTTAAAAGTATTAACCGGTTTTAAAGTATATTGAAAAATTTTAGGTGTATTGGTTAAGTAACTTTCTTTTTGGTCCTCCGACAAAAGGAGGGTGGACCTGTAAATTCATCCTTGTCTGTTCGTCTGTCCGCACTTTTCTCAATGACTATGCCTTGGAATTTTTTGAAATTTTGTTCAAATATGATATGAATAAAAGTAACAGAAACCTCCGGTTGCCCACTCTATGAGTACCTTCCGGGTTAAAATGGCTAAAATTGACATTTTTGTGCTTATTAAACAAAATGATGCCTTCTGAAAAGTTGTAATTAACTGATTTCCATATAATTTTGTTTTTCTCTATACTTCCCGATAACTCTTGGGTGCGTTCCAGGGGCTATTCTAGGGCTAATAAAATCACTCCATTTTTCGGACTATTTTACCACATTTGTCCGTAATTTTTTGCGTATGTCTATATAGCAGTTTTGCATGGTGCTGAACTCAAAGTTAAATATGTTAAGGCTTTGGGGACTTTTGGGGCGAAATGAGGGGTTAAATAGAGGACTTTATTTTTGTGCCTGGCACAGAACTAAAATTTACATATGTTTAGACCTAAAACTGAACCGTTTGTTCATTTTAAGTAGGATTTGACGTCCTCTGGGGACTTTGGGGGCTTAATTATGGGGGCAGATGCTGAACTTAGTCATTTCTTATGCCCTATTTACTGTGCACTCACGGGGGACCATACATGCTTCACTTGTTTTTTGTTATTTTTGGTTGAGACACAGGATTATTAGACATGATTAATTCTGAATAATTACATTCAAGTTTCTATTTAAATTGAATTTTTAGGAGTTTATCTTCGTCTTATACCAGTCAGCACTAGACGTGAATAGCAACAATTCTGGCTGGTATTCGCCAAGGTGATACGCTTGCACCTTTCCTTTTCATCATTGTAATAGACTACATCATTTGTATCTCTGTGGATACAATCAATGACAATGGACTAATATATCAACCTAGAAGAAGTTCACGTAATCCTGCATTTTACATCACCGATGCTGATTTTGCTGATAAGATTGCACTGTTGTCTGACAACCTTATTATCGCCCAGGCACTACTATCTTCTCTTGAATCAGCAGCAAACTATACAGGACTTCACCTAAATGCTACCAAGACTGAAACATTCGCAACAATCACGAAATTAAAATCCTCACAAATAACATCCTTAAATGTGTAGAAGACAACAAGTATCTCGGATCATACACCAGGAACTCTGAGAAAGACTTAAACATCAAAAAGAGCAAGAAATGGACTGCTTGTAACAAAATTGATGAGATCTGGAAATTCAATCTTGCTCGCAAATTCAAAATCCAAGTTTTCCGCGTACTTATTGAGTCAATCTTTCCGCATCTAGAACTTCGTTTGGATGGATGTTACACACATCTTTTGAGAAGAGTACTCAATGAGAGTATCAACCTCAGTTTGCAAGAGACGTGCTCAGTTTACTGAGCATTGTGCACGTGTCACATATGAAAATTGTACTATGGAGGCACCCATCAGCTCACAATCGATCACGTGTTAACTTATCAGATAAGATACAACGAGATTCATTCTTTTGTAGTCCTATAAGAGATAGGGAATATCAGAAGAGTGTACTGAGTTCCATCTTGGCTTAGGCCACAGGATGATGATGATGATGATGATGATGATGATGATGATGATGATAGCAACAAATGATTCGATAGTCGTTTGCTCGGATGTTTTGGGTCAATTTTTCGATATCTGTCGTTGAAAGCGATACCTATCTCGTGAAGATCCGTCGCGTGTATGGAAAGTTTTTCTGATACATAAAAACAGACACAAAGATTTTTCCTTTTATACATATAGATGAATAGCTATGAAAAATTTACTATTTAACTGAATTTGTTGAAGAGTTTAAGGTTGTGTATTTAAAACTATTTTTCTTCTACATAAATAGTCTTTCATTGTGGGCGAAACAGGCTGCAATACGTGTGCAAGTTACTCTTCCGCGATAAATTTAGAATCATAGGCAGGCCAGCTATTTAATGTATTTCTGACGATTCAGATCACAATTTAGAATCATAATTTAAATTAGTGACGCGTCATTATAATTATTGATACTTATCCGAGTCGTAATAGATGTTGATGGTAACAATCGATTCGACATCTCTTATCACGGGACACGAAAATAAAAATTAAATGTTAGGAAACAAGTTACCATATAAACCATTGTTGATTTTCCTGTCATCCTTTCTTAAAAAGATTCTATGTATTTTATAGAGGATCGTTTCGAGTAGAGGTTGATCGTATTTGATCAAGTGAGTACGAGGTTGGAAAACTAGATCACTGGTATTTTATAAAAGATAATACAAGTTTTAAACATAATTAAATGAAGGTGATGCGAGGAAATGGTGGTCAATTAGTTAACAACTCGGACTGCCGACTTGGATTTTCCAAGTTCGAATCCAGTTCTTTGCACAAAATCAGTATGTTTGCACCCTGTAAATGGTCCCTACCGTAAGCACCTGATGTTTTTCGATAAGTAATTTTTACTAGAGCTATATTGGCGAAGCAAATGCCAGCAATACAATATTCGGATCCGTAGGGGATGAAGATGAAGATACATGATTAGTACAGAGGAATACGAAAGAAAGGTGACCGTGATCATTATCTCCAGTACCTAGGGCGCAAACTAACTTCAATCAAGATGCTTAGATCTACCTCCCACTTCTTTTGGAAGTCCATAATTCCTACCCCTTACTAGATTATTCTGCCTACCTTATATCCTGACCCGAACAACTACCAAATTTTTTTCTAACAAACTATATGTGTATTACACTAAACTACATCTCATCATGAGACCATTATTTGCTTTGCGAATTTATCTTTCATACATTTAAACAGGCTTTTGTGGTAGTGACTACAACCCCGAAATACGAAAAAGAAAATAGGTGACCATATGAGTACATAGCAAATAGGGCACCTAGTAGCGATACTCATATATTCACTAATTCGCTTGTCAAGTAAACCGCATTTTCGATTCATGACAATTTCCAATGTATGGCCTTGTACAAAGAAGGGACAAAGTTCAAATTATTTCGATGAAATAACTTGTTATTTTTACCACGACGTTTTACTTGGCAGACATATTTTCTTCCGTGATTACGAAAAGATAGAACAACTTTCTAAAGAAAGACTTGTCACAATGAAAATGAGTTAAAATAAGATAAACACACTTCACTTCTTTCAATACGACGTATTTTCATAGACTATCTCTTGATCTCTTTGTCGTAAATCCTCAGTATTTTAATGTATTTTCTCTAAAGCAAATATACTCTCTTACTCTTTGGAATTCTTTGACTTGAGATCTATTTTTCTGTATCAATACATTACATAAAGTATCAATGGCTTCATAGTGGCGCCAAAGCCCACCGTGTAGGGCGTGGGAATAATTGGACTGTGTGAAAAATTTAAGAATATGAAAAACATTAATCGGATCATAGCAAAACTGATATTGTTCAGATTAAAATGACAATTACTCTTAAATATAATCTTGAGATACGTAACACACACACACACACACACACACACACACACACACACACACACACACACACACATATATATAAATTATATATTTTTTTGGTATTTCTCAATCTGCAACACAAACTATACTTCTAGTAATTATACTATACTGATTGTATCATTAGGACTAGCGTTCTATTCTTGAATGTTCTTCCCACATCGTGTCGGTTGATGCAGACTTCTATCTTCTTCAGATGTATCTTGTCGAACTCGTAAATCATTCTTTTGAACTTGGGAATCTGCACGGATTTTTTAATCCACGGTGGTAGAATGATCTTGTTATATAAAACTTGATCAAGTAGCAATATTAAGTAATTCGTTATTGTATTCTTGCATCGCCACAACTGATACAACTTTTACCCGGTCATTAAAAAAACGTGCATTGTGTTCGAAATTCCATGCAGGTTCCCGACTTCAATAATATTCACCTGAAAAATGTCAGTTTATATATGCCGAAACTACATGAGAAAATACTCGAGAAGAGAACAATAGTCCGCGTAATGCAAAGAACACGAATGATAAATATCCATCTTAAAAATTCAGAACATAATATACAACTATCTTCCTATGCTAAATTCAAGAGAAAGTAGTGTCATATCTTTTTTGTTTTTATGAGTTCAACATCCCAGGCTTTTGATCCATTGTGGAGAAGTACTGCAGTATTTATTTTACTGTTGTAGCTTCCCATGCATTGCCTCCTAATTTAGAACTAGGCGTGAAGGGTCAAATATGTACTGTTATGAGTAGGGCTCTGACAATAGCATATTCTTTTCCTTAGTTTGGTTCTCAGATATATGTCCATTGATATCTTATATGTTTTATGTAGACTGATGTTATTCTCAGTTGATTAATTGTGTCTAACTATGTAGGATATATACTCGAGAGTAAAAACAATGAAAAGAATATGCTGTTGTCATAGCTTTAGTTATGACATATATAACCCCCAGTTTTTATTCCTTTCGGAGATAGCATACTTCAACAGGGATTGTTACAAACTTACAATTACATTATATATATATATATATATATATATATATATATATATATATATATATATATATATATACACGCATATATATATATATATATATATATATATATATATATATATAAAATATGATAAACACACTTCACTTCTTTCAATACGACGTATTTTCATAAATTATCGCTGGATCTAATGCATGGCCTTAAATCTAACAATATTCGCTTCTCAATTAATTTGAATATTATATGTAAATCGCAATCATACACCTCTGGCTCTAAATGTAGTAACCTCGTCTTATCTGAGGCAGTAGGGATAATAACATCTCCTCAGTCCAAGAATGTAATCAATACAAAGAGTGAACTGATTTTCTAATGCAAGCATAGGACCTAGTTACGAATATTGCAGTTTTGAATTTTCCTAGTCCTTCCCTTTTGAAATTGATATACCTAATACGGTTTATTTTCATAAATAACTTATTTACCAACATGTTCTTAATATTTCATTTTTATTAAGCACTTTACGTAAAGGTTTACTAAATCGTTTATTTAGTATTGTCTTTATTATTATTATTATTATTATTATTATTATTATTATTATTATTATTATTATTGTTATTATCTATTGTCATTATATATATATGTGCATATAAAATTTTTTGTATAATCATATATATATACATATATATATATATACATAAATATATATATATATATCGTTTTTCACCCTTTTATTTACATCATCTTTCTTATCAGTAGTGTTATTACTATTATTATTTCAATTACTACTTTATTATTATTCGTAGTAGTATTTTATAACTATTATTATCATCATAACCATTTTTTATATTATTGTTATTTATTATTATTATTATTATTATTATTATTACTATGTTTGTTACAATCATCACTAATATGGTTATAATTATCATTTCTTACTGTAATTAGTATTATCTTTTATTATTACATATGAGTATTGACATTATTATTATTATTATTATTATTATTATTATTATTATTATTATTATTATTATTATTATTATTATAATTATTATCGGTATTTTAGTAATAACGTTAACATTAATATTTTCATCAACATTATTATTAGTATTATTAGTATTAAATTACTTTCATTATTTTATTAATATTTTTGTCATAATCATTATAATCATTCCATCATAATTACTATTTGACAGCCTTATAATTACCAGTAAGTTAAGATTTTGCCACACTTAAAACATTTTAATCTTTACCTCCCTAGTCTTTTAATATTGGTATTCAAATTGTAACACTTTGCAGAAAGAATTGTGTTCAGCATGTGTAGACCATTTCCAGTCGTAATGATTGAACACGCATGTGTAGAAATCTTTTTAGGATGACCTTAATTTTCAAAAATTAATTCTGAAATCTTCATTTCTAATAAATCAAACCATGGGAGATGACGTGTTGGTTTTTCTATCCATCTAATTTCTCAAATCCACACAACTGGGGTCAACCTATATTGGACTACTGCACTATCCACAAAAACAATCACCATAATTTCAGCTGCATTGAAAATTTTCCAAACGGATAAATTCTAATCAATTGATTTTTCTGGCCAGTCGTTCTCTTATTTATTTTGACAATAAACATTGGACCAGGAAAAATACCCTCAGTGGTTTTGATAATCCCATGGCGCCTTCAGACTTGGCGAGGTTGCATATATATATATATATATATATATATATATATATATATATATATATATATATATATATATATATATATATAAAGCTGGATGTCTGTGTGTGTATGTGTGTGTGTGTGTGTGTCTGGTTACGAATAGGCTCCTATATGGTTGACTATTTAAAAAAAACTGATTACATAGAATGATAGAAGATGTATCGAATCACAGGAATGGGTATGTTTGATCTGGCAGAACGGTGGTTCATTAAAATTGTTGGGTCTACGGACGCGCCTGGTCCACAAAGTATGGAAATAAAACATTTAAAAATTAAAAAAAAAACGTTTACAAGTGTTTTTGGTATAGATGTACATAAGAATACTTTGATAAGTATGTTTTAACTTAAATAGGGATTGTATAATAAAATTGTGGGGTCTGCGTTCGCGCCTGACCTATATAGAATGGAAATAGGTACAAACTTTAATAAAGACTTTTCATATCTATCTGCGTAAATATACTTTGATAATTATGTTTCAGTTTGAAGAAATATGGTATAATAAAATTATGAGGTGTTCGTTCGCGCCTGACCTCCATAGAATGGAAATATGTCACAAAGTTTAACAAGGTTTTTTAATATAGATCCACAGAATATTGTGATAAGTGTTTCAGTGTGAACAGGTATGGTATAATAAATTATGGGGTTTATCTATGTTATTTTTACTTTCATCATATTTTGCTTTGGTTGTGATATCCCCAGATTCGAAGCTATCTCTTTACAACCCTTCCTTTTCATAATCTATCATACTTTCATAAATCAGAGTCCATTTTCTGTAGGCTGTTTTTGAACCCAGTCAACGACGGGTATTTTTGATAGTATATATATATATATATATATATATATATATATATATATATATATATATATATTCAGAAATCGGCCTCGGCAGAAGCGTCTTGAAATCTCTCTATTTCTTCATTCTGCGCACAATTAATCTATTTTTATAATAATATATTAGACACTTTTTTTTCTTTGTGCCCATTTGTAAATTATTTCACGGAATTTTGCCTTTTGGATGACATTGAAATATCTTTTAGTTACGCGATTCCTTTGAATTTTCACTTCTTCATACCAGACTTTTACTAACTTTTCTTAAATTTTACGTATAATGTGATATTCTACTTTTCTCTCGACCATCCCTTCATGTGAAGCATTTTTTCTTCTCCCTCTGCTTCACTATGTTTTCTTTTTTTTTACTTTTACCACGTAAGCTCTATGGCATACTGGTAGTTTTATTAAATACTTTGCAAGCAAAATCCTAACTCATATCCCCTGATGAAAAGAAAAAGTATTTCTTCGAAACCCCGCGGATTAAGGATACTACACTTCATTTTTCTCTCTTTTTTGAAAATTAAATATGTTTTTAACTTTTCTTAAAGTGTTTTCACATGCTTTATAAATTCTCCCCCCTCTCTCTCTCTCTCTCTCTCTCTCTCTCTCTCTATATATATATATATATATATATATACGTGTATGTATGTATATATATATTTATCCTTTTTCGCCTTTTTATCATTATCGGTATGTTGGTAACATAATCTTTCTTATCATTATTGTCGCTATTATTATTATTATTATTATTATTATTATTATTATTATTACTATTAGTAGTAGTAGTAGTAGTAGTATTTTTATCACTATTTTTATTATTATTGTTATTAGTATTATTTTTTATAACTATTATTATCATCATAACCATTTTTATTATTGTTATTTATTATTATTATTATTATTATTATTATTATTATTATTATTATTACAATATTTGTTGCTATCATTACTAATATGCTTATGATTATTATTTTTTACTGTAATCATTTTTTATTATCACAGGTGACTATTGACATTATTATTATTATTATTATTATTATTATTTTTATTATAGGTGTTATTAGTAATAACATTATCATTACCATTTATATTAGTATTATTAGTATTATATTTCAATATTTTTAATTATGATTATTGCCATAATCATCATTATTATCATCATCATTACTATTTGGCAGCCTTATAACCAATAAGTTAAGATTTTGCCACGCTTAAAAAATGATAATTTTTACCCCACACTCTTTTAATATTGGCATTCAACTTGTAACACTTTGCAGAAAGTATTGTTTTCAGTCGGTCTGGAACATTTCCTGTTGTAATGATTGAAACATGCACGTGCTTAAATCTTTTTAGGCTGACCTTAATTTTTAAAATTAATTCTGAAATCGTCATTTCTAATTAAGCCAACCATGGGAGATCGCATATTGGTTTTTCTATCCATCTAATTCCTCGAACTATCCACAAAATTTGAAAATTTTCCAACCGGACCGATTTTAATCAATCGGATTTAAATTTGGACTTGATTCTTTGTAAAGATTTATTTTAGCCTTCGGATGCAAGCTGCAATTTTATGCCAAATCAGTTTTATTATTTTTTTACATTTCCTATATCATTCGTTGTTTTTTTTAAAAGGACATGTGCATTTTTGCAAATTATTACTTCAATAAATAGCATTCTAATTTAATGACGTCACAAGCAAATTCTAGGATTGCTACAAATATAATTGGCTGATTTCTTTCTGTCCTCTGATGAGAAAAATAGTAAGAATAGCATTCTTTGAAACTCTGCGAAATAAGGATTTTGTAAATTGTTTTTTTTTTGTTGAGTATTTAGTCGAACAATAAATTTGATTGTAATTTTCAACTTACAGATTCAGATTTAATTTCTTTTCTCCCTATATATATACACACAGAGTCGGACGATAAAATTATCCTCGAGAGAAAACAATACTATAACTTTATTTTAAAACTTTTATTGAAAGAATTAATTCAGCTAACTTGATCATGCAGTAAAGCTGACATATATTCAACGTAGCCGCCTTCAGCCTAAATCACCACCTCAATGAGTCCGGAAATTTTTCCATAATCGTCGGCGGGAGATTACCGAATACTCGGTGGATGGCGGCGATCGGGCTGGCTTTGATGGTGTTGGAAGCTCATTTGGTGATGTTTTCGACGTATAATCAAACGAAGAAGTCTAGCGGGTTCAGGTCAGGGGAGGAATGGCGCAGTGAGAGAAGAGTAAAAAGTCGTATTACTCCTTCTGAATTCAAGCGCAGGTCTCTTTGGACTTGTAGGTCGACGCTGAGTAATACTGCCACAGCCAAGATCTGTCAGCGGCCAACTGGTTGCACTAGGGGATCACCATACTCTTCATCACATCCAGGTACATTTTGACATTGTATTTAAAGCCGAATTCGAAGATGTGAGGTGGCATGGTATTGCCCTCACTTTACATCCCAACCCAGCCTATAACCCTGGCCGGAAACTTTATTTTAATCATCGTCCATTTTGAGGATGCTGGCAATGGTTCTGTTGTCAAAACTTGGATCGGTAGAGATCATGAGCGGAGCATTTTCGATCTCACTCATTGAACATTGAGCCACTTTCAGACATGATAGAAGGCTGATATCAGTCTTGTGATTTGTACACAACTGGCTGACTAGTAGATGATCTTCAAAAAACAAAAACAAAAACACCCCCCCCTGGTTTTCATCAAACGGGAAATTTAATCGTGTCTTTTCTCGGGCAATAATTTTATCGTTCCACTCCGTATATATACTTGTAAAAGCATAGCTTCAGTACAATGTATAGATTAATTGCATTACCATAATATGCAATAAATAGTTTAATTTAAAGTGTTTTTAACACGTGCTATTGTCTAAGTGATGAGTGAGGAGAAAATAATCAGTTTTGCAAATGCTTATACGAGAGGCCTTAAATCACGTTTCACACTTTTTTCGTATGTGCGCTTTTATTGATAGAACACACATGAAACCTTAGTCCCCTTCGAAGTAATCTCTCTCGACTGCAATGCACTTGTTTTACCATTCCAACAACTTATCAAAGGCCCATGAAAAACCTCTTATGTGAGCGTGTCAATGACCCTCATCACAGCCTCAATTGTCTAAAAATGGCAGCCTCCAAAGTTTCCTTTGAGCGTAGGGAATAACTAAAAATCACAACGAGCAAAGTCTGGATTATAGGGAGGGTGAGGAACTGGCTTAATGTTCAGCCTAGTCTTTTTTCTGATCTTCTCTGAACACCCTTGAAACAGACTTCGCGTTCATCCTCCGCATCTTTAGTTACTCGCGAATAATTGTGTGTACAGTTTCCACACTAATAAAACTGTGCAGTGATTGTCTCTATGGACACATTGCGGTGCTTATTTATGGATGTTTTTTATTTTAGTCATTCAACTCTGGTGTTCTGACTTGCGTATTCCTCACAGATCTCTCACGATCTCTTACAAACTCTCTGCCTTTCTTAAATCTCTTATGACACTTAGAAACTGATGTTCGATTCATACAAGATGGTCCCACAGCAGTTTAAAGCATTCTATACATTTCTTGACATTTTCGAAGTTTAAAATAGAAATTTATTACCTATCATTTTTATAAAGTATCCTTAGGTTCAGATTTTCATTTTTGAAATTCGCAAACAGTGACAATCAGGCTTTAGTAGGGTGTATTCCAATTCCTGCTGTAACTTTTCGTTTGAACCCGAAATCATACACATTGGTCAGTCATCTCATAAGATGTATAGCAATAAGATACTATACTTTGAAGAGTCTACGACAATTTTAAATGCTTATACAAAACAAAAAGTCTGAAGACATCTCGTATAATGTCAATGATTTATACAGAAATTACTTGTATATATTTAATGCATATATCTGCCATAATGCTGCATTTGCCTTATTGTCTTATCGATGTGCATATAAATGTCGAGAAGTCAGATTTGATCTTATCTGTTAACAAAACACACTCGGACGTTAAATTTTAATAGATAAAGGAACAGTTACAAAAATATCAGAAGGACGGATTTCTTGTTTACGCGTTTTGAGAGAAAGATAGATAGGCATTCTGAACACGTATTTTCTGTTTGAAGTCTTCCTAGAAAATGTTTCGTTTGGATGTCACGTCGTTAATCGATTTCCGTTCTGAGGTAACCCTTAATCTTTCTAGGGCAATTGCTCTTGACAAATCAAAGGCCTTCGACAAGGTATGGCATAAGAGTCTACTTCACAAGATTTCCAGCTATGATATAACTGGAAATGTTTTCTCAATCATTAAATCATTTCTCTCCGATAGGCTCATAAGAGTAGTGGTCGATGGACAAAAATCAGAGGCCCGCAGTATTAATGCTGGAGTCTCTCAGGGGTCAATCCTGGGCCCAACTCTCTTCCTGATCTACATCAATGATCTCCCTAAACACATACTTAAATCATTCGCTGACATCTATGCTGATGACACGACCATCTACGGCAACACATCAAAGGCTGTAAATGACAAAGTTCTCTCTGATTCTCTCTCCTCTGATCTCGAGCGCGTGGTCCAGTGGGGGAAGACGTGGCTTTAATGCATCTAAAACCAAACTCCTATCTTTACATCATCAACGCTCTGATCCCCATCTGGCATCAATTGGAATGGATGGCTCTCGTCTGTTTTCGTCTCGTGTTTTGACAAGCTTCTGGGATTGACCTTTACTCCTGATCTGAAATGAAACACATACATCAAGTCTGTTGCCAAGGTCGCTGGAAAGATGGTGGGATCCTTCTACCGCTCCAGAAGATATCTCACTACTGATGCAATTCTCTATCTATATAAAAACCAAGTACGTCTAAGGATGGAATACTGCTGCCATATCTGGGAAGGAGCTGCTAAAACCAGCCTATCCTGCCTTTACAGAGTTGGTTGGTTGTCTTTGTTTTACGGCATATCAACCCTTTTCAGTTTATTTTATGCCGAATCCGGTGATTTTGAAGAAAATATTTTTAATAGAATATATTTGTTTTTTGCAAGTCAGTTTCTATTTAACCCATAGTTGGGACCCTAACAGGTACTACCACTCCAGGTAAGAGTGGACCTGGGAGCAAGCTGGGGCCTCACCATCGGATATAGTTTAAGGTCATATCCAGGACCGCCTTGACAGAGTACAAAATAGACTTCGTGGCTTAGTGGGGGATGCCCTTTTCTCTACCTTGCAACCTCTCTCCCACAGAAGAGACGTTGCGAGCCTATCCTTGTTTTATCGTTATTTCCATGGCAGGTGCTCGTCTGAACTCCAATCTCTGGTCCCCCCTCGCCAGTCCTTCACGAAAAACACCCGTCTAGCTTAATCCACTGTGAAAAATTTCCCCCACTCTTTATCTGTGCCTAAATCAAAACGTGGATTCCATGAACAAAGCTCCTTTTTTAGAACTGCACACCTGTGGAACTCTGTTCCGTATGCCTGCTTCCCACCTGACTACAACTTGGATGTGTTCAAGTCCAACGTTAACAAATTCCTAATGAACGGCCGCCTTAAGGAAACACTTCATCAAATCTCCACACTAACGTAATATACTTGCAATAACCCTTATCCCTGAGTGGCTTCCCGGCCTTGATAAGTGGTGACCACCGTGTATATAAAAAAATCATTAAGGTGTCACTCAAATTCATGCAGGGCTTATGTATTGCCACAGGGACACGTTCATTTTCAAACGGACTGATCAGAATTATTACAGAATATGAATTGAGACACAGGACGACTATAATAAAATGTTTTATATTGTTGTATAGATTATTAACTAGCAAATGATATATACCAAAATTTCAACACGCACAGTTTATTTATTTCACTAAGAGTACTGATCAAAATCCACAAACAATGGAAAAAATATATATCACGCATGTTGCTTTACAGAAGCGAAAATACACAGTTCAAGCGAAACAATTGTTATTTTGACTTTTTTCCTTCGGACAAAATAGTTAAGAATGGATATGCTGACTTAATCGCAATATAATGGTGAACGCGCAGATTGTAGGAGTTGGGATGTATATATATATATATATATATATATATATATATATATATATATATATATATATAGAGAGAGAGAGAGAGAGAGAGAGAGAGAATAATGAAATGCAATACATCTACGCAAATCCAGTGATTATCGGTTTTACAAAATATTATTAGATGTAATATTTTATATAAGACACTCCCAGCTAAATAAAATTGCCCAATGTACAAGATAGAGCCAATAAATCATAATTTAGGTATTTAAATTTTATGATTTGGGAAGTGCAATTTTCAAATATAGAATTTTTATTGTTTGCAAACAAAGAATATAGTTTAATAAATATATTATTACACTATATTCTTTGTTTGCAAACAAAACAAAATTATATATTTGAAAATTAACCTTTTCAAATTATAAAATTTAAATACCTAAATGATATATATATATATATATATATATTAAGAGAGATAGATAGAAAAAGAGAGCGAGAGAGAGAGAGAGAGAGAGAGTATCAATAAATTTACATCCCAAATTTAATTGCCAATTCAATATAATTTCTGTCGAAAAATGCGGTAATATCCATTCATTATATTCTCGTTCCAGCTTTGATATTTAAAGAGGTTTAAAAAATTCCATCAACAAGCGCCACACGCTCCTCTGGATCAACACTTAAACTTAAAGATTTTGTCTTGTTATTGGTGCTCCCGATGCTCCCGAATGGTGCAATCGAAGAACTCGAGAAAGATTTTCACCAAGTTGCATAAAAACCACGGTTAAACACGGGAATGGAGAGATAATGGTATGGTGAACTTTTACTGTAGCAGGAGTTGAGGAACTTATTAGATGTGAGAAGTCAATCAATGCAAAGGAATACATTTGAATATTAGAAACAGGACTGTTACCAAGTATCCAGAAGCTGGGAATATCTCAGAAAATTGTTTTTCAACACGATAATCCTCCTGCACACACTGCTAAAGTCACACAAAATGGTTTTCTGATAATTCAATTAATCTGATATTTTTGCCAGGTAAAAGCCCCGATTTATACCCAATCGCGAATATTTAGTCCATGATAGCTCGTGGCTTGGATGGAAGAACATTTTTGAACAATGACAAACTGTGGGAAGCTGTGCAAAGCGAATGGAATAGCATCTCCTCTTCACAGTGTTCCACTTTGGTTGAGAGCCTGTCTAAACGGATTGATCTTTTAAAGAAATCAAAAGGGAATGCAATTCCATCCTAAGCATTTATTAAAGTAAATGTCTTGTTCTGTGTTATTAGTCTCGTTTCCTTGTTCAATTGTTCTTTCTTCAATATAGTTTTTACTTCCATAAAATGTATAAAATTTGTTTGGCCCATTTTTTGACCACGAATATATATATATATATATATATATATATATATATATATATATATGTATATATATATATATATATATATATTCTCTAAACAGTTTCTCAATTTGCATTTTAACTAAGCATGTATTTCAGGCATAATTATTGAAGATTAATTATATGACAATTTATTGAGACGTTCCATTATACCGCTGCATTAAAGGAACATAAAATATGGTAAATTAATCAATACGCACATATTTAAAGCCGTTTTCTATAAGCAATATTTTTTCGATTCTCTTATTTGTACATCAATCCAATCAGACATTTATGTATGAATGGGATTCGTTAAAATAGGAAATAGGTTAGTAAATAGTATTATTAAATGCAGTGTAGAAGACTTAGTTATATCTTATACTCCTAGATATCTAATCGGTTCCACCTTATCAATTTAGCTCTAGCCTCTGTCCTATCGGCGCAATGTTGCATCAATGTGCCTATTTGATAACTATTTTAATGGAATGTGTTCTGATGAACTTGTTTCACTTGTACCCCCTCGACGTACATATCCCCGACAAATCCGCTGGCAATAAGATCTCACCCTTTAACTGCTGATGTCCCTAAATATCAGAAAGCTTTCTACTCTAATAGTTTCTTCTCTCAAAAATCTAGACTTTGGAATTCCTTTACTGCTGCCTACTTCCCAGGCTGTACTGATATGCAGAAGTTTAAATGTAATATAAACAACTATCTTGATTATCTTTCCTATACATGGCTATAAATAGAAGACCCTTAAGTCCAAAGTGCGATATGCTTTGTAAGAGGTGGAAATGAGTAAATAAATAAATGAATAAATAAAAAATAAAAACATTTCACATTGATTTATGTATGGTTAACCAAAGCATCCTACTAAGCAAAATTAAATATTAAAATTTTAAAAACGGTCAGAAATATATATATAGCAACATGGATCGATATGTATTCCTTATGACTGATAAAACAGATTTGATTTTGTACCTGTTATGTTTATGGAATATTATTCCAACGAAGGGTAAAGAATTAACGTAACGAATATTAGCCTTTTAATTTTATTATTTATTGCCATCTTGTCTACAGAGCAAAATCACACGTGTCCTTCGCATCTTCTTGAGTGTGTCCATGAGAGAGAGAGAGAGAGAGAGAGAGAGAGAGAGAGAGAGAGAGAGAGAGAGAGAGAGAGAGAGACAGACAGACAGACAGACAGACAGACAGACAGAGGCAGCTTCTGATTTTTGGATACAAAAATGTCTTTTCGTATTTTTGTGTGATAAAATAAATTATTTTATTTCTGAGGTCGTTACATATCTTTTAGTTAAGAAATATTAATCAAAACGTTACAAGCAAAACCGGCTCTGATTTATACAGAATAGGATCTTCCATTCAGCAATTTTTACGAGATTTTTAATCGTTTTAATTGTCACTGATTGTTAATTTGTCTACGTGCGCAACGGGCGAGTTTTATTAGGTTATTTATTCGGACGGGGGACACGGATTAATCTCTAAATACAATAAGCAGGGCTCACTAGACTTGGCTGACAGATAGGCGGGTCGTTTTAAGTTCGTTTAATTCGTTCTCCTTGTGTACTATCTTATTCTAGGGAAACCAACCCAAAATCACCCAACGAAATAATACGGTCAACAATCTGTTGTTGTCTATAAATAGTAAAACTGTCCGTTCTTTGCCTTATCGTGCGTGAGAAGATGAAATGATTTTCGGATATTGGATACACACTCACGCTCATACACTCCCATATATATATATATATATATATATATATATATATATATATATATATATATATATATAGTAAGTTCTAAAAGACTCTTCGCATAAGTCTTAGGAATTCTCACGAGAATGAAACGGGGAATTTCTGTGTAGCTTAATTGCCATATATATTGAATAACTTACTACCTAGCTCTATCTATGTATTGAGCACTGTTGAAGTAAATACTGGAAATTTACGTATATATTATATTTTCGTGCATTAATTTATGTGATTAAATGGAGTAGTCACACACACACACACACACACACACACACACACACACACATATATATATATATATATATATATATATATATATATATATTGCTAGTTATCATTCCAAAAGCAGACGATGAATAGTGTTTTTTTTAATATCTAAATGTTGAACATCTTACACGTTTTTTTCGCAGCCATCTCTTACAACCCTTCCATTTTATAACCTATCATACTTTCATAAATCAGAGTCCATTTTCTGTAGGCTGTTTTTGAACCCAGTCAACGACGGGTACTTTTGCTAGTATATATATATATATATATATATATATATATATATATAATTTATCTGAAAATCATTAATATCACGCGCAAATTTTAGTTTAATTTTATTTGTATATTTTATTACTCGCTAAATATTTAGCGCGGTAATTGCACCCACAAAATGTTTTTTTTTTTCGAAGTAGATGGTATTGTAGGCTAACGATTTTAAAAGGGGGTGAATAACCTATGTGAATGAACCAGATCGTTGCACTGTCACATCAACAGTTTTTTTAGCGAGTTTAATCCCCCCCCCACTTTCAACAGGATCGCTTCCGACTAATAACATCAAATGACCCGAGGTAGTCAATTAACTTATCCGCATTTCTCTATAAAAAAACGATAAACCTACTTGCGTGCAAAGAAGTAGTTTACGTAAATTTGGCAATGACATCACTCATTTTTCTGGAATTCTGGAAAGTAAAATTATGAACACACGTTTTCACATATACTCTTTGTCCTGTCTACATATTTTGCACTTTTCATAATGTTACAAGGATAATTAACGGTTTACTTAAGTTTATTCATCCATATGTCCTCGGAAATATTTTATTTGAACAAATTACGTAAATCCATAAATATACAAAAATTTTAACAAATTTTAATAATTTCTCATTCGATTTAATCAAAACAACAACAACAAACAGATTTTCGTCGATTACTTTATAAGCAGTTTTGGTCAGCTGGAAATAAATTTAGCATTACTGTATACATAATCGCTGTCGAATTTCTGCGTCTGCTGTGACTGTACATGCATAACGTTGATCGATAGACTACATTGTAGTTGTCGCAAATATAGATGGCATTTGTTCTGAGAGGTCTGATGTAATCCTTTGTCGCCAATGCTTTTTATTAACACCCTTCATTGCTGGCATCGCCTTATCCCTCTTGCAACATTTTTCTAGCGGCTATGAGCTTCAACCACGGACCAGTTTGCTGTTGTATAGAAACAGCTATGACATCTTTTACAAGACCGATGGAAAATATGCCGACTAGAATAACTATGAAATTCTCATATTAACTGTTCTTCTAGTACAGAAATTGTGTGTCCATTTTTCTCACAGGATTAAATCTATCGCATGTATTTTATTTGTTTACTCGCACTATCTAGACCGGAGATTGTCATATACGAGGGTTACCAATGCGGATAAAATCCGCTTGTATTTGAAATTCAGTAAGAGATACATCATGGCCGCTGGGCTTTGGATAATTATTCCTTACTTGGACAGCAGAGAGAAGACAAGCCTGATATAAACATCATAAACTACAATTTAAGTAAATCGAAAATTTTTACACCGGAACATTAAATCTCTACAAGACCCAGTAAAACAGTCGCCATAGCCATATCTGTCCTATTAAAAGAAAGATAGCATTTCTGTCCTTTTTTTGTCTCCTCTGAACAGGTAGTGACGATGTCTACTTTATCTGCTATAATATAAAAGGCATTTATGTGTGTAGGAGAGAGAGAGAGAGAGAGAGAGAGAGAGAGAGAGAGAGAGAGAGAGAGAGAGAGAGAGAGAGAGGACTCGAAAACGGCTGGGCCGATATTTATGAAGTTTCTCAAAAGAATCTTTATGTATCTGGCAGTGTTCCTAGAATACTTTTATCTGTATATGTATTGATAGTCGATAATCGAAATAATCCGATGAAATAAAGGAACAAGAAGTTTTAACCAAAGAAAACACAACCAAACATCACAAGTGCATTTAAAAACATTTATTACAATACAAACCGAAAGACCAATATCAACAGTAGGTCCTTTGATATGACAGGGCCGCGTTCGAAATGAATGTTTCTGTTTAAAGCACAATTGCATAAAATAACTTGTTTTTTTTTGTGCTAATGCACTTACTGATCCGCGCTATTTTTTTTCAAATCGTATTTTCAAGTTAAATGAAAGATGTTTTTTATTCAATTGTAATGTTAAAGTACAGAATAGGTATAAAACACCTTCCCCTCCCAAGGTTAAGAATGGCTTTTTAAATAATAACGTTATTATTTCAACATGGATCAATAAGTGCATGAGTACCGATATTTTTTAATTTTAATTTAATTTCAAGCCATCATCAAGGCTCAACCAAAAAGACTTTCAACAGTAGGTTCTTTGATATAACAGTGGCGCATTCGAAATGAATGCTTCTCTTTAGAGAACAACATTTAAATTTTGCATTTTAATTTTAATTCGAGCACTTATAAATAAAGATAATCTTATTAAATCAACAATAGATTCCATACACTGTACAATAGATTACAATGTATTGTGGATTAAGTCACTGTCAAGATTCCCACCGAATCCCCAACTAGAGTAAGTGTTCAATCGATTTGATTGAACATTAAAATATGAGATTGTGAAACATTCGTTGATAGTCATTCAATTCCGAGGAAGCTTGGATCTCCCCGATAATATATATATATATATATATATATATATATATATATATATATATATAAGGGCGAGGGATTAATAATTGTGAAATTATCAGTCCAGTTTTCATAGGAGAAAACATAACAAAAACATGTTTATACGTACGATCGTTTCGGAAACAATATCCTTTTATTGATTGGATATTTATAAATAAATCCATCGAGAAATAATAAGATATTTCTGGATATCGTCTCCTCATCAGCATATATGGAAGGGAAGAAGGGAGAGAAGGCACCAAATTTTAACCAGCTTATTGAAGTAAATATACTTTGTGTAACTAGAATAAAAAATAAAATTTTGGAATTTAATTCTTTTGTTTATATCATTACAATATGTCTATGGGTTACAAGTAAACTATTCTGTAATGATTGAATGGAAAAGAGGGGGAATAGTAGGAAAAATAGTAATTACATTTTTGATTTTATGTTTGAATAAGATTTTTATAAGGGGGAAATTATCTATAAGTATGAAAAGCTGTTTTTTTTTTAAATTTTCTATCATGATATAAAATTTGTATGTTCTACGCAGATTAAATAGATTAAATATATTTTAGTGATACTTTACTAATGTGTGTGTGTCTCTGTCTCTCTGTCTATTTGTCTGTCTGTCTGTCTGTCTGTCTGTCTCTCTATATATATAGTCATCCACATGCAGTACTGTTTCTCTGTATCACAGCTCATTAGTACGGCTAGAAAAGCAACTACCTGGAAACACGATAGCCCATACGACAGTCAAGGCTAAACGGCAGCTGCTGTGTGGATAGTAAATGAATGAGGTTTTGACATCGTCCGAATACCTAAGCTCGATTTGTTTTCAACAAAGAACATCGCTTAATACGCTAATGGTATATCATGTATGACTTCCCAATATGCTCAACTCAAGGTAAGGATCATTCACCGTAATGTTTCGCCGTATTATATCTCCTTGGTGTTGCTAGAAACGAACACGTGCAATGATTTCATGATAGCAAGCTCATAATCTGCAAATATACTGCAGAGGTACGAACAAAAAATGCAGCTATTAAAGCATGGATAAAATTTGTAAACTTTAATGCTTACAAAAAATTGATTTTCTGTATGTATGACTCACGATTAAAAGAGAAAAAAGAAATGTTCTGAAATAATGTAGATCTCAGCAACTTGTGTTCGAATTCGTGTTTACAATTGGGCTCTTAATGGTACGTATTGTTTTTTTTTTCGAAATTATAATGCGAATTATTTTTACACGGATCAGAATAGAGAAAAAGAAGAAAACAACAAAAATACTGCGTAATATACACAGAAAATGTTTAAGTAGAAACAAAGATTAATCAAAAACAAATAAAAAAATCGAATAAGATAAAAAAGAAAAAGAAAAAAAAACGGTAAACGCGAAGTTTTGGCTTACAAACAAGGTTAGTGAAGATCCGTTGAATTTTGATATGTCGGTCAAACCGTTGACAACGAGAAGTAAATCCATCAATAAAAAGAATAGAAAAAATAAAGAGTATCAAGGTGAACTATTTATCTAGATACAAGGATTGACATGAAAAATAAAAACAAAATTGAACAATGGCCACCTCAGTCAAACAACACCCCCCCTTCCTACTCATAAGAGCGCGCACGATAAGCAAAGAAAAGAAACCAAAAATCAATCTTAAAGCCGTTGTGTTGCATATATTAATATACATACATACACACACATATATATATATATACATCATTTATATATATGTATACATATACATACATATATATATGTACGTTTATATATATATATATATATATATATATATATATATATATATATATATATATATATTGTGTTCTGTTTCGTGAAGGTCGAAGCTTTTAGTATCGAAATGTATAATTTATACATACGCATATATTGTTATGCTAATAAGACAAACGTGACAGCATACAAGTAGAAACGTATAAGGACCGAAAAAAACAGTTAATAACCAAATAGAATAATATTTCCAAACTATATTAACATAAAACGGTCCATGTGTATATTTACATATATACTTTGTGTGTAAAAAATTATTGGAGTTATAGCATAAAATGCAAAATAATAGTGTGTTGCCTTTCGAAGTTCTGCTATACGTGCAGAGCACTACGTTGTCGGCATTAATGCAAAAACACACACAAACAAACACAGAACGTCGTACATTATATCCGAACATTATTTGTTGCATGTTTTCCTTTTGTTGCACAGTTTTTATTGAAGTAGAGAAACGTTGCCTGCAAATACGACTTTATATATTTCGGAAATGGACAATGTCAAGGCAAAACTGTTGGAATGCAAAGGAGGTATATTCCGCTTGATCTTCATTCCAAATCACTACACAGTTGGTTGAAAGCAGACGAAAAGTGGTCAATAAACACTGTTGAATCATATCTCATCAGATCATTTTATATATGTTCCGTAAAAAAGATGTTTAAATTAGCAGAGTGGTTTTGGCTACTATAATTGAGCAATGGAATCTAGTAAGCCGCCTTAATCCTAATCATGGCTCTTAATATGTTTAAGCTTTAAGCTTTCAGCGTATCATACAATGTCTCACTGAGACTGTCATACTTGTTTGCATCTATAACTTCCACCAGCCAATAATATGCGCGTGTGGAGGAATTTCATATTCATTACATCCGAAAATCAAAATATTCATATTTGTATTTTTTTTTAAAACTCGCTTTCGGAACCATGTCACGTGATATGAGTTCCACTCAAATCCCACACTTTATTAATTCTTTACCCGAGTTTTATATTTTGATCCTGATTGAATATTCATTCTTGTTATTTGCAACTAACGGATTTATATATTATTGCGTTTATTCGTCCAATATTTCATGATTGCATAAAACGTTAATCGAAATCTCACAATCGATATGCAAATAAATATTTTCGCAGTCATTCGATTAAACCAACATTCACATGCTCATCCATTGCCAATAAGATCATCGTCAATACAAATTATTTACTCCTAGGCCAGAAAAACTGTTTCATCACCGATTTTGATTGAACCGTAGGATAGCTTCATTTTCAATCAGAATTCCTGAACCCTAAAATGGAATTCCAGGGAACGTAGTAAATACAACAACGGCGAAATTTGCCTCAGCTGAGCTACTGTATCATCTGCTGTGGAATTTTCTACTCTCTCTCTCTCTCTATAAATAGCAAATATGGAGCAAAGTGTAGAATAATTTTTATTGTGCCACCGTTTATAAAGAATTAAAGCAACTGTCTGACAAGGGCGAATGAGACAAAACGATTGAGAGTCGCGAAAATGAGGAATATTATAATATCCCTCATACTATAATCAAGCGAACTTATAAACTGCATTGATGGGAAAGATTTCTTGACGTTGCATTTGAAGATGTCTAAATAGTAACCGACAGGGAAACAGTTCCGCGCTAATACATTTCACAAGCGAAAACGTCCTTACAAATAAGCTTTATCCATCGAAATTCTGCACGGCACATCACATTGCATTCTGTATACGGCACAATTAAGTTGACAAACCGGTTCTCGCCAGATCATCTAAGTTAAGCAATGTTGAGCCTGGACAGTACCAGATGGGTGATCATTTTGGGAAGGCTAGGCGCTGTATGTACCTTCTGGGAAGGTTGGGCGTGGGGCCAGCACCCTCATCCTTTAAAAAGAACTCCTAGCTACAAAAGCATTTACAAAGTTGTAGATGGCCTATGCCTTTCCAGGGGCTCAAGGGCTATGGATCGAAATTCTGCCTGACGCGAGTCACATGGAGTGATACAGAAAACCCATTTTCTTTTATTGTAGAAAAGAGTACTTGAGCGAAGGTTTTACACGAGTGAAATAACGATTGGCGTTCAGTGGAAACCTGCCATGTAAATAACAATAAAGAATTCTTAGCAATATCCTTTCTGTGAAAAAGGGATTTTATAATGTGTCAATATAACAGGCTCCTTCAGTCTTTGACAGACTATGGATACTCACGACGGGGTGCCTACGCATGAATATTTTTGTGGCAGGAGGTGCGCAATCTACTACCGCATCTCTCCTGAGTCGACATTGTTGAATACCAGTGGCAAGTGAAGTGTATGTACAGGGCGACTTGAAACAAATGCCGCGATAAGCAGAGAGCACACACAGCGCCTAGAATTCCCAAATGGTTACCCCTCTGCTACTAACCAGGCTCAATGTTGCTTAACTTCGGTGATCTGACGAGAACCGGTATGTCAACGCGATTATGCCGTATAATATGTCAATATAATAAAATGCGTTTTTTTTTCCTAAGATGGAATAAGTGGAATTCTTTTTGACTAAGACAATTTTCATTTGTGTACTATTCAGAGTTCTCTTTTGAGGTTAGATGGCTATCTGTTGCATTAAAATATTCTGTGTCTAAATTTGGCCTCCTAGAAAGGGAAATAAGTAGAGACTTTTCTAGTAGTAGAAGGAACATGTATTTATATATGTTACAGAACAGACCGCGTGAACGTTGTCAGCGTTCATATGAATGTCGCGATATAGAACCGACTGGACACAGCATCGGTTTTCAAAATTTAAAGCAGTAGTAAAAGTAGTAGTAGTAGTAGTAGTAGTAGTTGTATAAATAATGATAATAATAATAAGAGTAATAGTAATACTAATAATCATAATAATAATAATGAAAACAGCAGAAATATTAGGAAAAACCCTTGAATGTGTAAACTAACACACAGGAGCAACAGGCAAAGGCAAAACATGAAACACTACATGGAACCAAGAACACTGAAGCCGCATATCTATAAGTTCTCTAACCACTCCCCATATGCCATTGACATATCACTGCTCCCTCCAAAAAAAAACAAAAAAAAAAAAAACAAGAAAAAAAACAGAGTGAGACCAAATAGCCGAGTATGGTCAAGAAGGAAGGAAAGACCAAGGAACTGACCAGGCCTCTGCCGGATAAGTGCGAAGAGAACTGCGACCTTGGGGAGAGTTATTGCCACTATAATTCCAGTGAAGACCAATAGCCGCTGTCAACGAGAAATCAATGACAAGCAACTGTTGCGATAATGCAAATTAATTTGAAGATGTTATCGAAAGAGGTGGAGATTACTGGAAACCTGAGGAGATTGTTGTCACTCAGGTTCCAGGGAACACAACAGGCTGTTTTCAGAGAGAGATCTTTGATAACCTGTGTGAAAGCTCCTTGTGAGCCAATAATAAAGCAGACCGGATGTCGTAATAATTAACAAGAAAAAAAGTTCTGTCAAATCGTACACTTTGCTGTTCCAACTGACCATAGTGTGAATATCATAGGAAAGGAAAAACAGAGTAAATACACAGAGCTAGCCAGATAGGATATGGATGATGAAGAAAATAAAGACAATACCTATAATAGTAGGAGTGCAAGGGACAATCCCGAAAAGTTTTGAAAAAAGAATGGGAGAAATTGGAATCAGAGGAATGACTGGAAAGATACAACGAATAACAATAATGAAAACAGCTGAAATATTAAGGAAAACACGTGAATGCGGTGACAAATACACATGAGCTACATGAGCGGGGCAAATAAACTGCTGCAGAGGCAAAACATAAAGAAGCCTTGCATGGAAGCAAGAAGATTGAAGCCGCATATCTATAAGTTCTCTATTCACTCTCCAACCCTTTCCATTGCCCCATCACCCCCCCCCCCCAAAAAAAAACAGTGATACGAAATAGCCGAGAAAGGTGAAGGAGGATGGAAAAACCGAGGGGAGAGCACTGACCAAACCTCCGCTGGACAAGTGCGGAAAGAACTGGGACTTTGGAGGGGCTTTTTGCCAATCAAATTCCAATGGAAACCAATGGCCTCTGCCAGCGAGAAAGCAAAGGTAAGCTGCTGTTGCAATAAGGCAAATTCATTTGCAGATATTATAGAAAAACGTAGAGAGTATCGGAAATCTGCGGGGACTTGTTGTCACTCAACTTCCAGGGAAGACTACATGTTGTTTGAAAGGAGAGATCTTTGATGACTTGTGTGAAAGCTTCTTGTGAGCCATTAATAATAATAATAATAATAATAATAATAATAATTATGATAATAATAATAATAATAATAATAATTATGATAATAATAATAAAAATAATAATAATAATAATAATAATAATAATTATGATAATAATAATAATAATAATAATTATGATAATAATAATAAAAATAATAATAATAATAATAATAATAATAATAATTATGATAATAATAATAAAAAAAATAATAATAATAATAACAATAAACAACGAATTTACATATCGAGGAATATTTATTAATTAATGTTTAATACCTCTTGTAAAAATTTCACACAAAAAATCTGTATCTGAATTTTTTAGAAGGGGTTTCGCCTAATTTCTAATCCATTTGCATGAAACTAAATAACAGTAAATATAGCCCACATTAGAATAATTTACACCTAGCAGTTCTTTTTTAAAATCAATAATGATCAGATTATTTCATAACGAGTAAATTATATACATACAGATATATAAAAAACGTAAACGTATAAAGATAGACGTATTTCCTGTCGTTCCATAATATATATATATATATATATATATATATATATATATATATATATATATATATATATACTAGCAAAAGTACCCGTCGTTGACTGGGTTCAAAAACAGCCTACAGAAAATGGACTCTGATTTATGAAAGTATGATAGGTTATGAAAAGGAAGGGTTGTAAATTTGGGTTGAATTTGGGGGTATCAAAACCAAAGAAAAAATATGATGAAAGTAAAAATAAAATAGATAAACCCCATAATTTATTATACCATACCTGTTCACACTGAAACACTTATCACAATATTCCGTGGATCTATATTAAACAAACCTTGTAAAACTTTGTGACATATTTCCATTCTATGGAGGTCAGGTGCGAGCGAACATCCCATAATTTTATTATACCATATTTCTTCAAACTGAATCATAATTATCAAAGTATATTTAGTCAGATAGGTATGAAAAGTCTTTATTAAAGTTTGTGCCTATTTTCATTCTATGGAGGCCAGGCGCAAATGCAGACCCCACAATTTTATTATACCATCCCTATTTAAGTTAAAACATACTTATCAAATTATTATTATGTATATCTATATCAAAAACACTTGTAAACTTTTTTTTTTTTTAATTTTATATTTCCATACTTTGTGGACCAGGCGCGAACGCAGCCCCCACAATTTTAATGAACCACTGTTCTGCCAGATCAAACATACCCATTCCTGTGTCTCTATACACCTTCCATCATTATATGTAATCATTGTTTTTAAATAGTCAACCATATAGGAGCCTATTCGTGACCAGACACACACACACACACACACACACACACACACACACACACATTCAGCTTTATATTATATATATATATATATATATATATATATATATGAATTTGTATTCCTGTTTGTTTATTCACATTTTGACTAATATATACAAAACGCGGCTTACTTTTATTTATTTCTATATATAATATGATTCTTGCAAAAATATACAATTAAGACATCACCTTATTTGCAGATGACATTAAGAAAAATCGATGTTACTAAATACCGGTATCTTAGTTAATGTTTTTGGCGAGAAAATTGTTTTAGGCATGCTATTTAAAAATGGTATTTAATAAATTTTAAACAACAATTACATTTATAATATATTTAATTTAATTTATTTGGAATTATTATTTCCAACAGCGACCTTTTAAAACCTTTTTTTTAGAGTTATTTACCCCTAGATGCTAAGCATATAAGAACTAACGCGCACCAAATAAAATACTTTGCTAATTTCAATAACTTTCTAGCTGGAAAAA
This sequence comes from Euprymna scolopes, assembly GCF_053919585.1. Lineage (NCBI taxonomy): Eukaryota > Metazoa > Mollusca > Cephalopoda > Sepiida > Sepiolidae > Euprymna > Euprymna scolopes. The sequence continues at coordinate 96,617,744 of NC_136486.1, read as the reverse complement.
GAATTCCATGTAGAAAGAAAATGTTTGGCTTTTATTGTTTTTTTTTTTAAATATTAAGAAAAAAACACAAAAAACAAACAAACAAGAACACGAAAAAACTGAAAAGATTTCATTTGTGTGTTTTTATTATTTTTTAAACGGCTATACAGAAATCGGTAATTTTTTACGGTGTGAACCAGCGTTGTTTAACCCCTAAAAAATGAAGATCTACCGCAGCCCGTCTCTAAATTCCACAATTTACACTTTTTTCTCTTTTCACGTTAATCTCATCGATTACAAACTTAATTTTCTAATTAAAAAAGGTAACTTTATACGACGTGACCCAGCGTCGTTTAACCCCGAAAAAAATGATCTACATTTTTTTGCCTAATACGTTTATAGCCTTTATAAATATTATGAGAGAAGAAATTTTAAAAAACAAATCACATCTTCAAGTGGGCGATCACTTTTTTATATAAATTTAATGTAAAATGAGCACCCACTTTTTGCCCACCAAGCGTTCAACGAGACATGTCACCTCTAGCCATTTTTCAAGTTTGGGGATTGAAGGGGGGAGGAAACATGACAAATACAAGTTGTCTTATTCTTGTGGGGGCGGGAATTACATTTGAAACATAAAATAACGATAAATTTAATTATTTTGCAAATGTGTAGTTTAGCGGCGTAAATTATTTGACAGACACCACTTTTTTATCCATTCTTTTATTTTTGAAATTGTTGTGGGTGCATCCACGTTACCCGTGATGAAAATAATTCGTATAGCAGGCGTGTTCCAAACGGACTTCATGTGAATGCAGGCAACGCCGGGTACTCATGCTAGTTAAAGAATAAATTTATTAGAGATTCGTATCATTTCTCTGGATTGCTAGCGAACCATAACCTAAAAAATTTCAACATACGAATTTAAATTAGCCCAATATCAATTTGATATTAGCGCCTTACACGTTTGTCACACACGAAAGCTTTTCGCACGCAATGAAAATGACAATAAACCTGAAATGACAGAGTTCTATTTTTTTTGTACAGGGAATCATATTTTCTTTTCATACAAGCCTTTATTAATTTTTTATAAATTGTTTGCTTTGGTGGTTATTTTTGTTGTTGTCGCTGCGATGTTTTCTATTCACTGTTTTATTGCATCTACCTGAGTTGATTTAATTATGATTAATGCTGAAAAATATCGGGCGGATCAAACGTTTTCGAAATGTATATGACTATAAATGCTTATAAACTGTAAATGGCCGCTTATAACACCATTAAAAATTATTCGCGACACGCTATTGATAGCTCTTGTTTCATTATTTTATCACTAGTAAATATGGCTTCTTTTAAACAATAACCGTTTCCCATTTTGGAGAAATCTTAATTAAACCATTAAAGCCAGTATGATCGCCGCCATCCGCCTAGTATTCGGCGAGTAGCCGCAGAGAAAAGGCATGATCCCAGTTCCGGACCCGTACCGAAGTTGAAGGCGGCTATATTGAATAAATATCAGCTTTACTACATCATCAAGTTACTTGAATTGACACTTTTCTATAAAAGTTTTAAAATAACGTTATTACATCGTTTTCTTTAGGGCGACTCATTTATCGTTCCACTCTGTACTGTATTTCAATGCATAATTTTGAGGGGCAGTTTCGTATCTATTTTGTTTTTATTATACCATCTTCGCATAAAGCACCTCCTTCTTTTTTATGGATATAGTTTACTGTATCCTCTCTTCTCATGAAACGATCCTCGAAGGCATTGCCTACGTGATTTGTTGAAGGGTTCTATTTAAATATCTGATCTGTACATTTGATACAATTCTCCCAGTGATCGTCTTCTTTATTAAAAACTAGTGCTGTATCTGTTTCGTTGTTATGAGAGCAGGGTTCTTGACATTACCTTCACTCTGGAAGGCAGTGTAGTATATGTTGGTTCATCATTATACTATCTTTGAAGACCTCATCTTGGTTGTTATAGTCACAACGTTTTGGCCGTTTTGCCCTCCGGTCTTCATCAGGTGTTTTGTATCGAACTGGGGAACCGTTTGTTAGGAGTCTCGAACCCAACCCTTTATTATTATTACGGGGGTACCGTGTTCGGACTCCAGCTAGGCTCTGGGACATAGTTGCTGATTCTCTGTTTTGAATGTTACTTTTCACTGCCTTCGTTCAGAGCCTAGCTGGAGTCCGAACACGGTACCCCCGTAATAATAATAAAGGGTCGGGTTCGAGACTCCTAAGTTCGATACAAAACACCTGATGAAGGCCGGAGGGCAAAACGGCCGAAACGTTGTGACTATAACAACCAAGATGAGGAATTCAGTCCGACAATCTCAATAAATGAAAACACCTCATCTCAAAAATACAGACAATTACTATCTTTGAAGACGTTAACTCTTGTATTTTATTGAATGTAAGTTATCATTATAACCTTCCAAAGGATTACCTTGTATTTTATTAGCGGCAGTGTAGTACATGTTCTGTTGTTATCAGACTATCCCCCACACACGCATTACGTGATCCGTTTAAAAATGTAGTGTAGTATATATTGGTGTGTAACGTATATATTGGTGTGTAACGTATATATTGGTGTGTAACGTATACGATAAAAAAAATATTTGTCCAGAAGAAGCGTGCATATTTTTGATAGTTTTATTAAATATAGAATTCGATTTACGAAAGAAATGTAGGGTTTTGACCAGAATCATTGACGAACCTTAGAGATGTAACAATTCACAGACGATTTCTAACAATCAAAACCCCCCGGTCCCCTCGAAAAATTTGTGTTTCAGCTTTAGGTTATTACTGACGCGCTACTTCGGGGACTATCATGACTTGATTGACTTTACGAAGGCCTCGTCATCGCGATTATTCGTGGAAACGAATGAAGCCTGCTCTCGGTTTGTAAAGCTAGCAAAATATCCTAATAAACTGCCTGATATTTGTACATTAGTTTGAAAAAAAGGTAAGTTTATTAATATTAACTGTTGTTGAATGCATTTAAATTTTTGCTTTATTTAAAATAATTTTCATCTTATTTAAATAACCGTTTACATTCTCCAAATAGATTTCTATCAGAAATTGCTAATTTCAAGGCAGACGCTCCTCTTTAAATAAAAATAATGTGATTAAACGGCAAAAGCGTGTCAAAAAGTATAAGGTAATGACGGTTTTTGATACAAACATAAGAAGTTAATCTAGGGTAATTAATGTGGGAGGTAAATGGCAACGAAGAGGAGAGTTATTCTCAAGTATCAAGTATTTATTAAAAAAGAACAATACATGGATCGGGTTCTGTAATTAAATTGTAAAAGAAATTATTATCGTACGATAAATATATACATATTTTATGAGAATAGTTTATTTTTAAGGACTTCCAATTCAGGGAATACAATACCATGGTTCTACTTCCAAGCTGAGTACAACATGATTATTTTAAAATCTAGTGATAACAAAATCTTGTAAAGTGTTTACTTAATCAAATTCGGTCCATTTAACTCATTGTTTTCAAACCCCTTAAAATTTTGCTCATCTCCAATATACAATATAATTAACAATTATTCTCGAGTGCTCTTTGGACATTGATAAGCGGCGACTCATTATTATATAAAAACAACTGTATCAGAAGTCTTTGTCTAATGCAAAGCAACAAAACTTTTTGGTTAAAACGTAAAGCGGAGGTTCGCTAGTCACAAGTTGAGTCGAGTAGAGTTCGTTGTTCACAACACGAGATACACGCCGACGTTCTCTATTCGCATGTCTTAAACGCTTCTCTCACTCCTCCCAGCAACTCGCCTTTTATAATGTTTCGGACACACCCAATTTGCATATACCATACACAACTGCTCGAGATCTACGCATGACCGGAGGCTTTAAAAGACAACAGCCGCCATCTTGGCCCTGTCTTTCAGCCTGCTGCCGAGACAGATTCTCGCCCGTTTCTCTATGTCTATCACGACAAGTATATTCAAGAATAATAGCATCAAATAGAACATTATTTTAGCTCAAGTCATAGTATATTGTTATATGATTATGAAGAGGTGTGTTAATTTAGAGGTATTTATTTTTCTTGGAAAATGATGCTGAATTTAACCGAATTATAATCCTATGTTTTCTAGTTAACTACTGCTTACTAGTAAAGTAAGTTCTATGTCAATCAGGATGATTAATTCAGACCGTCAAAGGCACTAAACCCGTCAATTTGATAAACATTACATGACACACATTTTATCTAAAAACACGATTTCACCAAATCTATAGGACATAAAAACGCAACTTTTATTAAATTTAATTTTAGGGCACTATCTTTGCTATACTCGATAATAATAATTATATATGGGGCGAAATGAAGTTTGAAAGATGCCAATCGACCGTACAACTAATAAAGTATACACGATGCAAAGACGTAGCAACAATAGCAAAGAAGGATGACAAACACAAATTATCGGTTAATGACAACGTCTATCGTGTTTTATTATCTACCCCCCCTCCAAAAAAAATAAAATGCATAGCAATGGATATCAAAATCAGCTGATGCGAGGACGGGTGTTTTTTTTTTTGTCTTTTGAATCCTTGTAGCTGAATGACAAGTAGTCACTTGTAGGGGTAGCTAGGAGTCAGTACGCACTAGTAGCCATCAGCGAGTACTGGTCGGGTAGCTGGACGTTAGTGGGCACTGATACTGGTGACAGAAAGCCAGTGGGCACTAGAACAGGTAGTCAGACGTCAGTGGGCACTGGAACGTGTACCTGGACACTAGTGGGCGCTGTACTAGTTGGTTGGTTGGTTGTTTTACGACATATCAACCCTTTTCAGGTTATTTAATGTCGAATCCAGTGATTTCGAAGAACAATTTTTTAATAGAGTATATATATATTTTTTTTTAGTCGGTTTCTATTTAGCCCATAGTTGGGACCCTAAAAGGTACTACCACTCCGACACAGTGGACCTGGGAGCAATGGCAATTAAAAAGTGGCTTCACACTCCCCAAAACCCGCAGGCTGGGGCCTTACCATCAGATATAGTTTAAGGTCATATCCAGGACCCGCTGGACTATGTAGCCTAATGTGAGTGGGCACCAGAACAGGTAGGACATCAGACTGAAACGAGTAGTCGAACGTAAGAGGGCACTATGTCAAGTAGCTGGACGTTACTGGGCATTGGAACGAATAGCTGAACGTTAGTAGGTACTGGGTCAGGTAGCTGGGAATAAGTAAACACTGGAGAAGGTAGCTGGAAGTGTTGGAGCTGCAGGAGTGAGCGAGATATGCTGGAATCGCTGCAGGACTGAACTGAAAAAGCTGCAGGAGTAAGCTGGAGTGCTGAAAGCTGCGGGAGTAAGCTCATTGCGCTGTAGGAGTTAGCTGGTGTCGGTGGAAGCGGCAGGCGTAAGTTGCAGTTGCTGGAAGCTACAGTAGTTAGCTGGGGGCACTATAGGAATAAGGTGGAGTCGCTGGGAGCTGCAGTAGTAAACTGGAGGCCCTAGAAGCCACAGAAACTTGTGTGGCAGTGTGTAAGGAGAGTTCCAGGAGTAGAGAGTAGAATGTGCATCACATATATGTAGCTTACGACTAATTACTATCTTGAGTAACCCTGAAAAAGGGTGGTTTGCGTGATGCTTTTGCGACCCCTCGTCCCCACCAAGACTGAGTTCTACGACTTGATGAGATAAATCTGAATTTGGGAGTATCCCATCTCCTGAGTCGAGTTGGAGATTTGCTATAAATACTGCTAGCTTTATGGAGAGCCGTTCGTGATACAAGCTCTACGACCACTAATAATGTTGCTAAACAATAAATTATTATAATTAATGTTACACCATATTACTTAGAGTTAAAAGTGCCTTCGTTATTTATTAACTGTACTAACTGTGTTTATTTTAATCTAGGTTTGAAATAATAGTATTTTATTTTTGTTTAGTTTAGTAAAGATGAAGTTTTTGTGTTTACTTGTTCTTTGAAAACGGCCGTTGCTATTCCTAACACATGTCGAGTTTCAGCCAATTACGTGTTTTTATTTACAAATATTTGGGTGGTTTTCTGGCACACCACGACATATGAATAAAAACATTTTTAAAAAATAAATTCTATATAAAGTTATGGTAGATCTTTAATTATATGAGCAATCCTTCAGTCTTCAAAATATATCATGTTTTTTGCCCAGTTTCTTTTTCTTCTTATGTTCAGTTTGTTAAGTAACGTTTCGCCTACTTCTTTCTTCGGTGAATTATCGCTACGCGTCGCAATTACTACCAATTCCTTTCTTATACAATGAAAACAATTTTTACAATGGTATTAAAAAACATATCCTATGAAAGGGTGGAAACTTTCATATTCTTGTCTAGGGTTGCCATATTAAAAGCCGTATTTCGCGAATTTGTCATTTTAAAAAATCAGTTTGGCCTTCAAAAAGTACATGTGTCAATTTTTAAAGCCAAACCCTCGGACTAAGGAAGAGATCCGCAAAATACTATATACATTCTAATTAAAAATAGCCAAACAAAAACAAAACAAAACAAAAAAACAAGATACAAATTCCACGTAAAGAAAATCGTTTATTATTATTATTATTATTATCATCATCATCATCATCATCATCATCATCATCATCATCATCGTATTTTTATACGTTTAATATTTTGAGATTTTCGATATATAAAAGTAGCTTCTTCGGGACAGGATCTTGTTTTTTTGTTGTTTTTTTATAACTCATTTTACTTATATTGCTTCCAGGTGTGCAGTGAATCTTCTGCTAATATAGAAAATATTCTTCAATTCTGCTCAATATGCTTAGTTTGTTGACTTCTATTTAAAAAAATGTGTTCAAATCTAATGAAGCATCATATATATTTGTCAAATTGATGTATGGAGAATCGGTAGATTTTATGTTTTATAATTCGTGGTACTCTTGACAGGTCCATTAAATCATCATAGTCAGGAAACCGTCTGGTGTATTCACATATGAATTCGTCTATAGTTTGTTAAATGCATGTATAATTGATGACTTACCGTATGCTGACGTAGTCACGTGCGAAGCCCGATATATATATATATATATATATATATATATACATATGTATAGTATATATATATATGCATATATGCATATATGTATAAATATATATATACATATATATATATATCTGTGTATATATATATATATCCATATATATGGTAGATATATATTTGTGTGTGTATATATATAGATATATATGTATACACATATGCATATATAGTAGACATATGTACAAACACACATATATGTATATATATGCACATATATGTGTATATATGTGTATATATATATAGTGATAGGACGTGTATATATGTGTATATATGTATATATATATATATATATATATATATATATATATATATATATAGTGATAGGACGATTCCAATATTTTCCCCGGTTTCGATACTATTTCCGATTCTGTTTAGAATTTCCGATATTCTGACTTCGATTAATTTAAACTCTCTAAATATTTTACTTTACAAAGGTTTTCTATTTATTTTGAGATTAACTAAAAACCCACAGTATGATATTAACAGAAACTCGCAATGAAGGAGGTATTGTTGTTTGAAAGACACAACTTAACTTGCAAACATGTATATAATCAAGTATACCAGATATTTTAACTTGTTGGATATTTCATTCCGATCTCCACATAATGTCAGGTAATCAGGAAAGAATACGCACCGTTTCGGAACCTTCCTCTTCCTGTGAACTTGTATAAAATAAAATGTATCTTTTTTCCTTGTAAGGTATTCCATTTCGTTCTACAGATAATGTCGGATCGTAAAGAGAATATACGCACCGTTTCGGGGCTTACCGCTTGACTCCTTTCTTTCATAGGCGTCGCTCTTACTCATCTGAAGCCCCATTATCTGAATTGCATTTAGCTGAATTGTTCTAAAGACTCAAAACTGAGCGGTTAATGATTTCGGCGTCTCGCACCTGGATCAACAGTCAGTGTCTCACGTGGCGTCCCGCTTTCGATTAATTAAACATCTGTAAATATTTAGCTATATGAATGTTTTTTTAATTTTCAGATTAAAGTTAAAACATGTAATATGTGCATATATTTTCGCAAGCTTGAGAAATGCAATTGTCGGAAGGTATCAATAAAGTAAACTCAAAAGTGATATAGATATTAGGTGTCTGATATCGATAATATAATATTAACCAAATGTAAAAGTTCAATAAAACCATATATGGATTAGCAATCCGAAATTTATGAGCATTCATAAATTTCAGAAGTCCCTAATTTTCCAGTGGATAGTGGGTCAACCGGCCGTCAGCGATCAATGTCCCCATTCTCTTCGTTCCGTCAGGAACTCAATGAAGCGATTTATTTTTTTTCGGCCAGGCCCCTGGTAGACTGGTAGACTGCTTCAAATACCAGAGAGGGTAATCATCCTCGCCCTCCATCGAGACATTGACATGATTTCAGTTACTGCATTTACGCTCTCTTAAGCAACCAGTATAATATTTTTTTTAACAAAGCCGGAGTTTACGTGAGTTCATCACGCCGACCTATACGTATATCACTAAGCCGGAGTTTACGTGAGTTCATCACGCCGACCTATACGTTTTTTAATTTATTCTGCATCAACTTATAACATTATTTCAGTAACTAGATTTACGCTCTCTTCATCAACCAGTATAATCTATTTCAATCAAGTCGGGATTACGTGACCTCATCACACCGAACTATATGAATTTAGTTAAACCTCGGTCTTCAGAGGTTCTAATCCAATTTAATTCAGTTAGAGCAAGGAGTCTACCGACTGCATTTAGCTGAATAGTTCTAAAGACTCAAAACTGCATTTAGCTGAATTGTTCTATATTCAGTTAAGTCAGAAGAGTGCAGAGTCAGAAGAGTTCGGAGTTTACAGAGCATCGGGAGAGTTGAGTTACCCCAAGCCCGTTTCGGAAGCGAACCAGAAAGGGAGACAAGACAGTGTAATTCTGCAAAGCGTGAAATACCTCAACATCATCAGCAGCAGCTGAAATAAATGTCTTCATGTTCTAAGTAAGCCTTTGTCTTCGTTTGTCATTCACCGAAATGCAATGTGTTTTGTCTATCGTCTTTGTAAATGGACATTATATGAAACACCCTTCCAAAGTGTTAACTGTCTGTCTCCATCATCAATAATGAAATCCCTTCTTCGTGTTAAAAAGAACTTTCCATTTCACATCTCTTCATATTCATATCTTCATAAGAATGATGTGAAATCTACAATAATTGCGCCATCGTCGTCGCCGTGTACACCGTTGTATACATGTCTGATCCTCCGTTATATGTCGTCCCCAATCGCTACACAACAACAGTAAACGCTACGTTCGCTAGTACATATTTGATGATTTAAATTAACAAGACAACATTAAAGTGTACACAGGAAGTCGGGGCCAGGGAATCAGCATATGCAGTCGATATCATTTTAACAAGATGTGTGCTTGAATTAGATACGAGGATTGCCACAAAAGTAAGGCCTCCTATGTTTTTAACTAAAAAAAGTTTAAGAGCTATGAAGATGCGCGTGGTATTAGTAAAATGAGGGACTGTTCATGCTTCAGAATTTATATTTTTTACTAGTCACCATGATTCTCAATGCACTTTTACTAGGAACTGAATGACGTCTCTCTATTTCTGACGCACGTCGGTGACAGGTGTTGAATTCTTAGAGTCTAACACCGTTAATATCTGTAATAAGGATATGAATATTTCCGGTTATGCATGCAGAAGTCTAGATTTCAACTACACAATATTATCGGGAAAGAGGAAACAAGAGAGACGGAGATAGACAAACCAAATCTTTATATATTGTTCGCAATAGTTTTCTATAATAAACGAAAACCTTGTTAGATCTTAGATAACTGCATGGTACAGCATATAAAAAAATAAACATTGCATATGTTTTCTTTGTGTTAACACGGGAAGAATATTTTGCTCTTTCTTTACAAAAATATAAAATCAGGAACTTGTACAGAACAACTATCTTCCGAGAACACGTCATCTCCAGGACTTGCATAACCATCGAAAACTGTTCTGAAACTAAACATGGCTTCCAACTCAAGAGGTATCGTATATAAGTTTTTGGTATAGTTCAAATCTCTACCGTATAATATACAGATTTATAGTTTGCTATTTAATGTTATGATAGAGTATATCAGTTTATGGTATAGCATTTCACGTCACTATACATTACCAATGTAAAAGACATCAAAGACGCCAGTACACCATTGCCCTCCCATCGGCGAATTGATACCTCAGCAGTAACAGTTCATACCTACAAACAATTGTTAACAGAGCAAAAAATCGGTTAACACGAATTGGACGACGACGGCGATGACGGCGGTCAATGGTAAATCCATTGACCTAGTTGTTACCGAATAGATGTAACTCTTTTTCTTTATCAGCGATCTAACCGAAATACACTTTCACTGATGAACGGGTTTTAGGACAAAGCATAAAAAAGATATCAGTCAACAGGTCTTATCAGACTAAAAATTCCTGGCCACAATAAAGGTCACCTCTTCAAGTAAACAATCCGTGCATACGTGGTGCATTTCTTTCTACTTTTGCTCTTGAAAAGATACCATCTTCCATTACATGATGCGATTACTACGACTATTCTAATACGCGTATCCTCGTGTAGCGCAGGTGTCCTAGCCGTTTGTCAACACGTTTAGTCCGAAGGCCGTAACTCGATTTCAGGACAGTAAATAAATTCCCATTAAAAAATAAACTTTTTCTTTTTAAACAAACGTTTATTTTATTTTCACTGTAAACAAAAATATTAAATCGCCAATCACATTTTTTGTGTGTTGTCAGATTGTGTCAAACAAAATTGCTCATTAACTCTATCTTTTATACGCACTTAGGTCGTACAGCCTTGTACAGGGAGTGTAGAAAGTGGACCTCCTTGGTTTTACATTCGGCAGCCTGCTAACATTCGATGTCATTTAGTCATTAACGATTTTTCTGACAAAAGGGGAAAAATTATGTTTTCTCAGCCGAAATCTATCTATCTAGCATTTATTTTGACTTCGTAGTAGATTTTTTTTTAGCTCCTTACATTAATTGTCTTCGTGTCTTGGCTAGAGCGATTTCCACGAGAACACAAATGTAACAATATATAGTCAAAGTTAAGTTATAGGATGGCAGTATTTAACTTAGTAGTGTCGCTTGCTATGGATATGAATAAGCTCCCCATGGTTCCTCCTGTGAGGTTCTTATTTCTATAATCGAAAGAAATGCCAGCAATAGAATCAATAACATAAAAATAGTTAGTTACATTCCAGTTCATCATAATAAAAACTTCTTCCCTCAATGATAAAAAAAAAAACATTTGACAAAAGTGTTGGAACTGCATAAAGGCGCTCACGTAAAAAAAAAATACAAAAATTTAAGGAAAAAAAAGAAGATCCTCTGGGTTCAATATATTGCGCCGAACGAAAAGGAATGGGGGGCTCTTTTAAAACCCGTAGAATAAGGAATGAACGAATGAACAGCACATTGGAAGTAGTGGAATGCAAACAAAAATATTAAAGTTTAAACCAATTTTATTACAAAAATAGGCTATGGGAAGGTAGGTGGGAAGACAGTGTGATTAACAAACAAAAAAAAATACGTCATGAGGATGATAATGTCTAAAAATACCAAGAGGAAAATATATCAATAAACAAGAAAAAAAGGCAAAAAAAACATTAATTGTAAAAACGTTTTTGATTAATAATGAGGGTAGTAATTTAAATGCCCCCCCACCAGAGCATTGTGTGACACAAGGTCAGAAGGCAGGATACAGACAAGCTCCCCTAAAGGAGGGTCACTCTTGCCTTGACAAAATTGCTTGAGCACCTCCGTCGACATTCCCCGGTCGGGGCGCCTAACGCGCCAAGCAATAACCCCCCCCCCGAAATCCGTGTGACGAGAACTGGGAGGGTAAACCTCCTGTGTGATCTCAGGCGGCGTACCTCAGTCCGACAGTTACTGGACGATTCCCGGCGCCGCACCTGTCGGGCTGAGTGTCAAGAACGAATACTCGACGAGTACTTTACCCAGACTCCAAGCTGCCCAAGCCACAAGGAGACTCATCCCCATCATTAGTAATGAGTGTATGAGCCCAATTATTTGGAAGATCTTAATTATAATTACCCATTAGGACAATCAACCAATGAGAATCCTCCGACCTCATTATAAAAAAAATATCGAATTTCGGATGCAAGTCAGTCCCCGTCTTGAAACAACTGAACCGGACTACATTGATTCTTCGCCGCCATCTTTGTTATTAACAATTACTCAACTCTTGAGATCGTGACTGCATTGATTCTTCGCCAATTTGATTTACTGCCGCCATCTTTGACAACATAATGCCTCGATACTTAACAAAATTAATTCATCGCACGAGAGAGAGAGAGAGAGAGATAAAGGGGGGGGGGAAGAGATAAAGAGAAGACTCTCAGATCAAAAACATACATCCATACTTTGGGGCATATTGTCACCCTCATCTCCTTCGCTTCTCCATCCACAGGTATTTTTATCGACAAGTTCGATGTTCCACTAGACCTTCAGTTCGCATTGGCACATTTCACCTCTCAAATTCACGAGTGAAATGTCTTTTGATAAAAGCACAGCACAAGCTTTAGCGAGATCAATTTAACTGTTGATTTATAAAGTTTGCAAGTCATGTTTTTGTGATTTTGTTAATATCCTTTGTTCATTGTAAACAAGTTGCTCGGTTTGTTTATTTTTTTTTTATCGGTGGGTATTCATTACTCACCAAAGCTTAGCTTCATATTTGTTGACTTCCCGGAACAGGGTTCATCATCTGACCACTATGATTGCTTGCCGAAAAGTGTTTGTTTCTCTTTTCTCTTTTCTCACTTTTCATCCGTATTTTGCTTGCCACTCTTCTTTTCTTTGTCTGTTTTTGGCGGTAGGCAACTCGAAAAAAAAAGGGTCAGGCAGTGAGCTACTACACCGTAACCTTACCAAATGGCTGACTCATCCTTATGAGGTGGGGGGGTGTTGTTGAGACCTGTTGAGGCTTTTCCTCAGCTCTCTCATCTTCTCTCTTTCTCCATACGTTCTCGCTTTTCATCGCTACAGATGGGTCTCTCTTTCTCTGTGAGTTCTCTAGCCTCGGCGATGATTAAAACAATAAAAAACAAAAACAAGATATAATGAAATTTAAAATGTGTTCTCTCTAAAACACATAATCCAATGCGGCGATTATGTGACACAAGTTATTAACAAGAGTCAAGATTACTTCTTTTTAGAAAGTTTATCAGGAAATATTAGGAATATAAACATATACAAATTTGTACAAGTTTTTCAATAAACATACGCCATGTTAAAATGCGTTGTGTGTATGTGCTTTCGTCAATGTCAGAGTGCATATGTTCATGACTGTGTGTGAGTTGAGAACTGTACTATTTAGCTACCCCATCGCCGGACAGAGCGGGTGGAGAGATGGATGTAGTTGGCGTAAAGCAGATGGTAGATCCGTCGTTAACAAGCTCCAAAACTCCAAAACAAAAATACAAATAATTGAACTTTAATAAACGGTTATAATCTAAAAAAAAAAGCAAAAAAACAAAAAAAAAAATCTCACAGTTTAAATATATGATATAGCGGGTGTCCCCTCCTCAGTTAAAACAAAATAATTAGAAAACTGGGGGGGGGGGAGACAAAAAAAAAAACGAAAAACGGCGACAACTCTCATATGTAGGAACGTTAGCAAAGGACTACAAGCGACCAATATATCTCAGTCTTTCGAGATATTTGAATTCCAACCGATCGTCATGGTGTTGAGTGGGACGATATGTCTCTTCACACGATATTTCCTCAATAGCCATGGTCTATTAATGAAGTGTCACACCGGGTACGATCGTAAACCTACTTGGCGTTACAAGCACTTTCGATCGCTGCTAGCCAAGGAAACACTTTTTTTTACAAAGAAGTCACCACTTATCAAGGCTCGAAGGCCACTCGAGCATAAGGGTTAATGAGTGCACAGTAGTCAACGAAAAATGTCGTGGTAATTGTTAGTAGTGGAAATTTCGTAAAATGGATTACTTAAGGGGACGGCGCATCAAGAATTTGTTCATATTGCAGTCAGTTGGAAAACAGGAAAATGGAACAGCCTTCTACAGGCGTGCAGTTCTAAGAAATAAGCTTTGTTCATGGAATCTACATTTAGGTTTAGGTACAGATAAAAAGTGAGGGAAATTATTGATAGTGGTTTTCGCAGACGAGTGTTTTCCGGCCTCCAAAACTAGTAGTAAATCTGACAACAGTTTGACAAACAATATTTTATTAAATAAATGTTTTTTGTTGTTCAATGAATTTTAATTATTTTTTATTCATTGAAAAAATAAAATAAAAAAAATAATAAATTCTTGCGTTATTTTGATGACATCACAGACGTATGACGTCATCCAAAGTTGGTTGGTATCTGGCACAAATAGAAAACGTCACAAAGGGATGACACCATTAGCTATAATCATGTTAAGGACATGATATAGACAAAAAGAAGAGAACGTCATCAAAAAAAAAAAAAAAAAAAGAAAAAAGAAAGAAAGAAAAAAACAAAAACATCTGATGTCGCTTTTAAGCAACAAATCTATTTTTAAATCAATTCTTCCCTATTCTTTATTCTTTTGTTCGATCATTTATTCACTATCTTCGATCATGAATTCGCCTTAATACGTTGATTAGGTTATATTTATCAAATCATACGAATGAGTAACATAATTATTCCCGAATAAATCATTCCGCACTGAATTCTGGGGGGGGGGGTAATATAGAATTATTACGTTACATTTCATTATCTTCGCCAGCTAAAGAAACTAATGAAATATTCATTACAGCAATTTATAATAATTAGCAAAACTCGTGGAAATTCCACGGTAGTTGTAGATTTAAAAAACAGTAAGATACCTCTTATCACATAATCTAACATTTACAATGAGGTTGGACCATGTACCACTAACGACTTAACTAAATCACGAAGCTCTGAATCTTCAGGTCCAGGCATCTCTGCTGACACAGTTGCATCAATTTGTTGAACAGTTCTAAGCTTATCTCAATCTAGAAGCATTATGATCATGTGGTAGTGTGGTAGTTTTTTTTTGAAATTCAATAACAAACATATGCAAATAGAATCTCCAGTACATGTCTGTCTTTAATGTATTTTTAAAAAAGAGGATTTAATCAGACTTAAATTGCAAGAGAAAGATTATTCTGAATCATTTCCTGATGTCGAAAAAATCATTTTTCATAAATTAAAAACAATACCATATCTAATAATTAATACAAGATTAAGATATCTATGAAAAATAAATATTTGTTTAAGTAATTAAACTAAATTCAATGAAAAAATCTAAATTGATAAGAAATACTTCTTTAAATCTTAATTAATGAAACAAAACGTTTTATTTTGTATTAAATATTAAAGTTGTCAAGAGAGTCCGGATTGTGCATTTCTTTTATAAACAAGGCGGATAGCCATTAGTCGCGTGCTCTCGTGTAATGAATGAATGCCTGAATGTAGGATTGACATGAAATTCTTAAAGATCAACTAAAATTACCGAAAAATGGGCTGAAATAACTTAAATAAATAAAAAGTGAATGACTTAGAATGACTTTAATGAACTTAAGGATGAATTGAATGACCTTAAGAATGACTTGAATGCTTCAAAAATAACTGGAATCCTTCAAAAACAACTTGAATGATATGGAGAATGATTTCAATGACTTTGAGACTGACCCCCACTTTATATCACAAAGTTACAAACATAAGTACAGCATGTAGTAAGAACAGATACTACACTTTGATCTTGGCCAAAATGCCAAGAAAAGGGTATTTATTTGTTCCACCACCGAGCAAATTAGGCACAATGCCGATTTTTAATGTGAGGAGTGAAGAGGAAATGGGGACCAACTCCCCGGATACTAGAGGAGCTGGATAGTGACAATTGATATAAAGGGTTGCCCCTACATTGACCAAGGTCTTATACGTGGGGTTGCCCAAACATATGGTCTTTGCTTGCAGTATCTGCCGGAACAGATACTACACTTTGAACTTCATATTTAATTTATTATGTTTAAAGAAAAATTACAATTCAAAAAATTTCAATAGAAAATTTAAAAAATTTAAAAAGTAAAATCTCTAAAAGACAAAACAAATTTAGGCACAAGGTCCTATAAGATCTGGGGAGGGGAGTGTTTCAGGGTCTTTATAACTAAAGTAAAATTGAAGTCTTTGGCGACTTGCTCTTGACTGGCAACATTTACCACAATACAACATTCACTCTGTGGAATCTAAACTAACTAATTAATCCCCAGCGTTTTAGCCAAAAGCATATATTTACAATACCCGAGTGTGTGTGTGTGTGTGCGCATTTTTTTAAAAACATAGATGTGTATGTGTGTGTGTGAAAAAAGTACAATTCATTGGAAAAATAAAAGTTCTTAATTTGGAAAAATAAAAGTTCGTGTTGGGAAGTGGGGAAAACAATCTAGAAAAAATGATCAAATAAAAATTCCTAGTGCGTTGTTAGTAAGGTCCCTCCCTGAACTAATCTAAGTAGTTAGATCACCTACTGTTTTCCGGGGCACCGAAAACAAGCGGGGAGATCCCTAGTGGCGATTAGGGTGGATTCTTATCAGGTAATGGGGGAAAAATAAATAAAACATCAAAAAACCAAAAAGGGGGGGGATGAAGGCGACTTCCGAGTAAGGGTTGACCAGGAGTGACAAAACAAAAGAGGGGGAGGAGGTAGTGCTAAGGTAGCCTCGGAAGGTTCTCTAGTGCAAAAACAAATAATCGGGGGACCGGATCTCATTTGTACCACCAGTCAAGAGTCTCTTTAATTTTCTATTGCTAACCTAGTGGGATGGGTTCCGTAGGACCCAGTACCGTGTGTGCCATGCATATGGTGATAACACGAATTCAAACTTGACGCCTCGTCGAATGCATAAGCTAGTGTCATACACCCACATCCTGTCAAAGACAGCTCGAGGCAACCTCTTCCAATCGCATCTGATCTTTACTTTAAGCAGCAGACGATTAGATCCTGATCCGGAACAGATATCTCTTCACGGACTCGCTTGAGGCGCGTGATCCATATGACCATTCTCGCTACTGCTAGAATCGCCAGAAAAACCATTGTTTTCTCCCTAGGCAGATGCGGATCAATGTTCTCCACAAAATAAGACTCGTCGAGTTCGAACAGGCGCTTGGCATTGATGCGAGCCCCCACCTCGTTGACGTACCCTATGAGTGTCTTAAGCCTGCTGCAGCGTAAAAAAAGCATGACCGGCTGTTTCTCTCATGTCTTTGTCGCAGCGCAGGCAATAGACCCAGGTCTCTTCTTTGTGCAAGTGGAGTTCATCAAAAAGGGGCAGTGCGTTCTGGACAAGTCACCAAGTGAAGGAAAATTCCGAGTTGGTAAAAAAGTCCCGTCTCGGCGCCCAACTCCACTGGGAGCGGACCTCCTCCAACGACATCCCCATCCACCTTACTAGCAGTTCCTTTTTGCTACGCCCCACTAGCTCCCTAGAAAACTTGTCGCTAGACTGTTCGAGGACACTGGCCCCCGGCAATTCTGTAAGTGCGGACCGGCATTCGATGTAGAATGTTTGTTCCCCACTCGGTCTCCGCTGAGCTTCGACTGAGGGGTCGGGTGTGAGATTGGAAAACTAGCTTCCAACCGTAGTGACCCATGGTACAGTGAACGGCTCAGGAAGGCCAACCTTTCTGTGTGCTTGTGACACAGGAGATCGGACTGTCCCAAACCTCCCTCGCTCGGATTTCGAACACAGACATCTCTGCAAACATAATTCTTACCCTCGTTCCACAAGAGTGAGTGGAGGTGCTTCTGTAAGCTGATTCGTTGTTTTGCAGGGAGGGATAGTACAGACAGACGGTAAAGATGAGTTGGAAGACGTATGTAGCACACGCTTCCACTTAACCCTTCAATGGCAATTTCCTTCGAACCCGAGTCTTGACAGTGGATTTAACCTTGATCTCTACTTTCGACCAGTTTTTTCCAGCTGGAGACCTGATCCAAACCACACACCGAGGATCAGGACCGGGCCGTCGGTCCAACTGAAGATGCCTGGAAGCGAATTTACTCCAGTCCAGGCACCCAACCGCAGACCCACCGACTTACTGCGATTGAAGAGGCCCCTGTAACTTCTTCATATCGAGCGAGTGCCTCGGTGACCGCTTGAATGTCCGTGGGGCAAGACACGAACACGGAAACCCTGGCTCGTGTGCCTCCAGGGAGAGCTATCCCTCCATTAGCTTGCGAACGAGGGGTTCCAATGCCAGGACGTACAACAGAGGTGACAGCGGACAACCCTGTCGCACCGACTGAGAGACGGCGAATGACTCTGACAGCTTACCATTGATCTGCACCGCTGCCACCGGCCTGTCATACAGTGTAAAGATCCACTTGCGGAAGTCCGGATTAAAATCGGCGGCATCTAGTACAGATCCTAGGAACCGATGGTCCACCCTATTGAAAGCCTTGGACTGACCAAACTGATCCGCGCGGCCTCGGAATCTTCTTCTTTCCCCTCTATGATCATGCGGATCAAATGAAGATTGTCCTGTATCGATCTCCCCTTCACAGCATAGCTCTGGTCTGGTTCGATCAAGTCAGTGATGAAAACCTGCAACCGATTCGCAAAAACCTTGGACAAAATCTTTAACTTTGTGTTAAGCAGAGTCTAAATCTTCCTTCTCACTATTCTGTTGACCTTTCCTCAGCAATGTGATCACTCCCTTGGTCACCTTCTTAGGGATGGAACCCGGACAAACCAATGGTTGAACATATCCTTCAGAATAAGGACCAACATGGGCGACAGCTTCAAGTAGAATTCGTAGCGTAGGCCATCAAGCCCCGGGGACTTGTTGCAGCCGACCTGCTTCAACGCAGTAATGATCTCATGTTCCGCGACAAGACCATCACAGAGGCGAG
Organism: Euprymna scolopes; assembly: GCF_053919585.1. Taxonomy (NCBI): domain Eukaryota; kingdom Metazoa; phylum Mollusca; class Cephalopoda; order Sepiida; family Sepiolidae; genus Euprymna; species Euprymna scolopes. Next base: position 96,598,761 of record NC_136486.1, on the reverse strand, counting down.
GCAAGTCGGTCAAATAGCTGCCAAACTCCTCGACTCTGAGTCTGGGTAGTTGGGTGAAGCACCCCTCGCAGATCTCCCGCGTCGAAACGAGGTTGTTTAATTTTCGAATGTACCCGTCCGAGTCGCGCCTTAGAGTAGCCTTACACTCAACAGCGTCAACTTTAACAGCCTCGTTTGAGACTTTCATTAACCTAGCCCTAACTATCTGGCCCTCGTACCACTGGCTAGCCAAGTGGTTGAGGTCTTGTTTAGCTAACGCTATCTCTACGGGGTCCCCCTCCACCGCCCAGGTTAGCCTATTCTCTATAAGCTTCTTGGCCTTCCTTATCTAGCGGACCGAGAAGCATCTAATCTTTTAGACTAACCCACTACTTACTTCCGGTAACCGCCCCCACTAATGCTCGATGGATTAACTCTGTAACCTTCAGCCGGTAGTTCTCCAGCTCCAACAAGGTGCTGTTGAACTTCCAGTATTCAGTCAGTTTAGGCATAGAGCTCAAGTTCAAACGGGTCATAACTAGTTAATGGTCCGAGTGTCCTAAAAAGGAGAACGTGGGGCAAGATAGGAAGTCTACCTCACCTCTTCTAACTAACATTCGATCCAAGTAAGTACTTGAATGGGAAGGCGCATTGGAATGCCACGTCCACATCTCCCGCCCCAGGTCATCCAGGCGAAATCTGTCGACCAGATCGCACGAAGCCATCAGGTCAGACAGACTGCTGTCACACCACATCAAGCCGCTAGTCGCTCCGACCTTATCTATCTTGGGATCAAGGATTGCATTCCAATAATCCATTAAGACTACTCTCTCCGGATCATCTATAAAGCCCTCCACTCGTCCAAAGAAGGAAGCTCTCACCCCTTTGGAATTAGTCACATAAACTACAACTATCCGAAACACACTGCTATTAACGGTAACATCCACGACAATCGCCCGCCCATCCTCGTCCGCGTGAATAACATTCACCGACGCTGATAGGGTGCGATTTACTAGAAAGTAACTATAAGCATTGGCATATGCTGGGTAAACCTCGTAGTCGCTCACCAGCACCTGAAAATCTCCGTCTCAAATAAAGTGGGTCTTCTATAGAGCGGCAATATCTACCTTGAAGGACACCAGATCTCTCAGTACGCACACGGCTTTGCTTCAACATCTGAAGCCCCTCACATTTAAGTAGCCAATTTTAAAGGCATGCTCACCTACCTTATTCAGCGTCCCACACGGGCCTTAAATCCTCGGGGGTGAGGACGTGGCAGGCCTGTCCAAGGTTTCCAGTGAGTAAGTCCGTCGAGGGTAATCCATTCTTGGCCACACCTCCCACGTTCAGGGGGAAAGTGAGTTTGAGTGCACTGTAAAAGGAGAGGTGAGCATAAACAGTGATTCTTCCCTCGCATTTGTGTGTGATATTTTTCAGTGAGGGATGCTCCCTATCCACCACCTGCCAGCCTGGGATAGCATCCTTTGCTGCATCTATCATAGCCCAGAGGGCTTCAGTCCTAATGAAAGTGGTCAACAAGGGAACGTTCTTGAATTTGGTTGGGTCGGCGACGTTCACCTGGTAGGAAGTGGAGTTTTCTCGTCTGCTCCGTGCGGACTGGTGGCGTAGCTTTTTCCTTGGCCGGGGGAGGAGAGGAGTAGGGGTACGAGTGACAAGAGTTGGGGAGTGTAGGTTTTTTGGGGTTGGTGTCTACCCTATCCGAGGATGAGTTACATGAAACTGTTCTGGGGGAGCTTGGGCGGGAGGGGGTTAGGTCTACTGGCTAATTGGGGTGGGGGTGTGGGGAGTTCAGCTTCTGTTGTTTTACTATTGTCTTTGTGGGTGGGGGTGTCTCCTTTAGTCTTCCTGCTCTTCCTCCTCTTGCTCGTCTTTTTGGTGACTGTTGTTGTAGCTGTTTCCTCTGCGTCTGTGGTCGCATCTATTCCGCCCGACACGATCTCTTCCTCGGAATCTTTTGTTTGAGGAAGAGAATGCCTGCCTGTCCATCAGTGTGATGTCTGGTTGGGTTTTGGTCACTATTGGCTTGGGCAGGTTTTTGTTGGCTCTGCCTTTCTTAGTGACCGTCACCCAACCTGCTTCTGCTACTGGACGGAGTTTACTGCGACTGAGGCTGTGACTTGTGTTGAGGCTTGGGCTTCTGCTGGATTTTTGGCCGGTGCTTTGGTGGGGGCTTTTCCCGGGGATCTGGCCGGTTGTTTTTTGGGACAGTCCTGTGCCATGTGCCCCATTTGCTGACAGTGCACAATCAGTGTCCGGATCCAGTCCCCAAACTTGAGCATGGCCGGAAGGGTGTCGAATTCGACCTTGTCCAGGACTATTCGGACTTTGTAGTTCCCGGTCATCACGTTGCATTGATCGCGGGATGGGACGACAGCTTCCATGTCGCCGTACTGGCTCATGATGGCCCCCGAGCTCCCTTCCAGTCATGTAGCATGGGACATTTAAGACTGAGACTGAGGCGATTCTTTTATTCAAATATACCGGCTGTAGCCGACCATTTCTGGTTCTGTGGTCGGTCTCGGCCAGTCATTTTGCCTCTTCTTGACTGGGGAGCAGGATGTCTCACATGGCGAAACTTCTCCTGCATACGTATCTGGCCGGTATGTTCAGTGTCTTTGTCGACACCTGTTAAGCTCCTGGTCTTTAGTTCGGAGGTGACCAGGGAGAGAACTCTCTTCTCCAGCTCTTCAATTTGACCTGGAAGGGGTTGGATGTTTATCCCATCTGTGATGGGCTTGTAAGTTGAGTTGTAGAGCTTCCTGTACTCTTCAGGTGTCATCTGCTCCTGGTTCTGTGGGCCCAATGTTGCTGTTCCGTCCTGTTTGGCGTTGGACGGACCGGGGCGAGGAGTGGCCACTGTTTCTTTTTCTGCTGTTGCGGCTGCTGCTGCTGTTTAGTTGCCTTGTTTGGGGTTAGGCTTGGCCAGTCCTCCTAGGGTGTCGTACACTGTTTGTGGCCCAATCTCTGGCTCCCTCCCTTGGTTTTGCCCGGAGATTGTGGAGTGGGTTTCTTCTCCGCAGGCTTGGTCGTCAGAGGGTTGCCTTTTGGGACTTTGGCTGGAGTTGGCGTGTTTAGGGAGGCTTTGGGCGGTGAAGGTGCCCTGTATTCCCACCCCGAGAATCTTGAGCGATGCTAGGGTGTCTCTGAACAAAGCTCTGGTTCTGTAGGCAAAATCATCCTTGTCTTCCTCCATTTCTGGTGTCGGGGAGTTGTCCTCTTGGGGAGCTGGTGTTAGGTGACCGGAAAAGGGTTGGGAGACTGGTGGTGCCACAGGCTGTAGTCCATCAGTGTCGTCTTTGGTCTCCTCGTCTCCAGTTTCTCTTTGCTTTTCTGCCGGGAGGTTGTCCTCTTGGGGAGCTGGAGTGGTGCGGTATTTACCGGCCAACGAGCATTGAGGTGGAACAGGTGACACTGGCTGTGTACCACCCGCCAGGTGCCTCGTTCCCTCGTCAGGCATTTTTTCCGGTGTCTTCTGTTTCGTCTTGGTCCTCTTGGGGAGCCTGAGCGGGAGTGTTTACTCCAACCAACGAGGATTGAGGTGGAACTGGTGTCGCTGGAGTGTGAGCCTCGTTCCCTCGTCAGCCGCTTCTTTGATTGCCAGGTCATGAGAGTGGCCCTCGTGGGGAGCATGTGGCTGGGTTGGTTGCCCTCCTGGTGTTAGCACTGCTTGGGTCGCTGCAGGCTGCGGCCCTACCCTGGCCTTCGTGGGAGGTGCTCCCTCCGATGGGGAGTACTCGAGTAGGGCGATGTGGTGCATCTAGGGTGGTATATGCCTTTATCCAGGCATCATGCAGAAAAACTGCACCGGTTGCTGATGCGGACCAAAGTGTAGAAGGGGAGAAAAGAAAATGCAGGGAAATGGGGGTGTGGAGGGGAGTGGGTGAGATCAGAAGAGAGAAAGTGGATTGACCTCCCCTCACGTGGATGTCGGATTAGTCAGCTCAGATCCCCCACAAAGGGGGTGAGCAGTGAAAGAATATTCAGTGGGTACTAGCGGGTCAGAGTGCCGCATCGCAATTAAGAAAAAGAAAGAGGGGATAGACATCTCTGCCCAGAGAGGGGAGCAGAAAGGAAACACCCGCCCTACCCACGTCACCCTACCTACAAACAACCTCAAGGAAGCGAGAAAGTGAACACAGTCTGCTAAATCCACTGGGAGAGCAGCGAAGGAAGACAAAGTTTGGGGCCTGGCTGGTCAGAGTGCTGCTCAAGCAATTAATAGAGAAGAGAATAGACCATTTCAACCTCAGAGGAGAGAAGGAAACGAAGTACCCAACAAACTAAAGCTAACCCGATTAGGTCGCGTCTACCAAAGAAAGTGTTATCCGTCCCGAAAACAGTAAACTCTCAAAGAAGGGATCGGTTTTCGAGTCCAGACTACCCCACAATGGAGTCGTCCCGGGGAGTGAAAAGGGTCCACACTCTCCAAAGAGGGGATCGGTCCCACTAACAAAGGTTAGTAAAGGCACAAAAGTTACAAAAGTGAAAGCCTAAAACTTGACTGGTGGGTCAAGTGGCGGACCTCTTGAAAAAAATCAAAAATGAGGTAGCTGGGAGAACAGATACTACACTTTGATCTTTGCCAAAAAGCCAAGAAAAGAGTATTTATTTTCTCCCCCCACCGAGCAAATTAGAGACAAGGCCGATTTTTAATGTCAGGAGTGAAGGGGAAATGGGGACCAACTCCCCGGGGAGTAGGGGAGCTGGATAGTAACAATTGGTATGAAGGCTTGACCCTACATTGACCAAGGTCTTATATGTGGGGGCAACCCCACATATGGTCTTTACTTTGCAGTATCTGCCAGAACATATACTACACTTTAATCTTGGCCAAAAGGCCAAGAAAAGGGTATTTATTTGCTCCCTCGCCGAGCAAATTAGGCACAATGCCGATTTTTAATGTGAGGAGTGAACCGGAAATGGGAACCAGCTCCCCGGGGAGTAGGGGAGCTGGATAGTGACAATTGGTATGAAGGTTTCCCCCTACATTGTCCAAGGTCTTATATGTGATGTTTCCCCCACATATTGTCTTACTTGCACTGTCTGCCGGAATAGATATTACAGTTTGATCTTGGCCAAAATGTCCAGAAAAGCTTTATTTATTTGCTACCCCACCAAGCAAATTAGGCACAAGGCCGATTTTTAATGTGAGGAGTGAAGGGGAAATGGGGACCAGCTCCCCGGGGAGCAGGGGAGCAGGGGAGCTGGATAGTGACAATTGGTATGAAGGGTTTCCCCTACATTCTCCAAGGTCTTATATGTGTGGTTTCCCCTACATATGGTCTTTGCTTTCAGTATCAGCCAGAACAGATGGTATTTATTTGCTCCCCACCGAGCAAATTAGGCACAAGGCCAATTTTTAATGTAAGGAGTGAAGGGAGGGGAAGGGGAAAAAGGGGACCAGCTCCCGAGAGGTGGGAAATGGGAGCTGATAAAAGGTCAGGCATGGGGGGCTGCCCCCACATCTGGTCTTTGCTAGTCATAGCTAGTCATAGCTTGCAGCATCTTTCGGAACAGATGGTATTTATTTGCTCCCCCACCGAGCAAATTAGGCACAAGGCCGAATTTTAATGTGAGGAGTGAAGGGAGGGGAAAGGGAAAAAGGGGACCAGCTCCCGAGAGGTGGGAAATGGGAGCTGGTTAATGGTCAGGCATATGGGGTTGCCCCCACATCTGGTCTTTGCTAGTCATAGCTAGTCATAGCTTGCAGTATCTGTCGGAATAGATGGTATTTATTTGCTCCCCCAGTGAGCAAATTAGGCACAAGGCCAATTTTTAATGTGAGGAGTGAAAGGAGGGGGAAGGGAAAAAGGGGACCAGCTCCCGAGAGGTGGGAAATGGGAGCTGGTTAAAGGTCAGGTATGGGGGGCTGCCCCCACATCTGGTCTTTGCTAGTCATAGCTAGTCATAGCTTGCAGCATCTGTCGGAACAGATGGTATTTATTTGCTCCCCCACCGAGCAAATTAGGCACAAGGCCGATTTTTAATGTGAGGAGTGAAGGGAGGGGGAAGTGAAAAAGGGGACCAGCTCCCGAGAGGTGGAAAATGGGAGCTGGTTAATGGTCAGGCATGTGGGGTTGCCCCCACATCTGGTCTTTGCTAGTCATAGCTAGTCATAGCTTGTCATAGCTTGCAGTATCTGTCGGAACAGATGGTATTTATTTGCTCTCCCACCGAGCAAATTAGGGACAAGGCCAATTTTTAATGTGAGGAGTGAAGAGAGGGGGAAGGGAAAAAGGGGACCAGCTTCCGAGAGGTGGGAAATGGGAGCTGGTTAAAGGTCAGGCATGGGGGGGGGGCTGCCCCCACATCTTGTCTTTGCTAGTCATAGCTAGTCATAGCTTGCAGCATCTGTCGGAACAGATGGTATTTATTTGCTCCCCCACCGAGCAAATTAGGCACAAGGCCGATTTTTAATGTGAGGAGTGAAGGGAGGGGGAAGGGAAAAAGGGGACCAGCTCCCGAGAGGTGGGAAATGGGAGCTGGTTAATGGTCAGGCATATGGGGTTGCCCCCACATCTGGTCTTTGCTAGTCATAGCTAGTCATAGCTTGCAGTATCTATCGGAACAGATACTACCCTTTGATCTTGGCCAAGCATCTATTAACAACAAACCTTTGATCTCAACCAAAAAGGCCAAGCACAAAAGTGTTACGGACAGACCGACAGGCCAACCGACAGACCGACCGACCGACCGACCGACCGACCGACCGACGGAGTGACTTATAGAGTCGCTTGTACGCGACTAAAAAGAATTTGAAAGGCAAAATGGTTCTAATTTAACTCTGTAATACAAAGGGATATCAAGATTAACATTTTCTATATTTTTCAATGCTTTCTGTTTTGCAATTAAAAAACTACTATAAGAATTATTAAGAAGTGTGTTTTTTTTAATGTCAAATTTTTGTTTTGAAATAATTTAAAAAAATAATTTTGGTTCTGTTTGCGCCCCCCCTCTCTGTCATTATTGTTTTTATTTATTTACGAGTTTTACCCCCCTCTAACCACCATTATTATTATTTTACTTTGTGAAAAGTTCAGACTGAGCCCCCGATCATTATTTTTTTTCGACTTTTTGAGAGATTACCTCGATTAAACAAAATATTATTTTTTTGGTAAATATTACCCCCCACACTCTTGCAAAGAAACAGGTATTCACTTTTACTTTAAATAAAAATTTATAAAACAAATGTTTTTTTTTCAAATATTTTTTAGTTATTAATATACTCCAATGCTTGTAAAAAAGAAATAAAGGATCTGTATTATTTTTTAATTAAAAAAAAAATGAATAAGAAAACTTGCGGAGAACGCTATTTTACTGTTGTTTTAAAAATGGAACAGAAATTTAAATTTGTTTCCGTTTTAAATTTTGTACATTTTTACATTACGTCAAACATACCGTTCACATTTGACATGTAAACTTTTATAGGTTTTCGGGTATGCTGACAATGAAAAAAAAATTAACATATATTTTGTTTATATTGCTTTATAAAAATATGTTTAATAATATCTTTTGCTTATTATATATGCATAATAGTGAAATTCGAAGGCTTAGAAAACCAAATAATGTTAAAAATATTTTATTAAATGAATAAAATAATTTATTGTTCTTTTTCTTCTGATACATTCGATATAATCCACATTTTTCAAGGAAAATTTGTCGTAGTTTGTCAACTCACCACTCCCATATCTTGTAAAGAAAACACTCTGGTCGGCAAAGACAAACAGGAAACCCGACACTTGCAGAAATACACTAAAACTACATGTGCTAAAATAGTAACGACCGTTTTCTAAACTAGAAAAGAAATAAAAACGTTATCTTTCACAAACTAAACTGAAACAATAGACTATTATTTCGAACCTTGATTAAAATAAACACAGCTAATAAACATCGAAGACACTTTTAAGTGTAAATAACACGGATTAAAATTGATTATAGTCATTTGTTGTTTAGCGACACTATCAGTGGCCGTGGAGCCTGTAACACGAATGGCTCTCCATAAAGCTAGTGGCTTTCAAAGCAAATCAGGAGTCAAGTCGGCGTTGTTGCCGTGCGGATCAGGACCAGCTGAACTAGATGCACATTCTACACTCTACTGCTGCTCTCACCTGGGTCTTCCCCTCATAGCCTGCCACTTTAGTTCTTGACTTCCGAAACCCGCTCAAACCCCGGCTCACTTCTGCAGCTTCGAATGACTCAAGCTTACTCCTGCATCGTCTTCAGCTCACTCCTTCCTGCAGATTTCCGCGATCTCAACTTATTCATGCTGCATCTCTGTTTTACTACTGCGGGTTGCAATGACCAAGGCCTACTCCTGTAGAACCTTCAGCGACTCCGGCTTACTCCTGCCGCGCTTGTTGGTTCACATACTTAAGAGTCCATTGTCGCCTTAATATTTAAGACCTTTTATTCCTCACTTGAACCTTCACTTTAATTTTTATATATGTGACGGTACACACACAAGCTAACTCCGTGAATTCAATAAAGGCTTCCATTCATTAATTTGTAGAAATTCTATTGTTTTACAGCAAGATTTCACTTTTGACAATATATGCCTGAAAGACTGAAAAAGATGGTGGTTTATGTCACCTCAGACGTTGTGAGATTTACAAAGATAAGAACAATAGTTTATATAATCGAAATATTACAGATTATAGTGTGTCGTATTACATTAGGTTCATTTAGTTGTTATTGGGTTTTACTATATCGCAGCCCTAGTCTATGCCGAATCCGATCATAGGTTGCATATACATTAGGTCTGTAGAGACTTTAATTCTGAAAGCCTGTAAGCAGTGTGGCGCATACGTCACTTTAACATTGTAAAATATAATATCCGTTTTGTAAATGAGTGTACATCATTTTATTACATAGTTTAAAGAGTGTAATTATATTTGTTCATGTATGAAATATAATGTAGCGTAACTGGCCCCCATTTTATTCTTCGCAAACACGAGCTCTACATAAGACATTCTTCGTGACAGTTATTAGCATCTTGAAATTGAAAGTTCTTATTTGGCCTTCTTGGCCCGGGATAAAAGATCAAGGTGTTCCGGCAGATGCTACATTGAAAACCATATGTGAGGGCAACCCCACATATCGGACCATTTCTCTTTTAGCAATTAGTTTTAACCAATGTAAAGGGAAACCCTTCATAACAATTGTCACTATCCAGCTCCCCCACACCCCTCGGGGGAGCTGGACCCCTTTCCTCTCTCCCTCTCCTTTTTCTCCACATAAAAATTCGAATAGATGTTTGTTTGGTTCATCTTCAATGCTATGCTGCATATTTTCGGTATTTGCCGGCGTGCATACTGGACGGCCCTGTTCAGTTCGAGACTTATCTCCGAGAAAACCATGTTCTCGAAAATGATTCACCAAGCTAATTATTATAGCATTACTAAGAGGATGCTTGATATTGACATGACACATACAAGTTTTTTGCCTTAGCGTACGAGGAGAGACTTTCTGATATCGAACGAACAATTACCTCAGTCCGACAACAACAAAAAAAGTTACTATCGAACTGATTGCCGGGGACGAATCACAAAACAAAGCATTTGAAGTAACCGATATTGTCTCTCGTTTTTGTAAGAGCTAAATTTCCTTAAAGCTACAGATATATAGTATCAAAAGCTCCCCATATGTTTTAATTTGAATGTCATGCTTTTCGTATTATTTTAATTGTTCGGACTACAGTTCTCACCTTGATTGTTATTTTAACGACGTTTCCTACGAATGTAACCTCCGAGCATCATTAGGTGTATTTTTTCGAACTATGAATCTTTCTGTTGAACTCGAGAATTTGCATAGAATTTCGAACGGAATCCTTTATTTAATCAATGGGTGTAGCATGCTTTCCTCCGTCACACATGGTTTGGTAGAAATTTTAAGTAAGTTCGAGTGTCGACTGCATTTAGGAGTGAACCTTAAATCCCCTGAAGAGTGTAATTCACGACTGAATTTTATCAAACACTTTCTCCGCTAAGTATCTTTGCATGTTTTGTATATCTGCTTTTTACTATTAATTTTCCTACATTTTGCCGAATTCTATCGACATTTTTTCTGCACACACACACACACACACACACACACACACACACACACACACACACACACACACATACACACACGTTCAAAATGGCGTAATGTAAACATATAAAGTATTTAAAGCTTCTCTTCTAATTTTCCGGATTTTAATCATGGCAAAATTCACTTTTTCTCATTTTCCAGGATTGATTGTTGCTATTTATTCTGATGAGTTAAGGGCAACATAGATTCATTGATTGATATAATAATTAAGTGAATGAGTTTGTGCTACGAAACATATACTGTCAAGAATTGTAAATGTAGAACTGAATTGTAAAATGGTCAACATCGTGAACTTTAGAATATAGACTTTTGTCATTCATTTTTTATATTGCCCTGTAATTACATTGAGCTTCGTAAATAAGGATTGGTGTATATTATAAGGAAATAAAGCATATTTCCACAGTTATATATATATATATATATATATATATATATATATATATATATTTAAATATATAGTCTTGGACTCTTCTTGAGGATAACAAATAACCATTAGGGCAATAGAACTAGAAAAGGTGGAGGAGTGCACTTATCTCAGCAGCATCCTATCAACAAATATGCCTGAGAAAGTTATTCATAGCAGAATCAGAGTTGCTTAAGCATCATATAGAAAGCTGTATAAAAGTGCATTCAGCAATAAAGGGCTGATGCAATCTACTAAGCTTATGACCCAAAAAACGGTTGGAATCTTGACCCTGCCATATGCTTGTAAGACCTGGGTACTCTATAGAAGAGACCTGAAAAAGTGAGAACATTTTCACCAAGCAACAGTGCGTGATATCTTACGCAAAAAGTGGCAAGATTTAATCCCGGACACTGAGGATCTTCTCCGCCCGGGGATGGAAAACATAGAAGCCACAATAATAAGACACCATCTACGCTGGGTTGGATATCTTGTCCGAATGCCGGACAACCGCCTATCTAAGCAAACTCTTTATTTAGAATGTGACGTTGGAACAAGACCTGCTGCGCACCAAAACGCCGTTTCAAAGATCAGTTGGAATCTAGTTTTACAACAACCAAAACTAAGAAGTCAATGCAGCCAATAAGGAGAACTAGAGAAAAAAATTCTAGGAAAACACTGAAATCTTTGAAAACTAAAGGAAACAAAAAGAAGAAACAAAAAGAGCTCGAAAAAATAAGCTGGAGATCAACAACCTGTGAACCCTCCTACTATCCCCTGTGGCGGCTGCATCCGCCTCTTCTGTGTACAATTAGGACTTGTTTCACACCATAGAAAATGTCAATGTACTTGTATCCGAGTTCTGTCGACGACGGCGACGACGATATATATATATATATATATATATATATATATATATATATATATATATATATATATATATATATATATATATATATATATATATTCTTATCAATTTGGGTATTTTTGTGTATTGAAAAATAAAACTTTTTTCTATTTATTTAAAGGTACACATTTACCAGAAAAGATGTATTTCCTTGTTATTATTTTAGTAAGAACAAATAACTATTTACTTAGCTTTCTCACTAAAATAATAAAAAATAAGTATATTAAAAAGATAAATTACTAAAATATAAATAAATTTCGTTTCATTTTGTTTTAGAGTTTCCGGTTCGGTTTTTAAATTTGATGGACGGGAGAAATCTTTTTAGCGTTGATTTTGGCCGGATATTCCGATAGTCATATTTACCAGGTTATAATAAATACGAAATCTACATTAATCAAAATATTATATTGAAGCGTATACGACCGCGAATGCCGAGCGGCCTGCTAGTATGCGTGCGTGTATGTGCGCACATACACATATGTACAAACTTATATACATATATATGCATATAATAAACTTTATACGTGAGTTATTAGTTGCGACCACCTGACCTTTCTTTATATTTCCTCCCAGACGTATTTCTACCCCACCCACCGGTTAAGACCTGCTGTCCGACAATTATGGTGCGGGGGACGGCGTCAAAAACTAATTCAAGATCAACCCAATTCCGTGGGTCATTTTCTATTGCTGCTAAGAAAAGTTGCGTATCCTGAGTTGACACATTCCAAGGCAATCCGACAAACTACTAGTACTACTACTACTAGTACTACTACTACTAGTACAACAACTACTTATACTACTACTATTGATACTATTTTCCTTTGTACTTTCTGTCTGAACACACACATCCTCCCCTCTCTCTTTGTCTTGCTCTCCGAGGGATTCTGGGCTTGTCATCTTTTATCTGAATTTATACTTTATGTTCTGGGAAAATAAAATTGTTTTCTACTTTTAAAATTATTATATATCCAATTACTAGATTCTGTCCACAATACAGTTTGTTTTTACACGGTGGTCATCACTTATTAAGGCCCGAAAGCCCCTCAGGGATAAGGGTTATTGCAAGTACAGTACGTTAGTGTGGAGATTTGATGAAGTGTTTACTTAAGGGGGCGGTTCATTAGGAATTTGTTTACGTTGGACTTGAAGACATCCAATTGTAGTCAGGTGGGAAGCAAGCAGACGGAACAGAGTTCCACAGGCGTGCAGTTCTAAGTAAGCAGCTTTGTTCATGGAATCCACGTTTTGATTAAGGCACAGATAAAGAGTGGGGGAAATTTTTCACAGTGGATTCAGCTAGACGGGTGTTTTTCGTGAAAGATTGGCGAGGGGGGACCAGAGATTGGAGTTCAGACGAGCATCTGCTATGGAAATAAAGATAAAACAAGGATAGGCTAGCAACGTCTCTTCTGTGGGAGAGAGTTTGCAGGGTAGAGAAAAGGGGATCCCCCACTAAGCCATGAAGTCTATTTTGTCAAGGCAGGATAGGCTGTTTTTAGCAGCTCCTGTCCAGATATGGCAGCAGTATTCCATCCTTGGACGTACTTGACTTTTATATAGAATTGCATCAATTCTGAGATATCTTCTGGAGCGGTAGAAGGATCCCACCATCTTTCCAGCGACCTTGGCAACAGACTTGATGTACGTGTTCCATTTCAGATCAGGAGTAAAGGACAAACCCAGAAGCTTGTCAAAACACGGGGCTTCTCCTAGACGAGAGCCATCCATTTCAATTGATGCCAGATGGGGATCAGAGCGTTGATGATGTAAAGATAGGAGTTTGGTTTTAGATTTCTGATTCTAATTAAATTAAATTAATGTAATCTTTTTTTTATAGAATAATTTATCTACTTTTCAATTATTTTTGCCTTTTTATCGATTAAATGTATTTCTATGATATCAAATAGTTAAGAAAATAAAGCTTCGAAGCGATAAGAAACGGGCAAAGGCTGCACGTAAATAAATAAACATCGATTGTGTATGCGGATATAAGAAAACAACTCTAACATTTTAAATGTATTTGTTAGCTGAATACATGCTTCACCTATAATATTTTGTAAATGTTTAATATTGAAAAAGAGAACGGATTTTGAAGCATGATTTACATGTCAGGGTTAACCGCCCCTGCATTGACAAAACAAAAACAGACAGAAAAAAAATAGAGGATGCCACCGAAATAAGCTTGACGATAGATTATTAACTGCTCTTTATTTGTAAGTAGACTGAGTGGCCAGCGTTGCCCGGGTGTTTGGAGGTGTGTGTTGGTAAAAAAAAAAAAAAGTGATAGTAGGCAGGAAGGATTGAACCTGTATCGCGAAGGAAGAAAAGAACGTGAAAAAAAGTAACGTGATGTCTTCGCCGTTCGGAAGGCTAGTCAATCGAAAAAAGAGGAGGCCTTTCGAAAATATCGGCGTAAAAAGCGACCCGTCTATGTGTCCAGTTGAGAGTGAAGGCATTTATGTTTCTCGCCAATTTTCAATATTTGTCGTTCGAAGGGTGGGACATCAAAACAATACCAACCTCATGAAAATTCGTCGCCGCTGTTGAAAGTTTTAGGCATACATACATACATACATACATACATACATACATACATTTTTACAGAAAGGTGAGATTTATATTATAGATAATTCGTTCAGTTGTAAAATTGTTAATAAATAAATATTATTGATTTTCATGGAATCGTTTTCATCGACTTATTTCTTCATATTCATGTCTTTCAATCTTAACAACAGTATCATAAAAAGTTTCCTTATAAAGTACAAACCGCGTTTTTTCATCTCACTCTGCTGAATATATTGTGGTGAATACGTATAAAAGACGTTGCATATCATGAGAGCCTGGCTAATAAAAAGATGGGATTGAAGTTTGACTACCAAAGAGAATTTTTATCGTTTAAATAAAATAAGTTCCCCATTGCACATTGTTCAAACTAAGAGCAACCTAGTTGAGAAATGTAATGTCCGATATCTACAGATGAGCCTCTTAAAGAAACACTATCTCGCCTTCATCTCTAGCAAATACTTCAAGTATTTAGCTATTAGAGAGATTAAGCCTATACGGCTCTTTGATGAATGATTGTGTCGATCGGACTCTGTTTTGATTAGGTAATGTGGTTTAATCTGACACACTGCTACCAAAACTTGCACCTTACAAGTTCGACGCCTTGTTATCAACACTCGTTACTCCAAATCTCGACGGTCTATTGTCAAAACTCAACTCTAGAATGTGAAGAATTGCTGACAACACCTTGATACTCAAACATCCAAATCCAGAATCGGCACAGCCTCTGAAAAATTAGGTTTTTATATCCAACTGGAAGCGTCTCATTTACATATAAGGTGACAATTCCGCAAGCATATAAAGGGGATAGGGGGTCATCATCTTTCATTTTCCTTCATTAATTTTGTTTGCACGAGACTCTATAGACTACACAAAAACAGATTCGTACCAAAATTTTAAGCGTTTATTCACAGAAGAGTAACTCATTTTGCCTTTCTTTGCAATCAAGAATCTCATTTTGCACGTCTGATGTTCAACCTAAAAAAAAGGAGTACCGTTTTTAATCACCAAATAAGAATTCAACTCTGGTAATTGTTTTTTAAACTGAAGTCTTTGTTTGAAATGAGAATTCTTTTGCTGCAACAGAAATTGAATTAAGCAACAACGATATGGACGATTACGCACTGTGCAATGAATGCATACATGCATATCCATAATACTAATATCAATATTATTAATGTTTTGAGTATATCGGTTGAAGATAGTCGTCTGCTTAACGGCAACAGTTTGTGTTAATGAAATTTCATTTTGAGGCACAACATTTTCAAGATAACCGAAGTAATATTAATGCAGCTAAAATATTTCTCAGCGATTTGTTTTTATGATAAAATTGGAAGAGCATTATCGCATGCTTGTACGAAAGGATGTCGCTACCTTCGCCTCAGTTTTGATAATGGTAAAAACAATAATAATTCTGAGGTTCTACAGTGGTTTGTTCTTCTGATAACATTTTGTGGGCCTCGTCTCCATTTGATGACAGCCAATTTTTGTCGGTCGAATGGTGATGAAATATTTTATATCTGTTTTTATAGCCTGGATTTTTCGTGATTACAATAATAGAAGCTTGTTTTTGCCTGTCGAGCACGCATGGCCTAACTGTTCATTATGGTTGTTTTCCTAGAGTCTCTTGCAACAATGATAATGGTGTTTATTTCTCTCAGAGAAACTGTTTCAGTTTGCTTGAACTCAGCTCTGAATAACTATATAGAATTAAGCACTTAGTTCTAGTACGGCTTTGAACTGGGCCGAAACAATATGTTAGAGTTTAAAAAAATCGGTTTTTGTCCGGTTCCAAAATTCTTTTCGTACATTAAACCAAGTAAAATAAAATATTTTACAAACACCGTTTTTTCTGTTTCTGATTTTATTGTATCCTGATCACTATCCATCTATGTTGTATGAATCAAATGATTAGTGTTGGTATTAGTTTCCTCGTTATCTTTCTAGTTAGAATTCATTCAAGAAATACATAATGTACTTACGGGACGGACTAATACAGGTAACCAGCTCCAAAAATCAAAGTGCTTTATATGAATCTAACTAGATTCAAACTTGGCGCACCCAGGTTTTTAGATCGTGTGTTTAATCAATTTGCTATCCTAACCTCCTTTTTGTTGTTGTTTCCTGTAACTTGCTATTAATGCTGTCTTTTCAGTTGAAATAGAGTTCTATAAGTTGGGCGTTATCAATTAATGAAGACAGAATATTAGTAATAAAGAATGTTTTCTTGTCAATTATTCTGTAACAATAGGAGCAGGAGGACCAGCCGGGAAAACCCATAAAATGTTGGTTCTTTGCGAGTCAGAACCCTATTTATTTATTTTTTTACAATGTTGTCACCACTTATCAAGGCCCGGAAGCCACTCGGGGATAAGGGTTATTGCGTGTACAGTACGTTAATGTTGAGATTTGATAAAGCGTCTTACTTAAGGGGGGGGCGGTTCATCAGGAATTTGTTTATGTTGGAGATGAAAACATCCAATTGTAGTCAGGTGGAAAACAGGCAGACGGAACAGAGTTCAAAAGGTTTGCACTTCTAAGAAAGAAGCTGTGTTCATGGAATCTACGTTTTGGTTTTGGCACAGATAAAGAGTGGGGAAAATTGTTGACGGTGGTTACAGCTAGACCGGTGTTTTTCGTGAAAGATCGGCGAATGGGGACCAGGGATTGGAGCTCAGACGAGCACCTGCCATATAAGTAACGATAAAACAAAGACAGGCTGGCAACGTCTCTCCTGTGGGAGAGAAGTTGCAGGGAAGAGAAAAGAGCATCCCCCACTAAACCACGAAGCCTATTTTGTACTCTGTCAAGGCAGGATTTTTAGCAGATCCTGCCCAGCTGTGGCAACAGTACTCCATCCTTGTACGTACTTGGCGTTTCTATAAATAGAGAATTGCATCAGCAGTGAAATATCTTCTGAAGCGGTAGAAGGATTCTACCATTTTCCCAGCGACCTTGGCAATAGATGTGATGTACGTGTTCCATTTCAGGTCAGGAGTAAAGGTCAAGCCCAGAAGCTTATCAAAGCATGAAGCTTCCCCTAGTCGAGAGCCATCCATTTCAATTGATGCCAGATGGGGATCAGAGCGTTGATGATGTAAAGATAGGAGATTTGTTTTAGATGCATTAAAAGTAACCAGCCTCTTCTTCACCCACTCTACACGCGCTCAAGATCAGAGGAAAGAGAATCAGAGAGAACTTTGTCATTTATGACCTTTGATGCGTAGCCATAGATGGTCTGTCATAAGCATAGATGTCAACGAATGACGTGTTTTGGGAGATCATTGATGTAAATCCGGAAGAGAGTTGGGCCCAGGATGGACCCCTTAGGGACTCCAGCATTAATACTGAAGGCCTCTGATTTCTGGCCATCAACCACTACTCTTATGAGCCTATAAAAGAGAAATGATTTAATATGATACTGGGTTCAAAAACAGCCTACAGAAAATGGACTGTGATTGGTAAAAGTTTGATAGGTTGTGAAAAGAAGGAAGTTGTAAAGAGATAGGTTTTGATACTGAAAAATCTTACCCTAAGCAAAACATGATGAAAGTAAAGATAATTTTCGCGAAAATATATCTTTTATATAAACTTTGTTTACATTCGTAGCCAAGAGTGAACAACAAAATGATGTTTCCTTACAGAGAGAAAATGTTATATATATAATCATATAAATATACAAGAAATAAATGTTACCATAGTCAATAAAAGTTGCTTTTATTGTAGAAAAATTCAACGGTTTCTATGTTAAGTAGTTTGTAACATTTTTTTTTATTCACGAACCGGCTTAAAAGAAATTAAAATGACATCGACTTTGAAATGGAGAGCCCCGTTTTCAATTTGAAGGAGGTGCATCTGAGCATTCTGTGTTAACAATTTAAGAGAGTTCCGTCAACGTAAGGAATGTTTATAAACATAATTTAATGTTTTCCGTTATTTTATGCTTGAGGAATATTCGATTATGGCATGTGTAGTTTATATAAAGATTCATTTAAGTAGTTATCGTCTAAAATTTCGTTTTAACTTCGATTCGCTGAAATTATTTCAAGTAAAGGCCATTAAAAACTATTTCAAAACAAAAAAAACATGAACTCAACTTTTATTGACTATGGTAACATTTATTTCTTGTATATTTATTTTTTCGGGTAGTCGTTTGTTGGCTTTTCTGCTAAACACTCCTACTATATAATATTGACGAAATATCGAAACAAAAAGAAACAAAAACAGTTTTGAAAAATAATGAATCTTTACTTACTTTAGTAAAATAATCCGAAACGGCAAAATGGGATATTAAAAAAGTAAACACGTAATTACTTTAGTTTTTTAAATCAAAGAATCGATATAAATATGAATAAGAAGAAAATGGGGCCCTTTTCAAACAGAACAGCTTCGTTTCAGTTTTACAGTATTGAACGGTGTAGTATTGCGCCGTCAGATTCAGGGTTGTAATATTGTAATGTAAAGAACACGCAGATAGGGTTGTAATCAACTGAATTCCTTCTAGTACACTGACAAAAAAGCTTAAACAGATATATAAATAAAAATAAAAAAGTTATGTAAATATTTGTAAAAAGACACGTAATCACGTGAGTAGGATTTTTTTCCTTCTTTTGACACGATAAAAAGTAACATTCTTATTTTTTATTATTTATCTATTTTCGAAAGAGTGCCACGTACAAGTGGAGAAGGAAAACAGAGTAATGCAAAATTTGTGTCGAGAATTGTTTAAAGTTCCGACCGTTTTTCTTTTTGGCTTTCACTTTAATAAGAACGTGAATTTATGAGGTGAATTTATTCGACAGAATATGATTCAACAAAAAACATTAAATAAAAGGTAACGTGAATAAAGATTAAAGTTAAGATGTTATTGTGAACCCTCACCCCTTTAAAAAAAAAACCTTGTTAAACTTTGTGACATATTTACATTCTATGGGGGTCAGGCGAGAACGAACACCCAATAATTTTATTATACCATATTTCTTCAAACTGAAACATAATTATCAAAGTGTACTTACGCAAATAGATATGAACAGGCTTTGTTAAAGTTTGTCTCATATTTCCATGGAGTACAGGCGCGAACGCAGACCCCAGAATTTTATAATACCATCCCTATTTAAGTTGAAACATACTTATCAAAGTATTATTAAGTACATCTATATCAAAAACACTTGTAAACGTCTTTTTTTTTTCATTTTTTATTTACATACTTTGGGGGCCAGGCGCGAACGCAGACCCCACAATTTTTATGAACCACCGTTCTGCCAGATCAAACATACCCATTCCTGAACCTCGATACATCTTCTATCATTATATGTAATCAGTTTTTTTTAAATAGTCAACCATATAGGAGCCTATACGTGATCACACACACACACACACACACACACACACACACACACACACACACACTCGTTCAGCTATATATATATATATTGAGTTGAGCATATTGAGAAGTGATACACCAATTACCATTAGCGTATAAGCGACGCTCTTTGTGTAAACAAATCGAGCGGCGGTATTTCGGACGATGTCAAAACATCGTTAAATTCACTACTTGTTCAGCGGCCGCCAATAGCGTAATGGTTAGGAGCCTTGACTGCCATACAGACAGTCGGGTTTCAATCCTGGCTTGAGGTGGTTGCCTGTCTAGCCGCACTGATGAGCTGTGAAACAGCGAAACAGTACTGTATGTGGATATATATATATATATATATATATATATATATATATATATATATATATATGGGCACGGATCCATGAGCTGGAAGATAGAACTGCCAGCAACTGTAAACCCTGGCTCAAAAACGCACCGAGGAATGATACAGCGATCATTAGTCTGTCTTCAGATTACTCTATATCTCTTTCTCTCTCAATATATATATATATATATATATATATATATATATATATATATATATATATATATATATATATAATTATACTATATGATATATAAAATTTAATAATTTTTATTAAACTTTCTTCTACTCCTACTTAGTGAAATTTTTATACTATAGATGTTGTAACATTCTATAAAGATTGGTTTGTACATTCAATTTAATTAATAGTTACTTTGTAAATCAATTAATCTTTTATTGTGTATTAGTTCACATATTTTGCAGATTTCTGCAGAATAATAAATCAATAATCATCTAAATATAATGAGAAAACTTTACTTGCCTATTCATTGCTTTTTCCACCTTATTATGTTCATGGGATATTTGATAGAATTGTTTTGCGACAGTTTCTAATTACCTTGTAATCACGTTAGTGTAACCATCGCCTTACCTCTCGATTTGCTGTATACCTATTTAATGTCTTCCCATTAGTCGTGATACTGTTTCAACCTTTAACTTGCTGTCAATACTCTTTTGTTGATGATGTAAATTGATATCTATGACGTCTCGTATTTAGAAAGATTCTAAGACAAAATTGTTAGTTATGTACACTTTTAAAAGAGTCGATAAATGATTTCTAATTCTTTTTAACCTATCTATCTATCTATCTATCTATCCATCCATCCATCTACCTAATTCTATGTATGTATATATGTATATGTGTGTGTTTCATAAACATATGATACTTTAAAGTAAATACTGACAATTATTTTTACACTTACAACAATAATTTTTCATGTTTACTCTTTTAACAGTATAAGAAGTAATAATTACTGCTAGTCGCAAGATTCTTATTTTATTACAAAGTATCTGTTTATTTCGTATGTAAGCAGTATTAACTTCCAATTAAAATGAGATTTTAGTGAAATTAAATGCCTATAAATGCTAAATCGTAAGTATACATAGTATATATATATATATATATATATACGAGAGGCATGCAATAAGTAATACTCCTGGAACCACCCAGA
This sequence comes from Euprymna scolopes, assembly GCF_053919585.1. Lineage (NCBI taxonomy): Eukaryota > Metazoa > Mollusca > Cephalopoda > Sepiida > Sepiolidae > Euprymna > Euprymna scolopes. The sequence continues at coordinate 96,577,932 of NC_136486.1, read as the reverse complement.
GTTATGTATTTTTCCCATCGTTTGATGCAGCTCTGGAGATCGCTTTTGAAGGGTACCCCAGGTTGGTCCTCCAACCACGACGTGTCTTCAGAAATCAAGGCTGCATCATTTGGAAAACGATTTCCTTTCAAAAACAACTTCGTGGCTGAAAAGAGGTGAAAGTAAGAGGGTGCAAGATCAGGAGAGTATGGAGGATGTGGGAGGATTTCATAATCACACGCCCGTGCTTCTGATCTGGCGACATGCGAGTTGTGGCCGGAGCGTTGTCCAGCAGGAGGAGGGTACCTTTGCTGATCTTGTCCTGCATCTTAATTTTGATAGCTTCCTTTGATTTCCTCAAAAATGAAGCATAATAGGCTCCTTTCATTGTGGTACTCTTTGCCAGGAAATCTGTTATCACTACTCCGTCCTGGTCCCAGAACTCTGTGAGCATGACCTTGCCAGCGGAGGGCTGCAATCTTGCCTTCTTTGAAGGTGGTGAGTCCAAGTGCTTTCACTGCATTGACTGGGCTTTGGTCTCTGGATCATAGTGTAATCATCTTCTTGGCACATCTTTAAATTAATCCTCGAGCACGACGCTTTCTCGCTTCTGGGATGGTGTGAGCAACCTTGGAATCCATCTAGTAGACACCTTATGCATACGTAAATGGTCAAGAATGATAGTTTCCACATACCCTGTACTAATCTTGACATCTTGGACTATTTGGCGAATAGTAATGCGCCGATCTTCCAAAATGGCAGCCTCAACTTGACGGACAGATGCCTCATCAATGGCAGAAGGGGGGCGACCAGGTCCGGGAGCTGTTTCCACAGACTTCCGGCCATGTTTGAATTCACGATGCCAGCGTTTATAAGGACATATGATGGGCATTCTCACCATAAGTTTCTTTCATTTCATCAAAAGTCTCCTGTGGTGTGCGTCCTTTCAAATACAAAAACCGGATCACTGCTCGACATTCAACAGGCTCCATTTCACACGTAACTCAGTTCAAACACCTGTAAAACAGAAACCACAATTAGTTCAAAGCTGTAAGTTGCCACATAACCCTTAGGGATATAAATCATTGCACATGCAAAATTTCAGCTAGATCAGACAACTGTAAGTGCGCCAGGGGCATTGCCTATTGCACGCCCCTCGTGTGTATATATATATATATATATATATATATATATATATATATATATATATATATATATATATTACGTTTTGGAAATCAATTTCTGAGAAATATGATATACGATGCTACTCTACCCACAGACTAAAATGCATGTTATTCGTGTTTATGTGCGTTGTTATAAATACACGCATGCATTTAGTCTTGCTATCTAATAAATGAGATCCTATGCTATTTTTTCATACAGGTTAATGCTTCCATTAGCTACTAAGAAGGTTTCATTCAAACAATATATACTAGTTGAATATGTTATTATTTTATTACGTCGATTCGCACGGGAACAAGTTATTCAGATTAAAAAGTATTGTGGATATTAAATAGGAATTTTATTTATTTGCATATTAATATACAAGTAAAGACATGTTAATTGTAAATTGTATGTTGACTACTCCCTTTTCATTGAATGAACCCGTCCATCAGACTCTTTACCGTTAAGACCAACGAATATACAGGGTGGGGTACTTAAAAGTAGCCCTACATATCTAATCTTTTCCTAAACAAATTAAGCGGCTCACTTAAAAGTATATAAATCTAATCTTTTTCTTACAGACCAACTGACACCACAATCCAAAATGCAATAATTTTTCCAACGAGATGGCGCTACATGCCATATGACGACTTACATATAACTGACATGAGTTCATGATATGTTTACAGAAGAGAGAACAATAAGCAAAGGGTTATGGTTAACACGTTGCCCGGACGTTTATCATGTGATTTTTTATCTTTGGCGGACTTCAAAACAAAAACGTTATGCAAATAATCCTCACCACCAATGCCAACTAAAGAAGAACATTTCCAACGCTGTCAGGAGAATTCCAAGAGAAGATCTACAAGCAGTATCTGAAAACGTGATTAAACGTGTCCAAACATGCATAGATATCAACGGGGAGCACTTCCAGCATCCTTTATTACACTACAGGTAATTTAAACAATAATACGGGTAATTTAAATAATACTACAGGTAATTTGTACAATAAAAGCATGTTCCTCCTCTCCACTACATTTTTGGGCTACCCTGTATGTTAATATCATTTACGTTGTTATTGCATCATATATCTTGAATTAAAAAGTATACAAACGATATTCTGGTTACTTATACCCGTCTCTAATACAACTTGACATAAAATAAACACACAAAATAAGTTGACAGTACACTCGACGCCAGAAATTATACGAAGATGCCCATAGAGTAGTGATGTTTCATTTATGACAGATGAGGTAATTATTGAATTGGTATGATTTCTGACTGTATAAATGTCAAAGAGGAATTAGAGTACCAGATTTGATTTTACGGCTGTACTTAAAGAGTCTTTTTGGGGGTTGACATTCCTATGTGTGTGAAGCGTTATAATCTGTTGTCAAGGTCCCTGGAAAAATGGTGGGGTCGTTCTACCGCTCGAGTAGATATCTCACTGCTGATACAATTCTATATCTATATAAAAGCCAAGTCGGTCAAGGATGTAGTATTTCTGCCACATCTGGGTAGGAGGTGCTAGAAGCAGCTTATCCTGCCTTGATAGAGTACAAAATAGACTTCGTAGCTTAGTGAGGGATGCCATTTTTTCTTCCTTGCAACCTCTTTCCCACAAAAGGGACGCTGCGAGCCTGTCCTTGTTTTATCGTTATTTTCATGGCAAGTGCTCGACTGAGCTCCAATCTCTGACCCCCTTCACAAATCTTTCACGGAAAACACCCATCTAGCTGAAACTACTGTCAATAATTCTCCGCAGTGTTTAGACAGTGCCTATGTCTAAACGTGAGGTTCATGAATAAAGCTTCTTTCGTAGAACTGCACGCATGGGGAACTCTATTCCGTTTGCCTGTTTCCTACTTGACTATAAATTTGTTGTCTTCAAGTCCAACATACACAAACTATTGATGAACTGCCCCCTTAAGTGATCTAATCTACAAAATTTCAGTTACTAAAAATTACTACGATATTATCCCATTGATTACTTTACACTCAATTACCCTTATCCCCGAATGGCCTCTGGGCCTTGATAAGTGGTGACTCCCACGTAAAAAAAAAACTAATACCATGCGGTGTGTCAGGCAGAATATTACCGCAACATTTGTCTCATATTGAAAAAGGCATTCCATATAGTGTGTTATTATTTTGTTGTACAACTTGTCCATTGTCCTCAGGGTGATATCTACTCGTTTTTTAAGTCGCAGTACCTTTATCGCGTAGATAATTAGCAGTTTTCTCTGAGTAAAAATTCGTTTACATATAGCACTTTTAATTAACGCATGCGCAAAAAATGGGTATAGTTGACTTGCGCCAAGCAAAGGTCAATGTATATTTTCAATTCTGCCCTCTTAGCAGTTATTTTCCCGAATAAAAACCAATCCATAATTGTACTACAGATCCACATAAACTACATATAAAATTTCAACTCTGTAGACCTAATATTTAGAAAGAGGTTTAGTAGAGACTTTTTAACATACACCAACAAAGTCATTATATATATATATATATATATATATATATATATATATATATATATATATATATATATATATATATATATATGGCGATAAAGCTACACAGAATATTCCGCGTTTCATCCACTCTAGGATTCTTCAGGCTTATGCGCGAATTTTGTGGTTGTCTGTCGTTTTTATATACGCATTTTCTATTGAGATTTTAGTTAGCCAATCAGCTTTCGAGTATCTACTGCGCCCTTCCTATCAGCCAATGGACATGCACTTATAGGACAAAGGCTCATTTGGCCTATAATTGACCTGATTCTTTGTGTGTTCTATTTAGCCTGGATATCTAGTGCCTTGACCTGTTTTAAATCTAGGTTAGGTTTTATTTATTTATTTTTTTTAATGATTATATATATACATATATATGCACGATAGTTTTTGTATATGCATGTTTATTTATTTTATTAATTTATTTGTTTATTTTCTATTGTTTTTGTTAGTTTTAAAGTTATTTTGTATCTCTATCCTAGAGTAAATTTTATCCTATGAAAGCAGTTGTTCGCTATTTCTCTCCTTCAGTTTAATAGATGTTGGGGTTCTTTAAAGTACAGTATAGCAAATTTTTCATGAAGGCATAATCTACATGGGTCGTCTAGGTCTCTATAGGCGTTTGCTTGTCTTACTATTTTCTATTCGACTACCGGCGAACGGCCGCTTTTCTTGAGTTCCTAGTATTTATTTGCTAGCGTTGTTTTCATACGGTGTTTTTTTATTGTTTAATGTACTTTTGTGGTCATAAAATCGAGTTTTGAAATCTACGGAAGTCATACCTACGTAATATATCTTGTTATTCAGGAGTTCTTTCGCAAATATTGTGGCCTGGTAAACTATGCTTTTGGTTAGATATTTATTTTGAAGTGGGCAAAGTGTGCGGTATCTACAGTTGCATTTATCTTGTTCGTTATTAGTATTTTTGTTTTTATTTCTAGTATTGTTGTTGCTGTCCGGAGTTGGTTTATTATTATTATTATTATTATTATTATTATTATTATTATTATTATTATTATTATTATTATTATTATTTCTGCTAGTTATATATGTGTCTTTGGTGTTAGTTTTATTTTTGGCATGGTGTTTACTTTTTTATTGTTTATTTTGTTGTTATTTACATTGTTTTTATTTAATGTTTTGTTATTATGTGCTTTAATTATCATCTCTAAATTTTCGAAGCAGCGGTATGATAACTTAAAAGGATTGTTATTGTAAATTTTGTGTAAGGGGTTAGTTGCGGGAAAGTGCTTTTCGATATGATCTAGAAATTTCTTGCCAAGTTTTGTTTTTAACATTTGATTGTATGGTGCCGTATACCAGATTATATTTCTTTTTCTTCTATTTTTAATTTTATTATAGTTATTGGTATTTTGTTGCTTATATTTTATATCAATGTCTTTGTATCAACTATTTTTAGGGCTGTTTCATAGATATTGGTTGACCTGTTGGTTGCACTCTACGAAACTCCTCCGCCAATTTTTGGTTTCAACATTTGACATTTTACATGTAGATTACTTGGACATGAATCAAACTTTTTAATTTGATTTGACACCCCCCCAAATTAATGTTAAGGGGGTTAAAATTGGGGTCAAAGTTAATAATAATTTGACTCCTGCAGTGTCTAACAAATTACTAAGCCAATTTTTGGTCTAAACATTGGAAAGTTTACATAAAGTGTATTTAGACGTAGGGCAAGGTTTTAAATAGTTTTTTGCCAGGAATTTTGCTGCCAAGGGGTCAAAGTTCAAAAAGTTTGACCCTTGCGTTCTCTAGCAACCTATTATGCCAATTTTGGGTCTAAACATGTTAAATTTTACATAAAAAGTATTCAAACATGCAGCAAGCTTTTTAATCAGTTTTTAGGCGAAAATATGAAGCCAAAGAAGTCAAAGATCAAGAGTAGACCTTTGCAGACTTTACTAAACGCCTTCGAAAATTTTGGATTTAAACACTTGAAATTTTAGATGTAGGTTACCTGGATATGGGTCGAACTTTTTAATATATATATATATATATATATATATATATATATATATATATATATATATATATATATACATATGCTCATAAAGATATGAACAAGGCCCGAGCAAAGCCGAACTGGAGTGCTAGTATATATATATATATATATATATATATATATATATATATATATATAGATATATATATATAAGGAAGTTTGCGTGTATGTGTTTGTCCGTTCCATATAGCCTCTTACACAGCTGATCTCATTTTTATGAAATTTCATATGAATGTACTTTAAGTATTTGACAGTGTGCTCAGATAGATTTTGCTTCGGAATAGCTTCGATAAGTATCGATAATCGATAATTGAATAAACCTGATGAAAGAAAAAACAGACAATTTTGATCGAAGTTAACCGAAAACCGAATATCACGTGCATTTGAGAAGTTTTATTACCACATAAGCAGAACATTCCGGCTCATGAAATCAACACCTGATTCTTTGATATGGCAAAAGCGCGTTCAAAATGAATGTTTTCGCACAATTAAAACATGATACTTGACTATTTAATTTTAAACATAAATTCATGCCATTATTACCGCACAATAAGAAAGCCCAGACATATGAAATCAACAGTAGCTATACTTTGATATGACAGGGCTACCGTCGAAATGCATGTTTCTGTTTAGAACACAATTTAAGCATGATAGTTGATGTTTGCATTTTAAACTTTTATTCAACACATTCAATACGAGAATGATTGATAAAATCAACAATAAGTTCTCTACAGTGCAATGTAGACTACAATGTATTGAGGACTAAATCACATCGGAGAGGCATTGAAGCCTCCTTCTGGTGCACCGCGAATGGCTCCAAACTAGGGCAGTCAATCCTTTGATTAGATTTAAAAATGGGTGGTTTCACCGATGTCGATGGCAATAAAATATTGGAAGTGTGAAACATTCGTTGATCATCATTCGATTTCAGGCAACAGGGGGTCTTGCTTTCAACATTGGAGTCATACGTAGTGGATCAAAATTTCTAGAATTTCTAATGAAAGTAACAATACTGACTGTAACCATGCGCATTTAAGAAAATTATTTATCTGTTCTAGAAATTAGTTTCTATGGTTCGAATTAAGACTTTATAATTAGATTGAAGTTGTAAAAGTGAGAAAATAGCTTATAGCCCGAAAAAAACATAGATGAGGTCTAAGTAGGAAGCAATCTATGGATTTAACTGCCAAACATTTCTAGCAGCACGATCGAAAAGTTGTTTCGCCGTGACATGTCGCTGTCTGGAAAAACGTGCTTCCGATGATGTCTTATGCTGTTAGAACCGAAAACGGAGCTGGGGGGGGGTGCCTTTAATAATTTTACACACTTTTCTGTACAAGTATTTATAATTGTCATAATTTCTCTATATTATTGCTATACACCCTTATGAAATGACTGACTAATTTTTATGATTTAAATGAACAGCAGAAATTGGAGTACACACTACTAAAGCCTGATTGTCACAGCTGCTGAATTTCAAAAAACGCAATCTGGACGTGAACACATTTTAGAAGAACAATATGCAATATAATTCTATTTTAATCTTAGAAATTATGCTATAAAAACATATGGAATGCTTCAGACTGCTTTTGGACAATCTTGCATGAATCGAGCATCAGTTGTTCAGTGGCATAAGAGATTTCAGGAAGGCAAAGCGTCTGTCAGAGAAGATAAGAGGTGTAGGAAGAGTAAGGAAGTGAGAACACTAGAGTTGATTGGCCAAATAAAGAATTTCATTGATAAGGACTGTGTATATCTATAGAGACAATAAGTGCACAATTTTATGCCAGTGTAAGAACTGTACACACACTTATTAGCGAGGAGCTGAAGATGCGGAAGATTTGCGCAAAGTGTTTTCTCAAGAGTGTGTGATGAGCTGGGCTCGAGCAACACCGGAAAAATAAGAAGAAGCAATAAAGCAGTGCCCTAACTCAACGGGGAAGCTGTAAACGTCGCTATTTAATCAGAATTGGGGATCACTTAGGCGACCGGAAATTTAGCAGACGCCCAGAATTCTATTTTTAGATACGATGCATGACTGAAGCCATGGACTGATGACGTCGTGCTCGTGTCGATCGTTGGGGGGAAACAAAAAGAAGGGAACAGAAAGATTCTCTCTCTCGCTCAGTTGACGTCGGCGTGAAAGGACGCGTTTTCTCTGTGCTTGTAAAAAAAAGGTTTACTCGCGATAATCCTACATTAAGTAATGGTGGATGATAATTTCCTTACCTACGACCGTCTCATGTGAAAAGAACAAGAAAACTTTTCTATATACGTAAAAGAACGCGTGGATACGACCGAGACCCGTTGAGTAATCCATGGAATAGTGTGTCGAGAAAACGCCTCGGTGTTTAAACCCTTATCTTATTTACATTTCCAGGGAACCGTTCGGACATCCCGTTGTACATTCAGTTGAGAAAAGTTCGCTGATCTTAAATTTCCACCTTTCCTACATTTTCAGTGACCCGTTGCTCGTCCCATTTAACATTCAGCCGAGAAAATTCTTACTGAAAAACAACCCCTAGACTGTCTAATTAGGGGGGGGGGTCTGAAATATGTCTGTTGATTTTATGTTTTTATTTCAGCACAGTTCAAGTGTTTATTGGTTTTATAAAAAAATAAATAAAAGCCAGACCAAAAAAAGAATGAAAAATCTAATTATTTGGATTCTGAGTTATCATTGACATTCTGTTTGTTCCCTCTTTCTCTTTGTGTTGATCTCTCTGCTTTTCTGCTGGACTTCCGACTTTATACTCTTTATTTTTGCTATTTTTCATAACCGTTTGCACAAGGAATACATGCCTAGCACCCTACTTGTCGACCCAACTGAAGTTAGTTAAAAGCCTCAATAACAGAGGATCGAATATCTAAAGGGAATCGGTTAGGTGGCGCGCTTTCGGTTGTAAAATCTCTTACCCTTCAACGGAAATCGGCGCACGCACTAACCCTAAGTCTGAATGCTAAGACCAACATTAATTCTGTTCCTCAAAATTGGATCGAGGATGTAATAATTGTTCAATCCTTGTTACAGACTATTTAGCAAAGATGGGTATCAAGACAGTAAACCACCCTCATTACATTCCAGACCTTGCTCTCCATGACGCATTCTTATTCCCTAAGATCAAGGAATACCTAAGAGGCTGTCGTTATGAGAAAATTGAGGAAATGAAAGAGGTTGTGACGAGGTTCATTGACACTCCCATAGAAAAGGACTTTCCAGAAGTTGTAGGAATGATACAACAAGTGCATTGCGGCCGGATGTGATTACTTCGGAGAGGACTAGAGTTTTCTTTGTGTACAATCAATAAAAGCGCCCACACGATAAACGTCTAGAAACTTATTGAAGGCATCCCGTTTTGCCAGAAAAGCACTGGTATGTCTACGGCACTTAAAAATACACACACCTTTAGAATGTCTTATCTCACTCCAATGTAAGCCTTCCTCCATACATGAAAACATAAATTGTTGCAAAATATGCGCCTCTGCATGAATTATAAGTCTGTATTCATTGGACAGGGTATGTAGAGAGTTTGAAAAAATTAATAAAGATTTAAGATTCGACTGCCAACTATCACCGAAATTTTACAATCATATAGTACTTTAATGGTATGTACATCGACCATATAGTAAGAATGGTGCGCCTGCTTGATATAGCAGAATACAGCAGAATTCGATCTTTTCACTGTAAATGTACAATGTCGTCGAGCATTTTACCCTAAAAGTTTCATCCCTCTTTGGACTTTGGAAATACTTGCATGTATCTTGCTTGTTATATTGAACTAACAGGCAAAAGTTTAAATATAACGTGAACTCATTACATAAAAAATTCATGTAGACATGAAACGCGATTCGCAATAACCTCTTGCCACTCTGGCACACCGGAACAAAAACATATAATCCTATCTATATATTTTAATTGCAAAAATTCCCCTCTGGACCAAAGTACCGAAGGTTCAAAACAGCAGATGTCACAAACAAATTTATTATATTTAGACAATTAAACATTATCTTATGTAACTTAACAACGCCATTTTAGACACATTTAGTCCTTATGATAAAAACCATAGGACTAATATCATCAGTATCGCAACCACCTTTAAAGGAAAGAGTTCCTATTTGTTCCTCTAAATCACAAGTATTCCTACCGCTCCCACTCATCACCGGGGGTATTCTGCACTTAGGACAGATATGGCATTTCACGTTTTGTAACTGGACCATAAACCCATTGACATAACATCCTGTTTCTCTTTTCCGTTATGAAAAATACTAAAGTCTCTTCCGACTAATTCGGCTCCTTCTGATTGTATGATCTTTTCCCATTCCTATATTCCAGAATAATAGTATTAGTATGCTAAATGAACGCGAATGTACTATTCAAACATGGCAATGATACTTACTTTTTCTCTATGAGTATATTGCTGGCTAGCTCGCTTCGTACATTTGTTTCAGTAATTTTTGTTTTCATGCATAGTTACGATAGGTAATTCATTTATATATACTTTATTTAAACCTGCGCGATCAACTGGATCCTCTTGCCGTATGCATTTTTCCCAACTCTCTCTCTCTCTCTCTCTCTCATTCTCTTTCTCCATCCCTCTCTTGATACCTACTTTTGCCCTATGAGTACATATCTCGCTCGCTCGCTTGGTACATTTGTTACAGTAATTAAGTATATTTTTTTCAGAGTTACCTTTTTTAGATAATTCATTTATGTACATTTTATTTAAGCCTGCGCTATCGACTGGATTCTCTCGCTGTATGTTTTCTTCCCAACTCTCCCTCCCTCCCTCCTCTCTATCTCTATAGCTCGCTTCAAAGACAAAATAACAAACATTTATTTATTCATTATCTCGTATTGTATATATTCCCCATTTTAAAACTGTTAAACTATTTTTATACGTAACTATATTCATTTACTTTTTACCACCATTATAATAAAAATTTATAGAAATACGTAAACTTTCGTTAGCAATATAATTTTTTTTTAGTTTTTTATTGCATATCTTTTCAAATAACTATGTTTGTTGAAGTTGATATCATATATCATTGTCAGACTGTTTAGATATTTATCATTTTTTCTTCCCTACCTTAATTAACAGACCTGCACGCGTATTTGAAAGTTAGTGTCTGGTTTTAGTCACAATTACGGATTTTTTATACTGATTACCTACGTGAGATTTTATAGGTGTTATGGGGTTAAATGGTAAATCGGAAGGAACAAGTTTTTTAGGAACGAAACATGTATTCATATAAATTACAGGCAAAGTGACGTCATTGGATTAGTCCATTAATCTTGTGGAGGGCTGTTTCCAACAAAAGGTAAATTTCATTATATAGGGAACTGAATTCGCTGGAGTATTTTACTTAAATTTCTTTTCCAGACTAATTCTCAACATTGCGCATACGGTAAAAATTTTTTTTGTTGGTAGTGAATTTGACGATTAGGCTTACCTCCACAATTTTCTTTTGAATGACTGCTTTTATAAGTTTTTGACTATGCTGATGACGAGCATCGCATTCAAATTTTGCGGAGACAAATACTTAGAGAAATATAAAGAGCTGTATTATGCACTGTGAATCACTGGCTGCCAGGTTTTTATGCGCGCACGATAAACTAATCTACTTCTCTTCTGCCACACTGCCACGTTACAATATTTTTTAGCATTTGTGGGTGGATATTCTGGCACTAGTTATCACGGTTAAATTTGGGGAAATTATTCCCCCCCCCTAATAAAAAAGGAGTTGTCTATTACAAAAGTCGTTTTTTTTTTACATGAGGATGTTGGAGGTGTCTATTCCAAACGCCGCTCTTGCAAGATGAGAAGGTTTGTGGTGTCTATTCCGAAAGCGGTTCTTTATATAGGAAATTTAGGATGTCTATTCCAAACGTTGTTCTTAACATGGCAATACTCAAAAGAAGTGAAATGAAAAAAAAATGTCGTAATTGTTTTGTTTTACACCTTAAAAAATATGACATAAAACTGGAATTTAATTTAATACTATTGGTGGACGAGTTGAAAAGAAGAGGAAGACTTGAACGACAAACAGGAACAGCTTGGATTGCAACCACTGATTTCGATCACTCTAAACAATCCATATACAGTGAGAATCCCTAATCTCTAAACTTCTGTTTTTGCTTTCCATTATTATTTTAATGAACCGTTTTCTGTACTTTTATTAATTAACACCCGTCTAGCTGAATCCACTGTGAAAAATTTCCCCCACTCTATATCTGTGCCTAAATCAAAACGCGGATTCCATGAACAAAGCTTTTTTCTTAGAACTGCACGCCGGTGGAACTCTGTTCAGTCTGCCTGCTTCCCACCTGACTACAACTTGGATGTCTTCAAGTCCAACGTTAACAAATTCCTAATGAACCGCCCCTTAAGTAAACACTTCATCAAATCTCCACACTAACGTAATGTACTTGCAATAACCCTTATCCCTGAGTGGTTTCCCGGCCTTGATAAGTGGTGATCACTGTGAAAAAAAATACTGATTTACACTTTCTCCCAATTTATTTTCTTAAATGTAAACAATACCTGCATGTTATCGTCCCAAACAATCACTAATCGCCAGTGAAAGCAATATGATTTTATTTCGGCCACGACCATCCGTGTCCGAAGTGTTCAGGGACAACAGTGACCACCAAGAACAGCCGTAGTTTACTATTTTTTGCGAGGAGGGAGAGGCTTCAACCGGGTAACTCCGATTAACCGGTCCTGCTAATAACAAAGAAACTTATACTCGCATATTTATTTTTGTTTTCTTTCAATCCGAAAAGGAAAAATTAAAACCTTATTTACAGTTGTTAGTTACGCGTTAAAAGGGAATGTAGCGACTCTCGTTAAGACTGCTTTTGTTTGCCTAGCCTCGAGGTATCTCGTCTAATCACCGACTTTCATTTCTAGTCTCAAAATTCAAATAGGTTTTTGATTTTACAAACCGTAGACATATTTTTTATATATTAGTCTATTCAAATACAACTGTGTTCACATGGAACTGAATACTGTAGAGCACGTGATTAAACTAGAATAATTAACCCATATACGTCTCAGTGTGCATCTTTCTGCATGTTTTTTTCTCTTTTACTTACTCTCTATCTTTATTTCCCTTCCATTCTTTTTATATATGTTAAATAAAATATCTTATATATTTATGTTTCTCTCTATGTATGCTTCTTTCTCTCTCTTTCTCCCTCTCTCTCTCTATATATATATATGTGTGTATATATATATATATATATATATATATATTTCTGGAAATTTCTACGAATTGGCGCGGTACATACAGCGCCTAGCCTTCCCAAATGCTCACCCACTTGGTACTAAGCAACGTTAAGCAACGTTGATCTAGGCAGTACCAAGTGAGTGACCATTTGGGAAGACTAGGCGCTGTATGTACCGCGGCAACTCGTAGAAATTTCCAGGTTGGTATCTGGTGGCACATTAATTCACTAGGAGCGTGAGACATGCATCTAGGAGAAGGTAATCATGTTGTCAAAACCTGCGTTGTATTGTGCAGTCCGACAAGGATTAGCAGTAATAGCAAAAAGTGTGGTTTGTTCTACACAAAGCCTTCACCACTATAAACAAATAATCTCTCTCTCTCTCTCTCTCTCTCTCTCTCTCTCTATATATATATATATATATATATATATATATATATATATATATATATATATATATACTAGCCTACTCGTATCCGGCATTGTGCTCGGGAAATTAGATTAAGTGACGAAATTGTTATACTACTCTTACTGCTAATAATGTTAATGATAACAGTAATACCGAGATAAATATTATGCAAATAATGATGACACTATTAATAGTATACTCACAATAAAACTAATAGAACGACCCATAGCTATAAAAAGGTACCATTAACTTAGAAAAGAAATGAAATACTAAATTGTATAATAGTAATACATGAAACAGAAACAATAATAACATTAATAATAGTAAAACCAATAACAATCTTTAGAACAACTGTAATAGTAATATTGAGAACAGTAAAAACAGAATATTAATAATGAAACTAAACGAATACTACTAATAAGAATACTATTAATACTACCATTTCTACTAGAAATAATAATAATAATAATAATAATAGTAGTAGTAGTAGTAGTAGTAATAGGAGTAGTAGGTGCACTAGGAACAATCCCGAAAACTTTGAAAAAAGAAGTGTAGAAATTAGAATCAAGGAATGGCTGCAAAGATACAACGGCAAACGATAAGGAAAACGGCTGAAATAATAAGGAAAACCCTTGAATGCGGATGAACTTGAACCACATGCGTGAGCCAGACAAACTGCTGCAGAGGCAAAACGTGAAGACACGTTACAGGGAATGAAGAATACTGAAGCTGCATATCAACAATTTCTACATCTCCATCACGCATCCCCTCCCATTGTCACATTACATCCCCCCAAGTGTGTAACCAAATAGCCGAAAAGGGTTATGGAGGATAGAAAGACCGAAGAGAGAGCGCTGACTAGACCTCCGCTGATAGCCTTTCTCTGACCTATCCCAACCAGCTAGCCTTATTATATCGCCATTCGACAAACCAAATCCTACTCCAGAACTTGCTGGCATCATCTGCATTTAGAGTGTTACTATTTCCCGCCTGTTTCCTACTATTTAATTCTTTATACAGCTGAGACTGATTGTTTCGGAAAAGGTTGTTCTGCCGGACCGCAACACTGTTTCCAACAAAAATCCTAATTTTCATACCACCAGTATGGACCTTCTCTTTCAACATTGTTTGAACCGTCATCATTCCCTTTACCAGCAATATATACCTTCTTCCAAGTTCGTCCTTGGCTTTCTGTCCTAGTTTAACTTCTTTTACTTATTTCTTCGATTCTACCAATGTCTTTCCGACACCGTTTAATACTTTCTTCAAGCCGCCTCTGCCAGTATGGCCTTCTATCCTTCATTTCTTTCTTTTTCTTCTGCATTAAGCCAAGACGACTCGCAACAACATATGACGCTGTATATAGAAGCCTGTTAAGTTCCGTAATCGATATGTTCTTTCTTATGATGTTGTGAATTACTCCTATCACTAGTCTTCATGTTTGGAATATCTATGATCTTTTCTCCAAGAAGACCCTCTCTTAACTTTTGAAGTACTTTTTTTTTCTACAGAAGTCAAAGCTCGAACTTCATCACCACTTCTCCATACATCTGCTCCTTCCACTGGTTTCCTTGTCTCAGAGTCATTGATCTCATCTGCCTTAGATTCTTCAAACTCATTCTTCTAACCATAGGATTCCATTTCTCTTCAATTGCCTACCTCCCATCATCGCTTACATTTCTCTTCTGCACGTCCACTCTCTCAGTGCTTACATCAGAGCTAGTTTCATCAATTTTATTTTCGCTATACATTTCATTCCTAACCATCCATTCAATCTCTTCCCTTACAATCACAGAAAGTAGGTTGTTATTTTTTATTTGTTTTAACTGGGATACCAAACTCGCGATAATCCTAGTTCCTCCTCCTCCTCTCAATTTTCGGATATATCCTCTTCCTTGATTTTTCTGATATATCCACCATATTACAAAGCATTCCCCCAGTAATCTTCTGTCCCCATCCGTCCATGGTTTTTTGACATTTCCTGTTCCAACTCGCTTCGTGTCTTGGGACCCTCTCTGCCAATTCTCACCGCCCCTACATCCACCCACATCCTCAGAATTTCGAACAGTTGTATGATGACGAATAGCCCAATTTGCAAACTCGTTAATTTACGTTTTAAAACCTGTTAATTCGAACATAATTGGACGATGTGCACATGCGCAGTCGTAGAACAGTTAGCAAACAGATACTATCCGATGACTGCCACTACCAAATTTTCAATTTTTATCCCTTAGCAGCTATTTTTTCAACATGTCTAAATATGCTAAATTACAAGACTAGATTAAAAATCCATTGAGAATTGTTCTCAGACACACATATTGAGATATCTCCTCAGACACGCATTTTACCTTTTTATACACACACACACACACGCACATACACATGTATATATATATATATATATATATATATATATATATATATATATATATATATATATATATATATACTAGCTGTTACCTGCCGCGCGTTGCTGTGGCTCAAATTGGCGCAATGGAAAAAGTTCCAAAATGAGAAAAAGCATGTTTCTTATAGGTTTAAATTTCCATTTTGCATGGGTACACAGTTTTTGTTGTTCCATTTTCTTAGCTGACATAGAGATTTTCCGGTTTGGTGACCCTTGCATATGTAACATGAATTGTCCATGTGAAAAAAACAGTCAGTGTGTAACTGTAAGGCCCACAATTGTAAAGATTGTTCCCTGTGCTTTGTTGATGGTTATGGCAAATGACAATAAAATTGGAAAGTGCAATTTGCTAAAGTGTAATGATGTATCCGGTGGAATCATAGGAATGCATGGACTGAAGATATATTCATCCGTGAAATGTCCTGTTAAGATTGTTGTTTCTATGATATTGTTTGTTAATTTTTTTTACTGCAAGCTATGTGCCATTGCAAAGCTTGGATTGGTTTATATTTCACAACATGATAATTAGTACACCAAATTTCAGTTGCAGTACATGCGGTGGCATCCCTGGCAAATATAACTGTTGGATAATTAACCACTTTATCTGCTTTCACAACAGTGTCGATGGATTTGTATTTGACTACCTCACTTGGAATTTTACATTTAATTATAGCGTTAAGTTCATGGGCATCTTTGTATTGACCTGCAAGAATAGCTCATTCACTCAGTCAAATGGAATTCTTATAATTTGAATATCTGCAAAAACCTTTTAAACTGACTATTCTGATGAAATAAAATTACAGAAATTACAGAAGTTTAAAGTCAAAGAATTTTGCTCTTAACTCTGATCAGCTGGCACTTTTTCGTACCCAATTTCCCACAAGTGATGCAAAAGTTTTTGTGCGGATCGAACAATCTGCAACTGTACATGCATATTTTGAGTTAAGTTTAATGTCTTCACATGGAACAAAAAAGTAGAGTATTTGAGGCAAGCATTTATTTCATCTGCTTTGATTGAAGAATAACAGGTAACATTTGTCTGAAATCTCCTGCAAGCAATATTACTGCATTCCCAAATGGTCTGACATTGCCACGCAAATCTTGCAAGGATCGACCAAGAGCCTCAAGTGATTTTTTGCGTACCATTGTGCATTCATCCTAAAAAATAAGTTTGCATTTCTGCAATATTTTTCCCCATATTGGATGTTTTGGAGATGTCGAACATGAGATTTTTGAAAAATTGAATGTTTTAAAGTAGGATATATAATTCTTCTACTTGGCAGCAAGGTCGCAGTTATTCCTCATGCAGCAAGGGCTAAGGTTATGTCATTTTGTTACCAAATGGCTGCCAAAATCAATTTAATTAGAAAGGTTTTACCAGTTACTTCTGGTGCTGTTCAAGGTAGCAGTAATTTCCAAATAACTTCTATTCTCACAGTCAGTAAATTAGGTGACTAAAATAGGATTTATCCATGTTTTGACAATGCCTTATTCACTGTAATTAATTTAGGAGACTAAAATAGGATGAGGGATTAGAGATGGACAGATAGAGAGGAAGATATATAGATAGAAAAGAGACAGTGAGAGGAAAATAGAGAAAGAGAAGGAGATAGAGAGATAAAGGGATTGATAGATAAACAGAGAGAGGGAGAGAGTTAGAAACAGAGAGGGATGAGACAGAGGAAAGGAGAGAGATAGAGGGAGTTAGAGAGAGAAAGGGGCTCAAAGAGAGATGGAGAGGGTGATATAGAGAGAAAGATAGATTGAGAGAGGGAAAGGGAGAGATGGATAGAGAGAGATATTGAGAAAGGGGGAGAGAAACAGAAGGTGAACTACACTTCACCGTTTTTTTCCTCGTTCAGTAGAGAGGAAATCTTTCGAGACTGAGGCAATTTTAATGTTTTGTTATTATCCAGAGTACCCCCTGTTTTTTTTGGAGGGGGGCTAGATTTTCCTCGCATTAGAAACCGAACGGGTTATTTGTACTTTCACTTAACAAATTAATAAAAGAAAAACATATTGTAAAATTTCAATTTAACAGGAAAATACTATTTTAAAAAATAGCACGGTAACATAAGTGCATAAGTGCAACTTTAGGTACTCCTTGGGCGTTGAGTTCCATGGCGACCCGCATAATTATTTAATGGTTGCTCCCTTAGCCCCCCCCAGTTAAGGCTAATGCATGCGCACGTAACATTTTTTTATTTACTGACGTTCGCTTAGTAAGTAAACGATTTATTGATAATTTCGTAACCCTTAAACGCATGCCGAAAGATTTAAATTGGATCATTTTGTTGTAATGAAAAAAAAAGTTTCATTCAACACAGAACCAAAAACACATATTAATGATAAATGATTTATTATTCTATTCATTGAAATTTACAAACTTTTAAATAAAAAAGTAAAAAAAAAAGTTAATAAAAAAATAGTTGCTTATGTGCGCATAAAAAACTTGTTTTTTTTTGTTTTGCTTTTTTTTTAGATTAGGTCCACCTTATAATCACCCCCCCCCCAACCTCCTCATCTTAAGAACTGCTTTCGGAATAAACACCACTTTTTGAGGGGGGGGGGGCTATTTGCAAAATTTAACTGATATTTGTTGTCAGCATACCCACCCGAAAATACTATTAAAAAAAAAGGAGGGGTTCAGTGCCCGTGGCAGAGAAGTAGATTATCTTCTCTTCTCTATATAAATAAAATGAACTCATTTTTTCCCGTCGGATTTTGACCTTAATAGGATTAAAAATCAAGATATTTCATGCAAATATAATATGCACAAACAGCAGAACAATATCTGAGGTGTGTTATAGGCTTATTATTTCTCAAATTCCTCGATAATCTTAGATTTCTATACTTTTTCTGCTGAGAAGTCACGGCCAAAATCGCTTAAGATCAATGGAAGTGGTAAAATATTTTCTCTCTAATAAATTCCTCCTCCTCCTGCCACCACTTAACACCGTTTGGGGATCGTTCACAAGGAACAGTTGAGAAGAGAACACCGGTTTGGCTTCGTAGTTCTTTCATGTGAAGTTATTTAAAATCACTAAACTAAGCCGCAGTGCTCTGTGGCGTAGTGGTTAGCGTGCTGGACAATTCGCATTATATTTTCACGTTCGCGCCGACCTACCGTAGTCGTTTTTTTTTTAAACAACTGGAATGGACTTTTTTTGGTGGCCGAACTGTTAACGTTGCAGATGTTTTTTTTGTTTTTTTTTCACACTTCATTTTCCTACTTTTACTCATGACTCCGGGTTTGATCCTTCCTACTTACCTACCATAACATTTTTTAAAACTCCCCCCCCCCGTCCCGGAAACAAACACTCGGGCAACGCCGGGTACCCCCGCTAGTTTATCAATAAAAGTTGCGGACAAGTAAATTTATTTATCAATAAAAGTCGTCATTTAAAAAATAAAATTCTGGAGGTGGACCTAAATGTAAATATTTACCCAAAAAATTATCCCGAAGTTTATTACAAAAACGTTTTGTTTTCGCACTATTCAACAATTTGTTCATCCGCGCATGTAAATTAAAAAATATTTGTAAAAGTGAGAAGTTATTAGTAAATGATTTAGTTTTTTTTTAATTTATTTATTTATTTATTTATATTTTTACATTAGGTCCACCTCCACAAATGTTAAGAACGGCTTTCAGAATAAACACCCTCAACCTCTCCATGTTAACAACGGATTTCGGAATAAACACCATTTGGGGGGATATTTAAAAAAAAGTCGATAAAAGTCGTCATTTAAAAATAAATTTAAAATCAAATGTTTGTAAAAGTGAGAAATTATTAATAAATGTTTAGTAACATTTTTCGGTGCTAATGCAGAGAGTGATCCGCGCTATTTTTTAAATCGTGTTTTTTTTTATTCAATTGCAAGGTTAAAGTACAGAATAGGTACAAAACACCCTCCCCTCCCCATGTTAAGAATGGCTTTTTAAATAATAACGTTATTATTTCAGCATGGATCACTCTCTGCATGAGTACCTATTTTTCTTTTAATATTCATAAAAAGTAAAACTTTTTTCAAAATAAATAAATAAATAAATAAATGTTTGTAAATGTGACAAATAATCGTTTAGTTACGGCAACGTCAGTAAATAAAATATGTTACGTGCGGGGTGAGATGGGAGACTATAGGAGCGACTATTATTTTTTTTCTGCTGGTCGCCATGAAACTCAACCCCCAAGGAGTACCAAAATGTAATTTTTTGTCAAATAAATAAATTTCAAGCAATTTTTGCAATAAATAATAGATAGCAACTTCGTTAATTTTACGACTCACCCCAGCATATTATAAACACCCTAACTTCCCCATATTAAGAACGGCTTTCGAGGTTTATGGAAGGGTGTTTTTTTACTTCTTTTAACGTGGGGGGGTTAGGGTGTGTATAATACGTTGAGGCATGTCGTAAAAATGAAACAGTTTAGAAAAAGTTAAAACAAACTTTTTATGTAAACAATGCCGTGAAAATAAACTAAACAATTAAAACGTAATGTTTCATGAGTGAAAAGCCTTAACATAAATAAAATTTTAAAAATTGGTAAGTACATAAACGAATTTAAATTTTTAAAACATGGGATTATTATTATTTTTTGTGTGCTAATGCAGAGAGTGATCCGCGCTATTTTTTAAAAATCGTTTTCCACGTTTAATTAAAGTTTTATTATATGTTTTTATTCAATTGTAAGGTTAAAGTACAGAATAGGTACAAAACACCCTCCTTTCCCCATGTTAAGAATGACTTTTTAAATAATAACATTATTATTTCAGCACGGATCACTCTCTGCATGAGTAAGTTTTTTTTTTTTACTTATCGAGTTAACAGAAAATGAAATCTTTCGTCAATTCGTGGCTGTGAAATGAATCGAACCGGAAGTTCAGTTTTATCAACAGAACAGATTCGCAGTAATGGTTAAAAAAATATATTTATTTTATTTAATATTTAATATTTTAATAATTCGCGAGGTAAATTTATTTTAATAACATAAAAACGTACCTCGACTCTAAAGATGGGTTGTCTGAAAATTTCAAATAAATTGGTAACGTAGAAATATGGTTTTATTCGTTTAGAACGAACCAATTTTACATTTATATATATATATATATATATATATATATATATATAAGTGGCGGGAAGGTCCAACTTTGCCCGAGAACAAAATACGCTTATAAGTATTTAGATGCTATCGGCTGGAATCGAAGCCGAAACTGTAGCATTAAAAGCTGCTAAAGTTACAACTATACCAGTGAGACACCCATACAACCGAATAAAAATTAAAAATAAACTAAGATTAATGTACAAACTGTTAAACGATTTTTTCAATTTTGGTTCATTTTTGACTCCTTAAAACTATTTTAGCCGACTAAAGACACATAAAAGACCGGCCCGTAAAAAATCCAATCATTTGAGGCTCCTAGAACCGCTCTGCATTTTTTAATTTCGGAGGAGATAAAGTTTAAAAATATGGAGACAGACCGACAGATTGACATAACCGTTTATATATATATATATATATATATATATATATATATATATATATATATATATATATATATATATATATATATATATATATATGTTAGTGGCTGATAAGGCCACAGGGGAGACAACCAAAGCAGCAAAACTGAAACTGGCTAGTAGGACACTATATATACAAATGTAGACAAATTTGGTTTGAAAATATAGGTTATTTTATACAAAATGTCATAAAATTTAACCATAGAATTATATCTTAATCTACAAAAAAACTACAAATTTTCATGTAGTTTTGTTTCATAGAACCTAATATATGACCATTTCAATATTACATTTGCCTACCAGTATATATATATATATATATATATATATATATATATATATATATATATATATATATATATATATTCCAGCAGAAGTCTTAAAAAGTGGAAAGGCTAGCCTGCTTGAGCCCCTCCATAGTCTTCTGATACAGTGTTGGAGAGAAGGCTCAATGCCTCAGGGCATGAGCGACGCAAATATCATCACTCTCTACAAACACAAAGGGGGCCGCGGTGACTGCAATAACTACCGCGGAATCTCACTGTTGAGTTTCGTTGGCAAGCTATTCGCACGTACAGTATTACTGCGACTAATTGTTCTTGCCGACCGAATCTACCCAGAATCTCAATGCGGTTTTCGTTCAGAGAGATCAACAATCGATATGATCTTCTCCCTACGCCAACTGCAAGAGAAGTGCAGAGAGCAAAACCAGCCTCTGTATGTTGCCTTCATAGACCTGACCAAGGCATTCGATCTCGTGAGCAGAGATGAACTATTCAAAATTCTCCCACTGATCGGATGCCCACCGAAACTCCTCAGCATCATAAGATCCTTTCATGATGGCATGAGGAGCACTCTGCAATTTAACGGTGGCATGTCTGCTGAGTTCGGGGTGAGGAGTGGTGTCAAACAGGGTTGTGTGTTGGCCCCAACACTCTTCGGCATCTTCTTCTCCCTACTCCTGAAGCATACTTTCAAGAACACAACGGATGGTATCTGCTTGCACTCCAGGTCAGATGGTGGTCTCTTCAACATCGCCAGACTCCGCTCCAGGACAAAGACCAGGACAGTTCGGATAAGAGACATGCTGTTTGCCGATGATGCAGCTATAGCATCGCATCAGGAATATGGTCTTCAAAGACTGATGGACAGGTTTGCTAATGCTTGCAGCCTGTTCGGTCTCACCATCAGCCAGAAGAAAACTCAAGTCATGGGACAAGCAACCGCCTCCCCACCCAGCATCACAAGCCAAGGCACACCACTTGAGGTCGTACGCCAGTTTCAATATCTAAGCTCCACTACTTCAGACACCCTCTCATTGGACGTGGAGCTAAACAAAAGGATTGGAAAGGCATCTACAACCCTCTCTAAACTAACTAAAAGAGTCTGGTAAAACAGGCACCTTACCACCTCCACCAAGATGACCGTCTACAGAGCGTGCATCCTCAGTGTTCTACTGTATGGGAGTGAATCCTGGACTACATACTCAACACAAGAGAGGAAACTCCAGGTCTTCCATATGAGGTGTATACGTAGGATACTTGGTATCACATGGCAGGACAGAGTGAGTAATACTGATGTTCTGCAGAGAGCGGGCATCCCATCCATTTACTCCCTACTGCGTGAGCGACGTCTTCGCTGGCTGGGCCATGTGCGCAGGATGGATGATGGGCGCATCCCTAAAAACCTTCTCTATGGCGAGCTTGCCTCAAGCTCAAGAAAGAGGGGCCGACCCCATGTTCGCTACAGGGATGTCTGCAAGCGTGACATAGAGGCACTCTCGGTGGACAGGAATACATGGGAAGCCTCTGCAGCTGACAGAACTGCCTGGAGGAAAATGATACGCCAGGGGATTATCATCAGCGAGAGGAGGCTCCATGTTGAAAATGCTGCAAAGAGAGCTAAGAGAAGAGCGAGTGTACAGGCGGAACAGCCGGACGAAGCGGCAAATTGCATAACAGCCTTCGTATGTCAAGGCTGTGGCAGACTATGCAAATCAAGAATTGGTCTCTACAGTCACACAAAAGGATGCAAACAGGCAATATCTTAATACGGCGCTGATCCATAGTCGTTTCGACTGACGGATGCCACACACACACACACACACATATATATATATATATATATATATATATATATATATATATATATATATATATATGTGTGTGTGTGTGTGTGTGTGTGTGTATGTGTGTGCATGCGTGTGTGTGCATGCGTGTGTGTGTAACCCTTTTGGCAATTTTATAAGTTCGAAATCTCAGCGACTCTTGATCAGATTTTAACAAATGAAGGCTCGTTGGAAAGGCAATCACTTGAATTGTGTTGTAAGGTTTGTGACATTTGCCTTTGAGATAGTCCATTATGCGGATCTTCTATAATCCAAAGCCTATTTGTGGCAGTTGTTTTCACAGCCATAAAATTTTTCAATCATAGTCTTTTTTTTCATAATCAAACACATGAATCACAAAATATCTGATATTTCCCCCAAAACCACTGGCATTGATAGATAGGAGACTAAAACTTGCTTCTCTGGTGTCAAATGATATGACATAATAGCAAAAGGAGATTTAATTCCAAATATTTTTCATATGCTATGTCTCCGTCTTTGGTTTTAAGACATAAATAAAATTTCACAGTGTATAAGGATTATTCGATACTGGCGATATTCATAAAGGTACTCTATTTCTAAAAGGGGGAAGATACAACATACGAGAAATATTTGGAATCAAGTCTCCCTTTACTGTTATTTCATATCATTTTAAACCATAGCAGCAAGTTTTAGTTTCTCCCCCATCAAAGCCGGATGTTTGGGATATATATATATATATATATATATATATATATATATATATATATATATATATATATATATATATATATATATATATATATACTAGCAAAAGTACCCGTTGTTGACTAGGTTCAAAAACAGCCTACAGAAAATGGACTCTGATTTATGAAAGTATGATAGGTTACGAAAAAGAAGGGTTGTAAAGAGATAGCTTCGAATTTGGGGGCATCAAAACCAAAGCAAAATATGATGAAAGTAAAAATAAAATAGATAAACCCCATAATTTTATATAACATACCTGTTCACACTAAAACACGTATCACAATATTAAAAAAAAAAACTTGTTAAACTTTGTGACATATTTGCATTCTACGGAGGTCAGGCGCGAACGAACACCCAATAATTTTATTATACCATATTTCGTCAAACTGAAACATAAGTATCAAAGTATACTTATGCAGATAGATATGAATAGGCTTTATTAATGTTTGTGCCTATTTCCTTCTATGGAGGCCAGGCACGAGCGCAGACCCCACAATTTATTATACCATCCCTATTTAAGTTAAAACATACTTACAAAGAATTATTATGTACATGTATATCAAAAACATTTGTAAACGTTTTTTTTTAGCTTTTAATTTTTTTATTTCCATACTTTGTGGACCAGGCGCATATGCAGACGCCACAATTTTAATGAATCATCATTATGCCAGATAAAACATACCCATTGCTGTGTCTCGATACACCTTCTATCATTATATGTGATCAGTTTTCTATAATAGTCAACCATATAGGAACCTATTCATGACCAGACACACACATAGACGTTCAGCTTTATATTATACTAGCAAAAGTACCCGTCGTTGACTGGGTTCAAAAACAGCCTACAGAAAATGGACTGTGATTGATGAAAGTATGATAGGTTATGAAAACGAAGGGTTGTAAAGAAATAGCTTCGAATTTGGGGGTATCAAAACGAAAGCAAATTATGATGAAAGTAAAAATAAAATATATAAACCCCTTAATTTATTATACCATACCGGTTCACACGGTAACACTCATCACAATATTCTGTGGATCTATATTAAAAAACCTTGTAAAACTTTGTGAAATATTTCCATTCTATGGAGGTCAGGCGCGAACGAACACCCAATAATTTTATTATACCATATTACTTCAAACTGAAAGATATATATCAAAGTATACTAACACAGATAGATATGAAAAGTTTTTGTTAAAGTTTGTGCCTATTTCCATTCTATGGAGGCTAGGCACGAACGCAGACCCCACAATGTATCATACCATCCCTATTAAGTTAAAACATACTTATCAAAGTATTCTCATGCACATTTATATAAAAACACTTATAAACGTTTTTTTTTTTTCATTTTTAAATTTTTTATTTCCATACCTTGTGGACCAAGCGCGAACGCAGACCCCACAATTTTAATGAACCACTGTTCTGCCAGATCAAACATGCCAATTCCTGTGTCTCGATACATCTTCTATCATTATATGTAATCAGTTTTTTAAAATAGTCAACCATATAGTAGCCTATTCGTGACCACACGCACAAACACACACACACACGCCCACACACATTCAGCTTTATATTATAGATATATATCTATACTCTTATAAATTCGTTTTTCTTTTGTGTGTATTAATACTCATATTAAAAACCATCTTTTCTATTGATTTAAAAAGAAAATACATTTTTCTATTATATGGGTTTTGGAAATGCATTCACGAGCAAAAGATCTAACTAATTTGCATATTCTTTTAAACATTCATTTTAATTAATTCCCTATTAGTTTTTCTGGTTTTATTTGCATAATATTTACGTAAAATATTTACAGTAAACCAAAAATTGTTTTCATATATATTTATGTATACTTATATATTTTTGTTTAATATATTAGTCTATCTACTTATATATCTATAAAAGTGAACGTGTCTATGTGTGTGTCTGTCTGTGCGTCTGTGTACATTTTCCTTCGCAATAACTCTGTCAATTTTCAGTCTACAGACTCGAAATTTGATATACTGGGTACTGAGGTTTTGTAAAATCTATGTGATTGGTTTTCGGCAACATATTTGGCTGTTAAGAGGTCAAAGGACAACGATTTGGCCTTTGAGAACTCTACCAAACTCCTCCGACAATTTTGGGTCTAAACATATATATATATATATATATATATATATATATATATATATATATATATATATATATATATATACCTCCTTGGACATGGATCTAACTTAATAACTCGATTTGAGCCCCAAACAATAAATGTTAAGGAGTCATAATAGGGGTCAAAATTAAAAAAAATGACTATTTTTTTTTGCATACACCTCCAAACAACCGGGCAACGCAGGGCAGAAATGCTAGTATCTCTATAAGAGTGAAAGTTTCTGTGTGTGTGTCTGTCTGTGTACATTTCCCTACGCAATAACTCTGTCGATTTTAAGTCTACAGACTTGAAATTTGATATACCGGGTACTGAGATTTTGGAAATTTTTTTAATTTGTTTTCAGTCGGAAATTTGGCTGTTACGGGGTCAAAGTTCAACGATTTGACCTTTGTAAACTCTACTAAACTCCTCCGACAATTTTGGATCTAAACACTTAAAATTTTAGATATAGATTGCTTGGACATGGATGTAACTTAATAACTTGATTTGAGCCCCAAGTGATAAATGTTAAGAGGTTATAATAGGGGCCAAATTAAAAAAAGATTGACCTCTGCGGTCTCTACCAAATTACTCAGACATTTTCCGGTCTAAACATTTGAAATTTGACATAAAGTGTATTCAGATATAGGGTAAGTTTTTCATCGGTTGGGTCGAGAATTTTTAGTTACCATTATATAAATGTGTGTAATTATGTATGTTTGCATGTCTGCCCAACGCTTCTGACCGAGGCGACGAATTTTCTCAAGATCAGCATCATTTTGAAGTTCGACATTTCAGACAACAAATATCGAAAAATTGGCTAAAAACATTTATATCTTCAGCTTAAACTTGACACTTTTCTAGAAGGGGGTCGCTTTTTTCGCTGATATTTTTTAAAGTCATCCTCTCCTTTAGATTGTCGAGCCTAAATTTAAAACAGGTCAGTCGCGGTTGGTGGTGGTCGTAACAGCATAGACGTCAGGTTTTTTCCCGTTCTTTTCCTCTACGGTACGAGTTCGAGCCTGCCTTGCTACTACCACTTTTTTTGTTCTTGCTCAGCATAGAAATCCAAACACCCGGGCAACGCCGGACTGAAATTCTAATATATATATATATATATATATATATGTAAACATTATATATATACAAACATTATATATATATATATATATATAAATATATATATATATAATGTTTGTATGTTACACTTCCGATTATAGACAGATGAAATAGATCAGCTTAAGAAAGCTTGATATGGGGAACTAGAACAGTTCCCTATAATCAGGTTCGAAACCGACGATACGGATGGCTTATCTTATCTAAACTTCTGAAAATGAAAAATAAATATTACGCTCTTGTTTTGAAATTTTTTCCATAATAATAGAGCACTTTGTTTGAATTCTCCCCCCCCCCAAAAAAAAAATATAGTAAGCATAAATAATAGTTGTACAGTTTTTTTCCAAGTGTGGTTAGACTGTATAATTCATGTTTATTAAAGAGGAATAAATATGTTTATTGATACAAACATTATTTGCTACATGCATTCACGCATGTTGCTGTAGCAATCGCAATGAGGTCATCACGTATTAGGCTAGTAGATCGAAAGTTGTTCTAATAACTCATACTAAGAAAAAAATTTTCAATATAAAAATATTTTTTTTAATAAGAAATTTTCTTTTAAATCTAGTTTTTCCATGGGAGAAGAGTGGGAAAGCTAAGTGGAAGAGGAAGAAGAACAAGGGGTAGACATATGTAGAGAGGAATAGAGAGATGGCAGTGGTCAGTTAACTCAGATCAGCCTCGGTGCAGGATTCTAGGGTTTATTGTATTACTGAAACCTGATACCCTAAATTCTATACTGCCGCTACGAGACTGGTCTTATTTCCCTGGCCACCAACCTTCTTTATACTCCCTTCACATATTTTACCTCTTCCTTTTCTCCCTACTTCCCCACATTTGCAATACTTTAGTTTTTTCCCATTTATTTTCCACCCTTGAAAAATTTAAAAAAAAATATTTTTTTTGTTTATTCCATTTTCATTCCAAACAAGGCACAGTGCCACTTCGGTGTTGGGGGCTAGGGTTAGAGTTAGGGTTATCTGAACCAAAGGTTGCAGGGATATTATGTAGGGAGTTGAGCAGTAATATGTCTGTTTGTATTACACTTGAACTTCTGCATTTCGATACAGTTGGAAAACCAGGAATCAGGAAGGAAGTTCCAAAGACTAGCAGTTCTGGAGAAGAAACAATTAGAGCAGAAGACGTCTTTACATCGAGGGGTCTCTACTGTACAGGGGTGGGATTTTGATTCTTGTCGGGTAAGGGGCATTTACGTCGAGGGGGGTCAACGGGGCTTGTAATTCGTCGGAGCATCCACCGTTAAAATATTTTAGAACAAGTAGATGGAGGTAGAATTTTGTAGATGTGACAGAGGCTGAACCTTAGATGACAGTTTAAGACCTATCAGGTTGGCGACTAGATAAAAAAAAATTAATATAAAAGAACGTTTTTCTGATATAGAAAAATAGTTCTCGATATGAGACAATGAGAAGGAGTTTTCATCTTCTAGCAATCGAAGAATGGAAAGGCTTAGATATAATTGTCAAAAAAATTAATAAAAAAGAGGAATTGAAAAATATTGTTTATATTAGATTGTATATTGTAAAATTTGAAAGAGAAAAAAGAGCATATTGTATTTACAAGTCACGGTTTACGTGCAAAATGAATGGCCGATGAGCAAAATATGTCTACATTTTGACCGCTTCTTTCTCTTAACCATGACCGATATATAGAAAATCAACTAATTTTAATGAAATGTTAAGTATTTATAAGTAATCATCACAAAGTATAATAAATCCTTTTATATTTAAAAACATCTTACTGGAATTCTATTATTTCATGTAAATAAAACACCTTTACTGAAATTATAGTTTTAAATACTAAAAATAAAAACACACGAATTTAATTTTACATTTTCATGAAAATAACGCATCGTAGATTGCAAAAATTTAAGAAAATAGTTATTTTTTTTTTTCAGAGACATTATAAAAAAACCATAAAACTTGTGTTAATAATATAATTATAACTCAGGAAAAAATTTTTTTCTCGAACTAATATTATCATCGAATTAAGCTTTGTTTATTTCATATTTTTGCCAAAAATAAATAATTGTAAAATATTTCTTGTTACTAAAAAATTAATTCAATATCTTTCATTGTACCATAAAGGCGTAAACATCATCGTAAGAAATTATTTCTGTAATCTTGCAAAAAAAAAAAAAAATGTAAATATTGAATATTAGTAACACACAAAAAGTGAATTTAAATATTGAGAAAAAATTGAGGCAACGATTGATTAGTTAACCTACGGATGCACAGCGTTGATAAAAAACGCAGACAATTTTGATCCTCCCACTCTACTACCCTATCCGTAGAAAAATCCTCAGGGAAAAATAAAGAACTTCTTACTTGTATATATTCATAAATATTGTAATTAAATCAGCTTTTCTTGCTTTAAACAACAAACAAACATACAATAATTAAACGAAATTATTGCGCGGATCGCGACCCGTAGTTTGATGAAATCAGCGTCATTTGTGTTTACATTTTCAACAATTCCTTTCTTATACCCTAAATGACTTCTTTGGTTTATTCTGCATTTTTTTTATAAGACATTTTTAAAATTCTGTATATCATAAGTTTAATTTACTAATTATTGTTGGAATTGAAATAGTATAAGAAACTAATAATTGTTTTTTTTTTTTTCGAGATTTTTAAAGTTGATTCATTCGTATATATATATATATATTATTCCTTAATTGGAATTTATTTATTTATTTTTTTGAGATGAGCATTATATGTTAATTTTTATTTTATTTCGGACTATTAGTCTCATCTTTATTAGTTGTTTTTTTTTTTAAATCTTTTTATTGGTTCACAACGTTTCGGCCAACTTCCTCTGGCCTTTGCCAATAAAAAGATTAAAAAACAAAACAAAACAAAAACAACAACTAATAAAGATGAGACTAATAGTCCGAAATAAAATAAAAATTGATTCATTCGTATTTGAAATTCGACCAAAATATTGTGTTTTTTCGCCGATATTATACCTGTATTTTTTTAAACCAGTCAATTGACATTTTATCCCTTTTAGAGATTAAGTTTGATTTGTTATTTTTCAAACGCAATCAAAGTTTAGATGTAAACTAAAAGAATAATTATAATACGTCTTTTTTAAGAAGCATAGAAACCCGTTTCTATAAATTATTTTTGCCAGTACCTAGATTACGGCATGAGCTAGTATGAAATCATCAAGTCAAGAGAGAATCATTTGTATAGTATATATATATATATATATATATATATATATATATATATATATATATATATATATATATATATATATATGCATGAACGAGCAATTACTGAAGACTAAACTTGGCATGTTATTCCCAAATCTTATCGCAAATAATTTTTATTCGAACTAATCACCCTAAACACATATTAAAAAAAATCTTAAAAGTGTTCTAGAGTTAAGATGAATATGTAGAAATGTTAACCAAAGATCGCAATAAATAGAACACTAAACAGAAGTAGTAAAGGAAGACTATAAAAATGCATTAAAATGTGATAAATGTAGCAACAATGAAAATAATATAAAGGACAACAATATAATCACGAGAAGTAGTAACAAATCAACAACATAGAAATTATGACTTTAATCGTGAAGAGAAAAACTGTAACTGTAGGAATCGTGAACCTTATGCAATAACAACTTATACCAAGGAATCGTTTAGTAAGCTACAATATCTGCAAATGACTACTCGAATAGAAAACATACCACAGAGACTAAATATATAGAATATTTATAACTAGTTATAACTAGCAGTTCAGTCCAGCTTGGTTCGGGCTTTATGCACTGTTCATAACTTTATGTGCATATATATTAAAAACTTTAACTCATGTCCAGATAGCCTACATCTAAAATTTCAAGTGTTTAGACCCACAATTGGCAAAGAAATTTGGAAAAATCTGCAAAAGTCAACTCTTTCAACGTTGACCTTTTTGCAGCCAAATGTTTGCCCTAAAATACATTAAAATGCTTGCCGTATGCCTGAATACCCGTTATGTATAAATTTAAAATGCTTAGACCCATAATTTGCTCAGTAGTTTGTTAGAAACCGCAAAGATCAAACCTTTTGAACTTTTACTCCTTGGCAGCTCACAATTTTGACCCAAACCGTTTAAAAAACTTTCCCCGTCTCTGATTACCCTTTATGTAAAATTTCAAATGTTTGCACCTAAAATTGGTTCAGTAATTTGGTAGAGACCGCAGAGGTCGATTTCTTTTAAAGTTTGACCCCAATTCTGACCCTTTAACATTAATTGTTTTAGAGTCAAATCTAATTAAAGAGTTTTCAAATTTCAAATCGTTGAACTTTTACCTCTGGAAAGCTTAATTTCTAGCCGAAAACCGATTAAAAATATTTTCCCACATTTCAATACCCCTCATGTCAAATCTCGAGTCTGTAGACTGAAAATTGACACAATAGTTTGGCAGGGAAATATAAACACACAGGCACACAGACGGACAGTTTCACTTTTATAGAAAACTAGCAGTTTAGCCCGGCTTTGTACTGTTCATAACTTGCCCTACGTGTGAATACACTTTATGTAAGATTTCAAATCTTTAGACTAAAAATTGTCTGAGTAATTTCTTAGAGACCGCAAAGGTCAATTTTTAAAAAAGTTTGATCACAATTTTGACCCCTCAACATAAATTATTTTAGTCTTAAATAAAAATACAAAGTTTTACTCATGTCCAACTTAACTACATCTAACATCTCAAGTGTTTAGACCCACAATTGGCGGGGAAAAATTTGATGAATCTGCAAAAGTCAACTCTTTCACCTTTGACCTTTTTGCAGCCAAATTTTCTCAGGTTACGATGTGGAATACGATTTTCTTTGGCCCCTGGTTGCGGTATTTCCCCCGCCTTACAGCATTATTTATAATGTTATTGGATTATATGCATGTGTATTATATACTGTACTGTATTTTGTTTAGAAATTTTTAATGCCGTACCCCGGAGTTCTTTTCAATACGTTAGGATTTCAAAATTGTTAATCAATTAATATAAAAAACGGACATGCGTATTGACTTAAGCTTTCAAAAGACCAAGGCTATAGGTGAGAAGGGGGGGAGAGAATAATGTCAGCACTAAGAGAGTTCCGAAAATTTGTAAGAAAGCTACAGTCATAGAAAGATATATTATAAAGAGATACTTGAAGAGAAAATCGACGAATATCACTAAACGAACAGGTCAGACGAGCTTGATTAAGTCAGATAATTATAAAGAAGAATACACGAAGCAATCATACTTATATAAGCCACTCAGGCTAGCATATGTGAGAGAAAGGGTGTATAAAAGTGGAAAATTTGTGGCCAAGCGAATTACAGATTCGCGTCTAATAAAGAATTCATATCGCAGTAGTTTGATTGTTTCAATCTATTTAGACTTGTCTTCTTCGATAATGGCGTGCCATCTTTCCAATTTCTTTGAGTAAAATCATAAAGCATGGGGATTGTTTCGATATAAGGTAATGAGAGTAATGCGTCCTCTTTGATTGGCATCAAGTTTTATAATTACTGAATCTCTTGTCAGTTATGAAAAGGTTAAAAGATGAATATTCCATTCGTTTTCCATTGTGGGTGGGGGTAAAAATAAAACATTGTATAGCTTAATCTTTTTACTTGTTTTTTTATTATTACGAAAACGTAGTTATAAACAAAAGTATAGTGCGTAAGGTAATGCTTAAATCCATTTCATTTTAAATCATTTACATGACTAGATTATGGATTTGATCGCGTTTCCTTTAATCTAGGATCACACATATACAATATACATTCAAATTGGTATACTAGTTTTAATGTTTAATTTCTCTAACTTTCTTTTTTGTCAAATCTTTATGATACTGCAGATTTTTTTTTTTTGCTAAACACTGCAATTTCGGATCTCAAAAAATATCTAAAAATCTAAACGATCGAATTAATTGGCATTCGTTCCAAGCCATAAAAATTGATACAAAATGTACATGAACCAAATAATTTACACTATTTAACTTGGGAGTGCTTGCAAACTATGAATGGAATTATTCATGAAAAAAAAAATGGGTCCCTTGTGTATTACAAATAAAACCAAGGCCTTCTCGCCAGTCTTTGATGTTAATCAGAACAACATATTCAACATTTCGCTCATGCTTTTTATTGATTAGTTAAAAATATTGAAATACATTTGTATAATTTAAGAGCCTGATATGGCGAAACGCGATACCTTTCGTGTAGTCAACAAAAAAAGATATGGTCAAAAAATTATTACTCTCTATTTCTATATTGAAAACTGTTAAAATAAATGCGAAAAATTATGCAAAATATAATGTTTTCATCTCTCTCTCTCTCTCTCTCTCTATATATATATATATATATATATATATATATATATAAATATATGTTTTATATATATGTTTTATATATATATAGTGAATAAATGACAAAAGACTATATTCTATATATATGTTGACCATCTTATAATTTATTCCTGTCAGTTGACATTTACAATTCTTGACAGTATCTCTTTTCTAGCGACACACCAATGTCTTAATTATTATATCAATCACTGAAACTATTATGCCCTTAACTCCTCAGAAGAAATAGCGACAATCAATTGGTCAAAAGGAAATACAGTGCATTTTGACATGATAAAAATCCGAAAATTGGAAGAAAAACATACCGCCCGCTTCATCAGACGGCAAAAGTCAAAATGAGAAAGGGAAGAAAATATACTTGAAGTTATAAAATGATACGAAAACGTATTAAGCTCTACTAACGTATTGAGCCCTTCTATCCTTATTTTTACCATTTCTAACTCTCTCTCTCTCTCTCTCTATATATATATATATATACATCTATATATATATATATAATGCACTTTGTGTCGGTGTGATCATGTTACGTATGCACTTCGAAACGACTGTGCCCATTTTCAGAAATTTTGCACAAATGTAATTTAATAGTCTGAGGGTTCTCTTTCCTAGGATTTGTATATTAATGCCTTGAATAAAAGTCAAAAGTCAATAATCGGGAAAATTCGATTTAACAAAGAATAGTAAGATTTAAGCAAAGGTGACACTGTGATACAGCGTGGAATCACAAGTGCATTTACGAATATATAGAACCGCACAAGCAGAATTACCTGACGTTATAAAATCAACAGTAGGTTTTTTGATAATACATAGCACGTTCGAAATGAATGTTTCTGTGGAGAGCTACTTAACCTTTACGGAGTGTTGCTTTTTTTAATAATAAAAATATTCATTATATTTTTTCCATTTGACTCTCTTACCAGAGTTTATTGTTTTTATTTTATGTTCAGGCGGTAAAATATCGGGCTGTTTAATTTTGTTGGTAGTTGTATGTTGTGTACATTTTTGCTTGTTTTCAATGTAAGGTTTTAAACGATCTATTGAAACCTGTGTATGCGTGTTTGGGTTAGTTTCTATAAGGAAATATTTAGGTGTTCGTTCGAGTACAGTGTAAGAACCTAAATATGGGGTTTCTAGCGGGTTTCGAATGCAGTCAATCCTTATCCAAACTTTTTTTACAGGTTTGCAGTTGATTTGGTATGTAAGATTTTTGTGTTGATTTTTCTCTGTTTGAAAAGTCAGTCAAGTCAAATTTTGCCATGGTTTTATTTAGTTCTTTAGTAAAATTTTGTGTGAGTGTTTCTGGATTTTCTGAATCTATTAATGGTGTGGCAATAACATTTTTGCACCTGTGACTGCATAGAAAGGGGAAAAATTGGAGCAGTTGGGCATACTTCGAATTCCCAAAAGAACAAATTGGTAGGGCTGAAATCCAAGATTTTTTCGGGCCATTATAGCTGCTTTAACTCGGGCCATTGTATATAAAAAAATCTTATAAAATTAACCGTAGGTTTTGTAAAGGGAAATGTAAACTACAATGTATAGTAACTTAATCATTGCCGGTGCACCATAGAATATCACTGATTGAAGTAGGCAATCAATCGATTGACAAATTAGCGATTTCACTTATTCCGATGAAAATAAAAATTTAAAAGTGTGGACAATTCGGTGATTCTAATTCGACCCCGGGCAACGTTGTGTCTTCCTTATATATATATACATATATAAATATATATATATATATATATATATATATATATATATATATATATATATATATATATATATATACTAGCAAAAGTACCCATCGTTGACCGGGTTCAAAAACAGCCTACAGAAAATGGACTGTGATTTATGAAAGTATGATAGGTTAGGAAAAGGAAGGGTAGTAAAGAGATAGCTTCGAATTTGGGGATATCAAAACTAAAGCAAATATGATGAAAGTAAATATAAAATAGATACACCCAATAATTTATTATACCATACCATATATTTATATATACAAACAGACTGAAATACTTATCACAATATTCTGTGGATCTATATTAAAAAACCTTGTAAAACTTTGTGACATATTTCCATTCTATTGAGGTCAGGCGCGAACGAACACCCAATAATTTCTTCAAACTGAAACATAATTATCAAAGTATACTTACGCAGATAGATATGATAAGTCTTTATTAATGTGTGTGCCTATTTCCTACTATGGAGGCCAGGCGCGAACGCAGACCCCACAATTTTATTATACCATCCCTATTTACGTTAACACATACTTATCAAAGTATTATTATGTACATCTATATCAAAAACACTTGTAAACGTTCTTTTTTAATTTAATTTTTTTATTTCCATACTTTGTGCACCAGGCGCGTACGCAGACCCCACAATTTTAAGGAATCACCATTATGCCAGATAAAACATACCATTCCTGTGTCTCGATACATCTTCTATCATTATATATTCGTGACCAGACACACACAGACGTTAAGCTTTATATTATATACTAGCAGAAGTACCACACGTTGATTGGTTCAACAACAGCCTACAGAAAATGGACTCTGATCTATGAAAGTATGATAGGTTATGAAAGGTAGGGGTTTGTAAAGATATAAGTTTTGATACTCAAAAATTTTACGCTAAGCAAAATATGATTAAATAAAGATAATTTTCGCGAAAATATATTTTTATATCAACTTTGTTTCCATTCGTAGCCAAGAGTAACCAACAAAATGATATTTCCTTACAAAGATAAAATGTTATATATATAATCATATAAATATACAAGAAATAAATGTTACCATAGTCAATAAAAGTTACTTTTATGGTAGAAAAGTTCATTGGTTTGTATTTTAAGTAGTTTGTAAAAAAAAAAAAAAAATTTAAATTCACGAACCGGTTAAAAAAACAAATAAAAATAGCAGTGACTTTGAAATGGAGACATTTTCAATTTGAAGGAGGGGCACCTGAGCATTCGGTGTTAACAATTTAAGAGAATTCCGTCAACGTAAGGAATATTTATAAACATATTTTAATATTTTCCGTTAGTTTGTCTTTGAGGAATATTCGATTATGGCCTATGTAGTTTATATAAAAATTAATTTAAGTAGTTATCGCCTCAAATTTCGTTTTTTGAAATTATTCCAAGTAAAGAGCATTAAAAACTATTTCCAAACAACAAAAAAAAAACATGAACTGAAGTTTTATTGACTATGATAACATTTATTTCTTGTATATTTATTTTTTTCGGGTAGTCGTTTGTTGGCTTCACTGCTAAACAGTCTTACTAAATAATATCGACGAAATATTGAAAAACAAAGAAACAAAAACAGTTTTGAAAAATAATGAAGCTTTACTTCTTTAGTAAAGTAATCCGAAACAGCAAAATGGGATATTAAAAAAGTAAACACATAATTACTTTAGTTTCTTAAAGCAAAGAATCGATATATATATGAATAAGAAGAAAATGGCGCCCTTTTTAAGCAGAACAGCTTCGTTTTAGTTTTATAGTATTAAACGGTGTAGTATTGCGCCGTCGGATTCAGGGTTGTACTATTGTAATGTAAAGAACACGCAGAAATGGTTGTAATCAACTGAATTCCTTATAGTACACTGACAAAAATAAGCTTAAACAGATATATAAATAAAAATAAAAAGGTTATGCAAATGTTTTTAAAAAGACACGTAATCACGTACGCAGGATTTTTCCTTCTTTGGACACGATAACAATAAACATTCTTATTTTTTTTAATTATTTATCTATTTTCGAAAGAGTGTCAAGTGCAAGTGGAGAAAGAAAAAACAGAGTTATGCAAAATTTGTATCGAGAATTGTCTTAAGTTCCGACTTCTTTTTTGGCTTTCACTTTAATAAGAACGTAATTTTATGAGGTGAATTTATTCGACACAATGATTCATCTACAAAAAATAAATAAAAGCTAACGTTCAATAAGATTAAAATTAAGGTGTTATTGTGGACCCTTACCCCTTTAAAAAAACCTTGTTAAACTTTGTGACATATTTCCATTCTATGGAGGTCAGGTGCGAACGAACACCCAATAATTTTATTATACCATATTACTTCAAACTGAAACATAATTATCAAAATATACTTACGCAAATAGATATGAACAGGCTTTGTTAAAGTTTGTGCCATATTTCCATGAAGTACAGGAGCGAACGCAGACCCCACAATTTTATTATACCATCCCTATTTAAGTGGAAACATACTTATCAAAGTATTCTTATGTACATCTATATCAAAAACCCTGGCAAACTTTTATTTCATTTTTTATTTCTATACTTTGGGGGCCAGGCGCGTACGCAGACCCCAAAATTTTTGTAAACCACCGTTCTACCAGATAAAACATACCAATTCCTGATCCACGCTACACCTTCTATCATTATATGTAATCAGTTTTATTTAAAATAGTCAACCATATAGGAACCTATTAGTGACCAGACATACACACAGACGTGCCGGCGTTTCCCGGGTGTTTGGAGGTGTGTTTTGAGTTAAAAAAAAAGGCGATAGTAGGAGAAACAGGTTGAAGGGAAGAGAAAAGGGTATCCCCCACTAGACTACGAAGTCTATTCTGAATTCTTTCAAGGCAGGAAAAGATCTTTCTAGCATCTCCTGCCCAGATGTGACAGCAATCCTTAGACGTACCTGGCTCTTGTATAGGTAAAGAATTGCATCAGCAGCTAGATATCTACTGGATCGATAGAAGAATCCCATCATTTTTCGAGCGATCTTTCCAACGGATTTGATGTACGTATTCCATTTAATATCAGGAGTAAAAGCCAAGGCCAGAAGCTTGTCAAAACATTGAGCCTTCCCAAGACGAGAGCTATTCATTTTAATTGATGCCAAATGGGGATCAGAACGTTAATGATGCAAAGACAGAAGCTTGGTTTTAGATGCATTAAAAATAACCAACCACTTTTTCCTTCTTTGTACCACATGCTCAAGATCAGAGGAGCGAGAACCAGAGAGAACTTGGTCTTTTACAGCTTTTGATGTGCTGCCATAGATGATAGTGTCGTCAACAAAGATGTTTATGAATGATCTAATGATGTGAGTTGGAAAATCATAAATATAGATCAGGAAGAGAGCTGGACCCAGGATGAACACCTGAGTGACTCCTACTATTCTGCTGATTTCTGCCCATCAATAACTAATCTTATAAACATATCAAAGAGAAATGATTAAATAATTGAAAAGACATTTTCAGCTAGAGATTTATTTATATAGGCGTCACCACTTATAAAGGCCGAGAGGACACTCAAGGATGAGTGTTGAAGAGTGTACAGTAGTCAAAAGGACAATATAGTAATCGATAGTAATGGAAGTTCGGTAAATTTGTTAACTT
The DNA here is from genome assembly GCF_053919585.1 of Euprymna scolopes. Classification (NCBI taxonomy): domain Eukaryota; kingdom Metazoa; phylum Mollusca; class Cephalopoda; order Sepiida; family Sepiolidae; genus Euprymna; species Euprymna scolopes. The sequence continues at coordinate 96,538,869 of NC_136486.1, read as the reverse complement.
AAGTGTAACGGCTAATCAGAAACCTGTTCACGTTGGACTTGAAGACAACCATATTATAGACAGCTGGATGCAGGAAAACGGAAGACAATTCCACATGCGTGCTGTTCTAAGAAAGAAGCTTTGATCATGGAATCTATGTTTAGGTTTAGGCACAGATAAAGAGTGGGGAGAATTATTGATAGTGTTTGCAGCTAGTCGAGTGTTTCCTGTGAAAGTTTGACGAGGGGGGGACCATAGGTGGAATCTCAGTCGAACACTTTCCATGAAAATAACGATAAAGCAGAGACAAACTCACAACATCTCTTCTGTGAGAAAGAGATTGCAGTGAAGAGAAAAGGACATCTCCCACGAGGCCACAAAGTCTATTTTGAACCCTATCAAGGCAGGACAAGCCCTTTCTTGCAGCTCCTGCCCAGATGTGGCAACAGTATTCCATCCTTGGACGTACCTGTCTCTTATATAGATAGAGAATTGCATCAGCAGTGAGATATCTACTGGATCGATAGAAAGATCCGACGATTTTCCCGGCGGTCTTGGCAACAGATTTGATGTACGTATTTCATTTAAGATCAGGAGTAAAGGTCAAGGCCAGAAGCTTGTCAAAACATGGAGCCTTCCCAAGACGAGAGCTATTCATTTCAATTGATGCCAGATGGGCATCAGAACGTTGATGATATAAAGATAGAAGCTTGGTTTTAGATGCATTAAAAGTAACTAGCCACTCCTTTTCCTATTGTACAACTTGATAAAGAGCAGAGGAGAGAGAATCGGAGAGAACCTGGTCGTTTACTGTCTTTGATGTGCTATTATAGATGGTAGTGTCATCAGCAAAAATGTCTACAAATATTGTAAGGATGTGATTTGGAAGATCATTAATGTAGACCAGGAAAAGAGTTGGCCCCAGGATGAACCGCTGAGGGACTTCAGCATTAATACTGTGAGATTCTGAGTTTTGCCCATCAACTACTACTCTTATGAACCTATCAGAGAGAAATGGTTTAATAATTGAGAAGATATTTCCAGCTACACCATAGCTGGAGATCTTGTGAAGTAAACTTTTATTCCATACCCTATCAAAGGCCTTTGATAAGTCAAGAGCAATTCCCCTAGAAAGGTTGCCTCTGTCGAGAGATTCGCTTATCCTATGTGATATAACTGTAAGCAATCTGCTGTAGAACGGAAACCATGTTGCGTGTCACTAAGAAGGTTATTTTTGCTGAGATGGTAGATTACTTCTTTATTCAACACAGATTCCAGCAACTTACTCATGACGCACAGGAGACGTATTGGCCTGCACTGAGAGGGGGTGAATTATCACCTGAATTCTTAAATACAGGGCATACTGATGAGATTTTCCAGGATGATGGGAAGCAATTTTCCTTAAGACAAAGTTTAAACAGTTTTGTAAGTATGGGCGCTAGTTCAGGTTGAAGTTTTTTGGAGTACTATAATTGGAATATCGTCAGGGTCGGTTGCTTTACTGGAGTCAAGGTTTTTGATTAGCTTGACAACATCACATACAGATATTTGTATATCACATAGCGTGTTTTCTGATACGGGAGGAAATATTGGGGGTTGACGGCCTTGATCGCAAAGGGTAGAATTAGCTGCAAAGTTCTTGGCAAAGAGTTTGGCTTTGTCTGATGCTGACGCGATTAACTCAGGTCCATTGATGATAGAGCACACGATTCTGTTCAGGATTTTGTTTGCTATTTGCCAAAACTGGTGGGAACCAAGCTGCTGCTCAGCTACTTTGGAGTTAACGGATTGAGCATATATCTCTCTTGCGTTCTTTATTACTTTCTTACAATGGTTACTGGCAGTCATAAAAGCGGATTTAGTTTCCATACATCTATTACGTTGGAAGCAGTGGAAAAAGTGATTTCTATGCGCAATAGCAGCAGCACATTCTGGAGAAAACCACGGCTGGTTGTTAGGATTCAGTATCGGGCACACGGGTGGTTCGCAAACAATTAGAAATGGAGAAATCGTGACAGAACTTCCCTCATCATCGGTCTTGTTTGAGTGGGTTAACCATTCCTCATTGTGAACTTTGAAGTCTCCGCAGACGTTAATGTTAGCCGAAGGATGAGCAGATAAGATGTGGTCAATTTTCTCAGATATGCTCTCAAAGATAGTAACTCCGCTGTTTTGGGGGCGATAAAGGGTTAGGGTTAGGGTTGAAGAAAGAGACAGTCGTGTAAGCAAATGCAACCCGGAAGCACATATAGAGTAAGTTAGGATCTTCTCTAGAAATATCCCTACCACATGGAAAACCATCTTTAATATAGGCATATATTCCATGCACATGGCGATCTTGGGTGTCAGATTTAGATATTAAGTTAGAGTAGCCTTTAATTACAAACTTTTCCAGGAAAATAGTTGGTCCAATGTCAGTTGCGCTTAGGAATAATAGGTCTGGTTTAGTCTCTTGTAATTGGGGTTCAACCTCTAGAAGGTTGGAACGTAGACCCCTGATGTTGGAGAAAGAGACATGGTAGTAAGGGTCTACGTTGGAAGTTCAGGATCGGGATTTAATCGTGTGTTTATTTCTGGAAAATTTTCATGATGTTTTTTTTAGGCATTTATGGAATAGGTCGACAGATTGCTTACAGCAGGACAGAGAGGTACAGTAAGAGAGAAAAAGAAACGAAGAAATTTTTTTGTAGCACATAATAAGGTAAAGCCGTAACAATTACCCACTAATATGGTATCGAGAAGCCCCCCCCCCCC
>NC_136486.1:96421136-96533636 GCF_053919585.1 Euprymna scolopes | reverse complement strand
ATGGGGGGAAAGCGATTGAAATACAACAAGGTTATATTAATCGAAGATCGTAGAGACTAATCACGCTCATTCTGAAGATGCATTACTTCTGCTTACAGAGGGAAAGCCTTCTCAACCGAACGTGAACAGTTTCCAAGATCTTTAAATGAAATAAAAGAGTGAACACAACTCAGGATTGAAAAAGAATTCGTGCTAAAATTCGTTGCATATTACGGGGTTTTTATAAGGTGATCAGTAATTGAAGACCCGTATGTATTGGCAATTACGTCTGTTGTTTGGCATGCCCCCCACATATATATGTGTATATATATATATATATATATATATAAATAAATATATATATAAGTAAATATATATATATAAAGAAATATATATATAAGTAAATATATATATACTATAGGTATAGCTTGTACATGTATACCACATGCACACACACATGCTTATCTATCTATCTATCTATCTATCTATCTATATCTCTATCTCTCTCTCCCCCTCTCTCTCTCTCTCTATATATATATATATATATATATATATATATATACATATATATATATATATGTTCCTAATTCGGGAATTGTTCATACACCAATCAATTTAAGTCAGTAAAAGTGTCTTAATTCGTAAGCTTAAAAATTACCAGTTTTTTTGTAATCGAGCATTCATGTATTGTTTTAACAAAATCAACAAAATCAACAAAATCAAGACAACTAAAATCTGATTGATAGCAACAAGTAGTGTATTTTCATTGTTTGTTACAATCGTTTCGCGAATTCCGGGATTGGGATGATTTAAAAAGAACTTGGAGAAAAATAATAATAAACTTAGCTTAAGTGAACATAGATAATTGGTTGCAAGAATAAATGAATAATCGGTTGAAATATTTCAAAGTAGAAATGCGGAAATATATAGATATAAAAAAAATCCATAATAATTATCAATCACTTATTTATTAATTCAAAAAATCAGAACTTTTTGAGGTATCGGAATTGGGAAAATTCGAGTCTATTTTCCGATGCCAACACCGATTCTTGTAATTATCTATTTTATTTGATTTTGTTTTCATAAAACATCTTCCGTTGCTTGTAGTAAAAATAAAATAATAAATACTTATTGATTTAAACTTCCAGTAAAACGAAAATCTCTAGATCACCCCCTCACAAGTGTGTTTTTACGTTTGAGAAAATACATGCACTTTTAAGATGTGTTTTTGCAGTAATCGGGACAAAATAACAATTTTATAGTAAAATATTTACAGATTTATAAAGAATCGGAAATTGTATCGGAATCGGGAAACATATTAAAATCGTCCCATCACTACCTGCGACCTTCTACGGGTTGTTGAAAAGAGGAGTATCTCTGCATTATAAGAATTAAAACCGTGCGTCTGCTGAGGGTGGGTCCGCAGATCATAGCGATTTTTCAATCAACAGGGCTCACTAAGACTGGAAAACTCATAGCAAAAAACTGCGTTCATGAGATTTCATGTAAATGTGGGAAACTTTACAAAGGTGAAAATGCCGCCCTCTCAAAGTAAGACTAGGAGAACACCTAAAAGCTGTCACCCTCGGAGAAATCGAAAACTCAGCCTTAGCTGAACATGTTTGGAAGAAAGGGAGTAACCATTACCCAATGTGGGATGATGTCAAATTGCTGGATGCAGAAGGAAGATGGCAGATCAGGAAATTTAAAGAGGCAGCACATATAATAGAAAATAATAACATTATTAGTTACCCACGCATAGAACTAAACTGCATTTGGAAGCCTCTAATCAGAAAATCACTGAAAAAAAATGACATACGCTCAGCCCAAGGGGGGTAACATTACAAAAACAAAACCTCTGCTTTCCTCGGAGCTGCCCCACTCCCGTATTGTGTTTAAAAAAAATACGCATGGGTATCGATCCTCTGTTTAGTAAAACATTTTTTTCATTAATATTAACAATTAGTATAGATATGCCAAAAAATTGAGTCATAGGAAAGTTTTTAAAACTATCTCAGCACCCTTGAAGATTAGATCTTCTTTATGATCTAAGGATCTTGTAATGCAGAGCCGACCCTCCTTTCCTTAGTAGAGAAAAAGATACATGTTTTAAGCACCCGCAGAAGGTCGCATGTTGCAGCGACCGAAATGTTGTGCTAATGACACCCATGATGTGAATAATAGTCCGATTAATCAACATAACACAAGCAACAGTAGTTTTAGCCTTAACAAGATCTCGAAAACAGCACACCATATATAGACACACGCGCATATGCATACACACACATATATATATTATATATATATATATATATATATATATATATACATATGCATACACACATATATTATATATATATATACATATGCATACACACACATATATATAATATATATATATATATATATATATATATATATATATATATATATATATTTAAAACTACAGAATGTCAGAAAACATTGGTACTGGCTCCCTTTATATAAGGCCTGAAACCGACGGTACCAATTTTTTATGATCTTCTGTACAGTTTTAAATAAAAAATATATAAATATGAAACTCTTATATTGAATTTTTTTTCTCTGTAATCGAGCATTTTGATAAAAGTCTTTTCCAAAGACAGTAATATATATATATATATATATATATATATATATATATATATATATATATATATATATATATATACTAGCGGGGGTACCCGGCGTTGCCCGAGTGTTTGTTTCCGGGACGGGGAGGGAGTTTTAAAAAATGTTATGGTAGGTAAGTAGGAAGGATCAAACCCGGAGTCATGAGTAAAAGTAGGAAAATAAAGTGTGAAAAAAAAAACAAAAAAAAAACATCTGCAACGTTAACAGTTCGGCCACCAAGAAAAGTCTATTCCAGTTGTTTAGGAAAAAAAAACTACTACGGTAGGTCGGCACGAACGTGAAAATATAATGTGAATTGTCCAGCACGCTAACCACTATGCTACAGAGCACTGCAGCTTAGTTTAGTGATTTTAAATAACTTCACATGAAAGAACTACGAAGCCAAACCGGTGTTCTCTTCTCAACTGTTCCTTGTGAACGATCCCCAAACGGTGTTAAGTGGTGGCAGGGGGAGGAGGAATTTATTAGAGAGAAAATATTTTACCACTTCCATTGATCTTAAGCGATTTTGGCCGTGACTTCTCAGCAGAAAAAGTATAGAAATCTAAGATTATCGAGGAATTTGAGAAATAATAAGCCTATAACACACCTCAGATATTGTTCTGCCGTTTGTGCATATTATATGTGCATGAAATATCTTGATTTTTAATCCTATTAAGGTCAAAATCAGACTGGAAAAATGACTTCATTTTATTTATATAGAGAAGAAGAAGATATATATATATATATATATATATATATATATATATATATAGAGAGAGAGAGAGAGAGATAGATACGGATTTATGCGTTGCGTATTTATGAATCTGAGCATCTGCAGGTGTGTATATATTAAGATTCATAATTACAGTGAGTATTTTGAGTTATATGTGAATGCAGTTGATATATTCGAGATATTTATTATTTTTTAAATATGTTCGTTTATGATAATATATACTGTAACATCTACATTTACCTTTATTTAAATACCAGTATTATAGAATTAATACATATCTATTAAAGAATATACATTAATTTATTTTTGCATCTATTTCTATTGGAATAATATAAAATGCATTTTGTTTGAAAACCAATTTAATAATTAGTAATATTCGCTGAGGTATTTGCCAATGAATCAATTATTGTGAATTTCGCTGTGAAATTCGCTTTGTGTTATTTCAAAGTGGAATATTTTCTTATATCAATATTGATCTCTACTTTGTCTTGATATTGAACATTCAGGTCAATCTTTATTGTTTATTATACGACTTCAAATAATTATTACGTTGAAACAATCAACAACTATGATAAGTTTGTGTATACTTTTTATTTGAAGCATGATTTGAGAATTATTTAACTCGTCGAAAATACATATTATATATAGGTATGTGTTGTATTAGAATACTTTCTTGTGTTTACAATGACGAAAAGTTAAAAAAATGAGATTAAGAAGGTATACTTTACATTTTTTTCATCCCGTGATTGGTGTTTGACATTGTTAATTAAATGATCTCGATAAAGAACATTATATTCCAGAAAACATATATTGATCCGGTTACATGAATATTGAAACGGTGTTTTCATTCAGAGATACATATCAATTTTTCATTCACAGTAATCCTAAAGTTAAGAGCATATCCATATAAGCATCAACACGTCATTGTCTGCAAAGTCAGGTAGAGATTTCTATGTGCAGAGCGACACGATGTCTTCCTATCCAGCTCGCCCCAGTTCCACACTTGGTCCTCAAAATCATGGATTACATTGTGCGTATGGAAATTTATTCGGGACAATGTTTATTTTATCAAATAGTTGGTTTCATATTTATTCTGATGATTGACATTTGTTACTTTTAGCGCAAAATGTATTGTTTTTTATGCTTGATTCATCAGAAGCGGTGATCTGTTTTATATATTTTTTTTTTTTTGCTGTTTGTAGAATATTCTTCTAGATATCTACAAATGCCCCTTACATCACATCTCCGTGTAGCTTTTTTGCCAGTATTTTGACTTCGATTCTCTGTTAATCTCAAGCATTCTGAAAGCTGTTCTTCTCAATTAAGCCAGTCTTCCGTTTCTAATGGAATACATAAGCATTGGAAGGCTTGAGATCCCGGACATATAGTCTCTCGTCGAAATCCTTCTCATGATTAAAAAGGCAAACATTACTGTTAAGATCCATTATACTCTGCATGTACTTCAAGATCATGACAAAGTTCTAGTATAATTCGATTCACGTTATAAGTGCCTATTTTCATTAATACTTTTCCAATTTATTCTTACTGAATCTTCGTTATTGCAAAACATGCGTTGCGCTCGATAAACGGATACGTTATTATAATAAAATAATAGAAAAATGATCTTTCTTATCATGATATTATAATCACATATGAATTTTAGAACACGTTGTCATTTGTCGATTCAATCTGCATACACAACCTCGCTTATCGTTGCGAAAGACACTACATTCTCAGTATTTCTTTCTACCTTATTAGAATGCAGACTCAATTTGATTCGTCTTATATTCTGAAAAATATAAAAGACCATTCCGAAAAGGAGGCTCAAAGTCATAATAATCCAAAAAGTTTCCCTTGCAGTCAGCTCGAATATCGGACCGTAGCCAAGAGAAAGTCCAAGAAAAAGTATCAAAATTAGAAAAGTTATTCGAATTAGGCAGACTAATATGTAATCTTTTGTAAAATCTCCACACATGTCTGTATTAAGCCCGGACTTAGGTGGTTTTAGAATTGATTTAAGTTTTATATCTGTTTCTTTCCCGTTGATGACATTGTCAGACTCACTACTACAACCTTGTGATAGATAATATGAATTGACATCCTCATACTGTGGATCCATTGTCTGTACATTTATAATTGTATAATAATTTCTGTTGTTTTCTTTAATTCCTGTTCCGTATTCAGGAGAATGTTCTTCTACTTCAGGGAGATTGTTCATTGCCATCTATATCATCTGTCGTTATTCACTCTCTGTCGAAGAGGTAACGGGTGTGATGTGGTTGACAACACGGATTGACGACCTTGGTATTCCAAGTTCCAATCCAATTCGTTCCAGAAAATCACTGTCATTGGCAACCATCACCTGTTCCTTCTTTAGTACTTGATGTATTTATAGAAATAATTCTTATGAGAAAAATATTAGGTAACAATGTCAACAACATAAATTTTGAAGACGTACGATATGATGCTAACTTATTAGCGTTAGTAATCCATGTATAACAGCAAATGTCTTCCGATTCGGTCGACGGAATTAGCGGATTCCGTCTTGAATCCTATCAAGCAGTTAACATCTTAAGGAATGATAAGTCATTGGTTTTCCTAAACGTAATAGTATCTCGCGGACTCAATAGAGCGAACCGACGCTCTTGAAAGATTTACCTTGTTGTTTAATATGATAGTAGAGTTGTCTGCTGGATTTGTTTCAAGTTTCATTAATTCGGTTTATCGTTTTATGCGACGGTATAAACAGCCATTTCGGTTCAATGCGTTGTGAAATTATTTGCTTTTATTATGACGCGATACACAATGACGTGATGCAACGGAATTCCAAAAAGATAACGTATCTTTTTACTGCAAAAAAAAAACAACAAATATTTGAATTGTTCATGTCGAATAGAACTTAGAAACCATGCCTGATCGGTTTAACGGATACTGTTGGTGAGTATAGAATCGATAACGTTGTATTCATTTTTTTTTTATAGAAATCGATCCAGACACAGGATGAAGCCACTTGATATGCGGAGCATTAAATATACTACTTCAAGCTCCCAAACCAGTTTACGATAAATGTTAGATAGATATATTCTGACCCTTAAAGCAGCAATCTTCAATCCTCTGTCAGAAACATAGCATATGGAACGTAAAGAAAAAAGGACACGATACGAGAACCGAGACGGGGCTACCGATGGTAAACTAAACGTCCACTTTCTACTGTCATCAAATTCCGTTAAATTAATGTTAATTCCTTACACATTGCAACTGTGCAGGTTACATCAATCCAGCAGGCTCGGAGTTCGCGTCTGAAGATTGCTACAGGTAGGGAAGTGATGTGAAGGCGAGCGCTAGTAGGGGTGAGGAGATTAAAGACCAACTGAAAGAGGGAGTGATATCGTAGGTCGTTGTTTATTCATCATAATTATCACGTGTTTCAATGTTTTCCATTGACAATCTCCTGTGAACTGAACCTGCTACTTCAACTGTTCTCCATCTATTTAGTTCATCACTTTGACCTGTTCTTTGAGCAGAACGAATTCAATGAATTTCTCCTATTTTAGACTCATCGCCTTCAAATCCACTAGAATTATTAGATCCAAATCTATTAGACTCACATTAAGTACCAATTCCATAATACTCATATTATTGCTTTTCATGCAACGCATATCCCCTACCCTCACACATCAAGTTACACTTGCATATATCATAACATTTACTAGACTTTCCCCTTGAGCGGCAGTAGTAACAATCACATGATTAGTAAATACAGCATTTCGCTGAATTTAATCGATGCAATTCTAGCTCTTTCAATCATACTTACGCCTTTTCGTTAGCTCACGGATTAGTGTGTATGGAAACTGACTCGATTACGAGCGGCGCGTCATTAATACAAAATTGTCTGCTTATTCTAGATTGTAACTTAATTGGTTGAAAACAGAACACTTTCGTGTTCTCCCAGAGTCTTTCTAAATTGTTCTTAAAATTAATTAAATCTTAAAATTATATTTTTCTATTTTCTTTTATTATTTATTAACAATTATGTATAAATTAGTAAGTATATTATTAATTATTATAACACATATTAATTACTGTATTATTTTTATTATATTATTTTGTATTATTGATTCATTATTTATTATATTATTAATAGGGCGAGGACAACATATTCTTTTCATTGTTTTTACTTTCTAGTGTGTATCCATTGATATCTAATATGCTTTTATATAGCGTGATGTGCTCCTCGGTTGGTTAACTATGTCTAACCGTGTTGGATATATACTCGAGAGTCAAAACAATGAAAATAATATGCTGTTGTCATAGTCCTAGTTATTAATTATTAAAATGCGTGTATTATATTATTAATTATTATTTTATTATGCATGTTATTATAATAAAGTAAATATTTTAATATTTTACTCATTTATATAAGAAAACTAAAATATCATAACAATTTTTTTAGAGATATGCGCTCTCATGACAGTCCCCCCCCTTTCAAAGTAAAAGTTGTGAAATATCGATGAAGAACTTTTAGCCTAAAAGATATTTTAAGGGTACAAAGAATTTTTAGGGTACAAAAAATTTTTAGGGTACAAAAATTTTTAAGGGTACAAAAAAATTTTTAGGGTAGAAAAAAAATTTAAAGGTACAAAAAATGTTAGGGGTACAAAAATTTTTAGGGTACAAAAATTTTTAGGGGTACAAAAAATTTTGAGGGGGCAAAAATTTTAAGGGGACAAAGATTTTAAGGGTACAAAAATAAAATAGAAAAAAGGGCTTCATAATTTTGACAATATTTATTGTCTAATATTAAAACATGCAATAATTATACATTGCCCCAAAATATTGTCAATTTGTTTTTTTGTTGTTAGAGAAAGTTATGTTTTACACAGACCATCTGCAATGATGTATTTTTCTTATCAGTAATTGTAATATTGAATTCTTGTACGAGTAACCTCCGCCTCGTCAGTTTCTTTTTTATTGACCATCTTTTGTAGGAAACTACGAATTATACTCAGTCTAGATTTGAATAGAGTTCATAGTAATGTTTAGATAAAAGTCTTCGTGTTGCAAGGTCTTTAGCAGTGCCAGGTACTGTTTGTCGATCGTTTAGTAGTTCTTCTAGTATGTATTGATTTTTATTTTGAATATGCAATCGCTTTATCCTCTTCTATGATGAGAATTTAACCCATTCCAAAATCCCTGACACTAAATTGTTGTTTAAATTCTTAAGAAAAAATTGTAGCTGCAAGAGCTGGGACAATGAAAAGTGACGATTTCATATTATTAAAAGCCTTATTGTAATGTTCGTACCACTTATATTTTACTGCCCTTTTTAGGAGACTGGTGCGAAGAACACTTTTTACAAAACCTTCGGTACAATTCAGCAATACAAGGGAGTCTCATTAGTTATTTTGTATTTTTTGAGACACGATGTTTTTTTACAAAAGCATCCAGTCTTGACGAGATAGGTTTCATCCGTCCATGATCAACAGTATGGCCCAAATAATTAAATTTTTATGGTAAAATTCACTTTTGTTAAGTTTGCAAAAAGGTTCCTTTCTTTCAATTTAATGAAGAATTGCTTAATGATATTTAAATGTTCTTTACACACCCTATTGTTCTGTTTTGTGATTAGAGGCTTCCAAATGCTGGGATACCTTTGGCATTGTTAGTCAAGTGTACTTTAATTTAGCTTTAATTACATCAAATATGCTGACATATTTTACCCTGTCAACGCTGTCGATGTCGTCATCAATTCTAAGAATTGGATAAGAGTCACTTTTGGTTATTGCATTCACTTTCCGAAAATCAGACAGACATTGATCAGTTCCATCAGGCTTTGGTATAATAATACAAGAATAACTTCCCTGACTGTCGCTTAGTTCAATTATGTAATTTTCTAACATTTATTTAATACATTTTTCAAGTACTAACACTTGATTGGATTCATCTAGTAGGGGGAGTTTGCTGAAACAATCTTTCACTTGGTGCTTATATTATTAAGTGAAAGATTGTTATGGAATATTGAGATAACCTGTCGCACTAATCAGGTAAAAATATTGTTTGATGAGTTTCTCATCACCTACAACAACAACATCATGAACTGCAACTGTTTTTGGTACTTGGAACATCGCGAAACAATATCTGAACTCACTGACTAAATTATGCATATCTTTTTTCTTATCATCGGATAAATGGGTAAACTTTTCATTTAAATTAGACATGATTATAGATTAGAGTTTTTTTTATTGACTAGTGTAACCAATATCTTAATCGATACTTTTTCCTCATTATCTAATTTAGTATTTTTTAATGCTCATTAATATTGAGACTGGTTTTATATTAGTAAGATCATTCATGTAATTGTAAGTTGTTAACATTTTACTGCAGCAAATTCTTTTTTCTTTCATTCCGATCTGGATTGCGAATTATATAATTTACATTATTAATTTTCTATTTCACAGGGGCCACACTATCTTGCCTGTAGAGAATAATTAACGACTGGTAAAATATTATGACCGTAACATTTTACTATTTCTATCGTGTCCAGACTTCATTTGAATTGGAAAGTTTGTTAGATTTTCTAGTGCTGGTTTGAAAATGTTTCTTTAAGGCTTTTATAACGGATTTCACATTCTCTTTGGGCACTTCCAGATCGATTAATCTGGCGAGTCCGCTTCACACCCGAATGTCCCCTTTGAGAATGGATATTGGCTACCTGGTCTTGGGTTAGACGTCCTCTCACCGCTGGGCAGCTTTCAAGCGCCGCCACTCCTTCCTTTAGTAGATCCAACCATCTATACTCTGGTAAGGCGATATGAGTGTGTGTGGCATTACCGATCGTCCCCGTTCATTTTATGTAGCCTACCGGCGAGATTTTGCTCATGAGTCGCGAGACTTTCCGTTACTTTGCGAAACCGCCCAGTTATAAAATTTGTGGGTGCCGCCAACTTGATTCTCCCCTCCCCCAACAACTCGACGCACACGATGCACATACGTGCGGACGCATTAATGGTAAGCCACACTTTCCGACATGCTCTAATGTAATGGGTTTTAGAGAGTCTGACGGAATATTTTGAATTGGTTTTCCGACTACTTGGAGCGTGGTAGGATTTATAGAACGCTACGACATCCTGTTTTAATTTCGGCCATTCAAATGTTGTAATAATTGCTCATAAATTTTATTTATTTCTAAATATCCTGACATAGTAGAATAGAGCTTATTTTCAATACTTCCTCTCTGTATTCATTCGGTATATCTGATTTATTACTTAACACTCCTCATCTATACTGGCATCCGATGGTCGTCAGTTTCTCATTAAAATTCCATCCTGCTATATATAAGAATTCTCTAACTTTTCTTGCTTCTTCGAAAGGAAGTTTTTTTTTTTTTGAAAGAGGAAATCGGAATTGCGTTCTTGTTCAATAACAAGCTCATCTTTTATTTAAATTGTTTTTTTTAATGTTTTAATGTCTCATTTTTTATAGAATAGTGCCTTATTTAATTGTTTACACATAGCATGTGCTTTTGCTAAATGACGTAATAAGAAGTTTTCATTTAGTTTTAACTGACTGGCTGGTGTTGAGGGTCTATTTTATTGGAATGTGTTTATCTGCTTTTTCTCTAATAAGAACACAAACGAGGTATAGTTTTTATCCTCTTTGGACGTATTTTCATCATTTATTTCTACTGTATCAGTAACAATCGATACTGCTACTACTTTGTTGCTAGCCAATTCCTTGTCTGAAAGCAAGGAGACACCTTGAACTGGTAAGGTTGGTCGAATAGGTACTATGACGAAATCATTCGCAAATTTTAATTGTAAATAAATTTTGTAAAGGTGTACTTTAATGGCACTCAATTCTATGCCATATTCCTCGGTGAAAGTCGATTCTGATAACGGCAGTATACATTCTAATAATACATTTTGACAGGCATCTGTGTCTCGCGGGATTTTTTAGGGTTGTTGATGTAAATAAAACCCTTGGATAAAAAATGAGTTCAACGTATTCATAAATGATTTTAAAAAGTTTTTCTTTACATATGATGTCACTAGTGAAAGCTGAAAGAAGGAATCGTTTTTTATTTGTTTACTTTCTTAAGAAAACTGAGTCAATTGCTAGCGGCGCGTCCTTTTATACATAATTATTTGATTACTCTAGATTGTTCGTACTAGAGAGATAAAAGAACACTTTCGTGTTCTCTCGAAAGTCTCTCGAGATTGTTCTTAAAATTAATTAAAATCAACATTTATATATTTGGTTTAATTTTATTATTTGTTATTAATTAATTATTAATGATGTTATTAATTATTGTTACACGTATATTAATTATAATATCATTCATTTATTATAACATGAATAATTATTTTAATGAGAACATTTGAAAACATGATAATTTTGTGAAATAATAAAATCATTTTTATTTACTTTCTTTTTTGGTAAAGTCCGAATTTTCGCCAATAACCTGGCTTTATCAGTCAGATGTCAGTCCCATTAAGTTTTTTGTTTCTTTTTCTGTATAATGTTATTATAAGAGGTCGAAGCCCCCCTGAAGAGATAATACGGATTATATCGGTGCTGTATAAAATCCGTGTGTGTAATTGCTTGGTTTAAGCGCGAAATTTAAGAACTGGAAAGTCACACATTTTAGAAAACATTTATTTTCATGAATTTAAATGAGAAAATTTGAAAACCATGAAAATGTTGTCACATGATAAAATCATTTTTATTTACTTTTTATTATTATTAAATATGTTATTAATTATTACCATTCGTATATTACATTATTACTTATTTGATTATGTATGCTCTTATTATAAATTAGATATATTTATATTTAAAATCTTCAATTCATTTTGTTAAAGAAAAATAAAATACAAAACCTCATCCTTGCTTAATTTCAGTGATCTGGCGAAAAAGTATGTCAACATAATTGTGGCGTATTAGTAAATAGAATATAAAAGCTATTGATGTATTATGAATTTAATCTTTGATGTGAACATGATGTGACAGTCTTAGATAATTAATTAATATGTAATCGACTGCTTTATGATCTGTTTCGTTTCATCAATTTTTGCTTCAGACTTTTTGAGTAAGGTTTGATAATTTGTATTGTATAACATGAAATTACAATGACTAACAGAACCTTGTCAAAATTCCACGGTAGTTGAAAATTTTTTATAACATTATAAATAAAATGAATAAAAAATAAAATAAAACAAATAACGACGAATTTAAAACAATGTTTTTAAATCAATTCTTTTTTTAACCTTTTAAAGTTAAAAAAAATAAATGAAAAAACTTACATTTTTTCAATGAAAATTCAACACACACCACATTTTTTCTGAATAATTTTTAATATGAATTATAAAGTAATAAATATTAGTTCATTTGCACATATTTTTTTTTAAATTTAAAAAAGAGACTATAATAAAAAAAAAACTGCCAGTCTCCTCTCAAATGACGTTTTAAAAATTATAAAATAATATAGCCAATTTGAAATCGTATACAGTCAGCCATTTTTTTAAAAAAAGTTTTGAAGAGGAAATAGTTTTAATGATTTTTGACTGATAAAGGGCGACTATAAAGGGATGTAATTCATTTCTCATTAATGTTTGCGATGATGGTGTTTTTTTTTCTTACACCGGACGTCGGACAAGTAAATTAATATTTAGATGGTTCTGGAAATTCGAAATAGTAATGAACTTTATAATTTTTGTTTCAACATAGATTCCAAGAATTTTTGTTTCAACATAGATTCCAAGAAGCTTAAGACATGAAACCCTTATTAGTGATCATTCAATTGGTTGATAGATTTGTTTTACTTAACATATGTTCTAGTCCCTCACCAAAATACGTAATTAATTCCGTGGTTCGATCCTACTGATATGATTCCCAATTAGTTTTCAAAAAATATTTACAGAAAAAAAAATAGGCCGATATGAGCAACATCTTCAAGAGCATTTTGTTGAGATGTAGAACTCGTTTAAAAAAAAGCTGTAAATTACTTAGGTTCCATCATATATATTATTCGTTATTGTCTTAATTATCGCTCATACTAGAGATTAGCACTTCAAGCTTTAGAAAGTTATCACTCATAACTAAATATAACTTAGAATCAACACCCGTTACGCTACGGGCTTATATCGAAATTCAAATACAGATTTTACGAACCTTAAACCTATTATTGTTTCTAGTGATTAATTTTACGACTCCTACTAATAGTCTTATCATTAATCCCATATAAAATATTTGAATTGCAGAAATTGTCCTCTGGACCAAAGTACCGTACGTTTACAACAACAGATGCCACATATTAATTTAATGCATCTACCCTGGCAGCCACTGTTTTATGTAGCTTCCGACTTTCATATATATATATATCCGACTTTTCATTAATCAGAACCCATTCTGTACTTGTATCTATATAGATCGTCTATAACCTCAGGTAACTAGAATAGTACTTAAACTTTATGAGCCGTTATTTGTTATCTTGTGACCGTTCTTAATATATTTTAATTGATGAAATAGATTACTATATATAATAGGCGATTAATAAGAGGTGTGGTGTGAGAAATGGAAGAGGGAAAATAATTAAATCAGAAATGAGATATGAGATAAAGAGGGGAGGAGGGAAATCGAGAAAAAGGTAAAAAGAGGGGCAGAGGAAGAGTTAGTATGAGTAGGAGACACGAAGGAAAAAGAAAATTATATAATACCTAATGAAACCGTTATATTTTTTAGAAATATATCCTATAAGCAGGGAGACTCGACTTTGCCCAGGATTGTACGATGATAAATGAATGTTTCACCCTGCCATATTTTTATTGTCCCTATTTACAATGCCTCGCCACGGGACAGAGTTAGACACCAGGGTCGTTTTTTTGTAATGTGGAGAAAAGGAACAAAAATAAAAATTGTCTCAGTCGTGAAGGATTTTTCTTCCACTGACAAAGAACAAGAAATTGGAGTGTATCATCTGAAGGACAGATACTACACTTTGTTCTTGACCCGAAGGCCAAATTGTCATCAAAATCAGTGAAATCGCCCATTTTAAAAATTAAATCGACTGATTGTCTGCTCTAATTGGGGATGCATAGGCGTGCACAAGGAGGAAGCATAACACGCTTCTCCACAGTGACTTGGTCTACAATATATAACATCTCAATTCCACTGTAGAAAATCTACTGCTGATTTCATAAAATAAATTTTTAATAATAAAAAATTGAATTAAAGTTTTAAATACAAAAGTTATGTATCATACTTCAGTTTTGTACTAAGCAGAAACCTTTATTTCGAACGTGTCCTGTCATATCAAATAATCTACTGTTTATATGTTTGGCCTTACTGCTTCCACGATGATAATGGTTTGAATTTTCTGGGCAGGAGCTGCTAAAAACAGCCTATCCTGCCTTGACAGAGTACAAAATAGACTTCGTGGCTTAGTGGAAGATGCCCTTTTCTCTACCCTGCAACCTCTCTCCCACAGAAGAGGCATTGCGAGCCTATCCTTGTTTTATCATTATTTCCATGGCAGGTGCTCGTCTGAACTCCAATCTCTGGTCCCCCCTCGCCAATCTTTCACGAAAAACACCCGTCTAACTGAATCCATCCGTGAAAGTTTTCCCCCACTCTATATCTGTGCCTAAATCAAAACGCGGATTCCATGAACAAAGCTTCTTTCTTAGAACTGCATGCCTGTGAAACTCTGTTCCGTCTGCCTGCTTCCCACCTGACTAGAACTTGGATGTCTCCAAGTCCAACGTTAACCTAATGAACCGCCCCCTTAATTAAACACTTCATCAAATCTCTACACTAACGTAATGTACTTGCAATAACCCTTATCCCTGAGTGGCTTCCGGGCCTTGATCACTGTGTAAAAAAAGTTTAAAATGAAAAAGTCAAGCATCATGGTGCTATTGTGCTTTAAATAAAAAAACATCCATTTCGAACGCGGCCCTGTTATATTAATGAACCTACTGTTTATTTTATAAGTCAGGATCATGTAGTAATTCAACTTCTCAGATGCACTTTTGATGTTAAGCTGTAAGATGTTTAGTTTGGTCAAAATCGCCTGTTCTTTTCTGTCATTGGATTATTTCGATTATCGATTATCGATACTTATTCCGATTCAAAACCTATCTACGATCACTGCCGGGCACATGAACCTTCGAGTTAAATTTAATAAAAATCGATTCAGTCGTTTTCGAATTCATAGGAAATTAACTCAGACACACACAAAGTTGCTTGCTTTTATAAAATTAGTAGGGTTAGGACAAGAGAATATTCTTTTCATTGTGGTGACTCGTATATACTTGTATATATCAGTTTATATCTTATATGCTTTTATATAGAGTGATGTGGTTCTCGGTTGATTAGCTGAGTCTAACTGCGTCGGATATATACTCGAGAATCTTAACAAAGGTGAAAATATTCTCTTGTCATAGCCCTAATTATAAGGCATACAATCATTAAATTGGCGACTGAAAATGTCTAATTCTTACGTAATCTGATTGTCAGTGGAGAGCACCTCGGATTTTTGCACTTCATTTGCATACATTTTCATAATATAAGCATGCACTCGAATTTCGACAGTTAGGATTCCAACCTCATGAAATATTTAAGGGAATCCCAAAGCTAAATATTAGTTTACACTCTTAAAAAAATATATGCACTAGCGTTCAAAAATAAACTTTTACATTTTATTTTTATATTTTTCGAAAGTTGTCAAAAGCTACTGTTCGTTCCTTATGACGTCAGCGATTTAAAGTAAATGCTTTCCTAGATCAAAGACAATAAATTCTTTATTAAACAAGCAGGGTTATCTGGCGTTGCTCGGAACCATCTTCTATAATATAAATCTCACCTGTCTGTTTAAACGTATGTATGTATATCTGCCTAAAACTTTCGACTGAAGTGATGCATTTTCCCAAGATCGGTATCGTTTTGAAGCTCAACACTTCGGACGACAAATATCGAAAGAATTAGCTAAAAACATTAGTTTCTTCACCCATTAACTGGGAACTTTTCAACAGGGAGGAGCGCTTTTTTCGCCGATATTTTCGAAAGTCATTCCCTCTTTTCGATTGACTAGCCTTAATTTAAATCTTCGTCACTTCCGGTGTGGCGTTGGACAAAACAGCAAAGACGTAACGTTATTGTTACACGTTACTTTACTTCTTTGCGGTACGGCTTCATCATAAAATTCGTCATTAATGTGTTTATTCTTCCATCACAACCACCACCGGCATATAATTTGAAGTGAAATGATGTCATTTCTGGAAGATGACTCAGCGGATTTTCAAAAGTAATACATAATACAGTGACATGGGTAGAAGTTAGGCAACTCTTGCTTCACGATATAATTCAACGTTATTGTGTGATTTTCCTTCATCACATTCCAGAACCATGGGTTTTAGAGAACTTAAAGTTGATTCAGCTGTTTTTTTTTTAAATATTACATGAATACATTGCCACAGTTAGAGATAGGGCAACTCTTGCTTCAACATTAATTTCAATGATGCCGGCTTCTTTCTTCCACCCTACAATCGACACCATAATTTTGAGAGAAATAATATCATTTCCGGTGGATGACTCGATTGTTTTCAAACCTAATACATAAATAAATTGTCACGGTTAGCCATTAGGCAACGTTTGCTGCACCATAAATTTAAAACACTACTGGGTTTCTATTTTTCCCCACCATCGACACTATAATTTTTAGAGAAATGATGTCATTTTTAGAAAATTAAATGCATTGAAACGGTTGATTATTAGACAACCCTTGCTTCACTATAAAATCCGACATTACTTTTTTCTTTTCTTTCTCCACCAATGGCACTCAAACTTTTAGAAAAAAGATGTCATTTTCTGAAGATTACTCAGCAGGTTAAACAAAGTAACGCATAAATACATTTAGAAGTTAGTGATTAGGAAACCCGAGCTTCATTATGAAATTCCACATCACTGTGTAATTTACCTTACGACTACCGACAATATCGTTTTAAGTGTAATTATTTCTGAAACAGAAATCAGCAGGTTTTCTAAATAATCACATAAACTCATTTGCACAGATAGTAATCAGGCAAACCTTGCTTCAGCATAAATTTTAAAACTATTGGGTTACTTTCTTTTCCCTTCATTGAAACTATGAATCTAAGATAAATGATGCCATTGTGAGAAGATACCTCAACAGAATTTTTAAATTAATATGAAAATACATTGACACGGATAGTGATTAGCCAAAGTTGCTTCACCATAAATTTAAAAACTATTGGGTTTCTTCTTTTCTTCCATCATCGACACTATAATTTTAAGAGAAATGATGCCTTTTTACAAGATGTATCAGCAGTATTTTAAAATCAATGCATAAATACGTTAACACGGTTAGTGATTAGGCAATCTTTGCTTCGCTATAAAATTCAACATTAATGTGTTTTTCCTCCACCGCAGACGCCAGTTTCTTTTAAGTGTCATTTTGTGAAGATTACCCTGCAGGTTTTACAAATTAATACACCGAGAAGCTTAGTGCTTAGTTGGGGATGCCCTTTTCACTTACCTGCAACCTCTTTCCCACAGATGAGACGTTGCGAGCCTGTCTCTGCTTTATCGTTATTTTTATGGCAAGTGTTCATCTGAGCTTCAATCTATGCCTCTCCTCCTCCTCGCCAAACTTTCACGAAAAACACTCGTCTAGCCAAAAACACTATTAATAATTTCTCACACTCTTTATCTATGCCTAAACCTAAATGTAGATTCCATGAACAAAACTCTTTCTTAGAACTTCACGCCTATGGAACTCTCTTCAGATTGCCCGCTTTCCAGCTGACTACAATCTGATTATCTTCAAGTCCAACATAAACAAGTTCTTGATGAACCGTCCCCCTAAATAATCCAATGTAAAAAATTTCCACTACTTATGTTTACTACGCTATACTCACATTGACTAATATATGCACATTAACACTTATCCCCGAGTGGCCCCCGGGCCTTGATAAGTGGTGATCCTGTTAAAATAAAAATCTTGCTTCTCTATAAAATTCAACATCACTGCGTATTTTCTCTCCCGGCTACCGACACCAATCATTTTAAGTGCAATGATATTATTTATTTATGGAGCGATTATATTTTTTTTTTAAGTTTTTTTTGGGATTCCAATTCGAGCGGGATATTTTTGGGATGAGCTAGTTTTAGATAAAATATGTTCAGGGAAAATTGATTTTATGTTTACAATTAAATGTGAGAAATCGAGGGAGATGTTATACGATAAATACTAGCAAAACAACCAGTTCACAGACATACATTCACAAAAGCTATATTTAATATATGTTAAAATCCAAGTTTACAGCAATAGGCAGAAACATAGAACGTTTGTTGATATTTGAGAATCTTTTGTGAAATCAAAATTACAAGTGAATTGGATCCTTTATCATAAAAATTACCTTTCCTTTGATACTAGAAATATTAATTGGGGAAATAAATTTAATAATTCTACAAATTAAACGGTCATTTAAAAATAAATGAATTAAAGACTTTTTATATTGCTTTTCCTGTGACCGTAGCAATGCGACTGCCTAGTTTTTAATAATAGTTGTTTTTTTACAGAAATGCAAGGTAAGTTACTACAGGGTAATTTTGCATCAGAACGGCACAAACCAACTTGGCATAATGTTGACACCTATAAATGCCGTTATGACGTCAATAAGAACAAGTAGATCATATCGAAGTTGTTATAAAATACAAGGCAGCATCACAATCGTACTTATGTAGATAATTCTTAGGATCTAACCTGCTCTATATTCGCACTCATCCCAAGACTCCCATGTAGTAGCAAATCCAGGGAACATGTACCAGAAAGAACAGTTAGAAATAAGTCATATACCGTCCACTATGACTCCGAAATTCTTATATATATATATATATATATATATATATATATATATATATATATATATATATATATATATATACACACACACACTAAGCAATGCTTAAAGCAAACTACACATAGATTCTCATTTTTCCACTATGATTACAGAATTCCTACAGCTACATAAACCTAGAAAATGTGACTATTATGCCTGACATAGTGAAATAGGACAAAAAGGAGAATGTTCCAACCCTAGTTGAAGCAAACGTCCTTAATGATGCTGGCCTTAACAGAACAGAGAGGGAGACAATAACAAAATACCAAGAACTTATGTACGACATCAAGAAACTGTAATCTTAAAAAAGGGTATCAATCATACCAGTTATTATAGGAGCAACCGGGCAAATCAAAAAGAATTTCAAAAACTATCTGGCGAATATACCAGGTGAACGAAGTGCAAAAGAAATACAAATTGTAGCACTTAAAGGGACGTTTAGAATCTGTAAAAGATTTCTCGGTTGGAGTAACTAATATAATGGGAGAATATTTGGCATTCGGTAGAATGCTCCGTCCCCAGGAAAGACAAACTGATGAGAAAATTAAAACGAGAGAAACCATTTACTGGAAATAATCAGTGTTAATAGCGGCTTACATAATTCCCCGTCAACTGGCGAAAGATTGCTTTATTTACATTTGGATTGAGAAAGAGATCGACATCTGCGTTCCATTCTATTGATAACTATTTGATTAGGGGCATCAAGACACACGTGTCCTCGAATAATACATGGTAAAACCCAAGTTAGATCGATCATTGAGTAAAAATTCCACTGTGAAAGTCTCAAAAGTAAGCATAACAACACGTCAGTATTTACAGAGAGGGTGAAAGGAGGTAATGCATCATAGTACAATTTTTGTTGTTGTTTTTTTTTAATTCATTCTCGATTATTCCTTTGTAATTACAAGTTGTTACTTAGAGTTTTATGCTTTCAGTACTTCGTATATGAACTTATAATATAGGAAAGCTGGATAACAGGAAGGAACATAAGAATATGAATGCAAATAATAGAAAAGTGTTTAAGAAGAACACAAGTTGACGAAATTAGTTCGAATGGGTATAAATCGTAGAATGAAGAATATGGGTTCCTCTTAACTCGCTTCCATGAATAATCCTGGCGGGAGACGTCAGTCAGCCTTAGTTGAGATCATGAATTTTAGAGACGTTTAACTCAGATACGCGACAGCATTTAAACGACCTAAACAGCCGCCCGTGTTCAACAAGCCGGTGTCTCTATCTGTGTTGCCTTTCTCATTAGTATGTAAATTGTGCACTATGGAGGACGTGTACCGACAACCGTCAGCACCAGAATTTAGCCATGGCCAAGAAAAAGAAAAAGAAGACTCGCGGTCAACGTGTTAGGGAGTATGGGGGTCAATCAAATATGACTGAAAAGTTTCACCGAAATATAGACGTTATTTTCAGGTGTAATATCCGACACGACTAAAACGTTTCCGCTCTTTCTCAAATCCGTTCTTTGTAGTTTTACTTTCCTTATTATAATCATCATTTTTATTTCTTCATCGAACGTTCACACGCTTATATATATATATATATATATATATATATATATATATATATATATATATATATATATATTTCGATAACTGTTTTCATTTGAGATCATTGGATGATTATTTTTTACCACATTGAGATTAAGACACTTCGTACACATTCTATATATATTTATTAATTTTGTTTTTTGTTCAGAACTTTTCTAATCCAAAGCTAATGGAGGCTCCCATCGTTAATATATATATATATATATATATATATATATATATATATATATATATATATATATATATATATATATATATATATATACTAGCAGTTCCGCTCGGCTTTGCCCGGGCCCTATGTACATAAGGTATGTACATTAGGGCAGGTCGATTTTGGAACCCCGATGAGGAAATGGTGATAATAGTTGGGGGTTGACAAAGAAAAAACCTACACGCAAAATATTTTTTTTCAAAATCCTTATCTTTGCTTAAGGGAATGACTTTAAAAGTTGGAAAATTGAAGCTATTAAACCGTTTTTCGGTGAATTGTCAAGAAAGTCCCGTCATCAAAACAATCCGTACTGTAAAGAAAATGGAATCATGATTTAGAATATGTTTTAAACTACATTTTTAAATAAAATGAGTGAGGATAATGAATTAATAAAATAAATATCAAGTGAAAAGGCAAAATTATGTTTTTTTGAATAATAGCGACCAAAGTTCAATTTTTTTTTATTTCAGGAACTTTTTTTTGGTGGAAACATTTTAGATTTCACCGTTGCAAAACACGCTCGTTATTGATATTGAAAATTAACGTTTGTTTATTATTTAATTTGAAAACATTACGGTCTTTTGGCTTAATTATTTCGAAAGGGAAACGAAAAAGACTTATTTAAAATACGTATTATTATATTTCAAGTATCTGCAATGAATTTAAACATTTGTTTTATATTTTTTAATTTGTTTTTCTATTAGGTTGGTGCAAAAATAATCGCATGTTTTGACGTTCAAATGAACGCTAAAAACATTATTTTTGCACCAACCTAATATTTCACATCAAATTCTATTTGAAATTTTTATTAAAATACGGTAATACCCCAGTTTTATATAAAAAAAAAGAAATAGTTCATACAACTTTATTCTACACATTCTTTACAAAACATAACCACGTAAATTTTCAAGTTTTTATACTTAATAAAAAAAAAACTTTGCAGAAAATTAGTGTCAAATTTTTATTTCTTTATATTTTTAGGGAGTAATTGTTTTTAAGTAGTATTTTTTTCTAAAATTATAGTTTAAAATCAGATAACTCACAAAGATTAATACGAGTAAATAAGGAAACCCCTTTAAAGGTTTTTCGTTATTTGTGCATCTATGTTATTGTGCTAAAATAACTTTATTATTGAGAAAGCCATTCTTAACTGGGGGAGGATAGGAGGTTGTATTGTAACTATTCTTATTTTCACCTAAGAATGTAATAAACAAAAATTTCATAACAATTAAATTTAACTTGAAAATACTATTAAAAATAGCATCGTAACATAGATGCACAAGCACTGGTTTTTCAAACTCTAAATGCTTGTTTAAAATGACACAGCTACAGCAAGAATGAATCTCTTTATGGATAAATTCATGTTATCGAAGGAAAAGCTACAGTCTAGTAAAAATATATCTAAATTAAACACAACTGTGCCTCTGATTTGGTTTGGTCCTCTCTCTTCAAACATCTAATTCAACTCTGCAGTTGTTCATTATTTCTTATAATTAGCACTTATTTTTTTACGTATGAAACTGGAACATAGCCTAAAGCAGTTTCCTTCAGTTATAATCCATTTATTTAGTTTACTTTTCAGATTAGAATGTCAGTAAAAGGCGTTCAGTTTTAACCCGTGATTCACAAAATTTGCTGATCCACCTTGCCGTTTGGATGAAACAGGACCCCCAACTTCACGTTATTCAATTTAGTTATTACTTCGAAAACAGTTATCCTCACTTAAAAAAAGTCAAGTACGTCCAAGGATGGAATACTGTTGCCATGCCTGGGCAGGAACTACTAAAAACAGCCTATTCTGCCTTGATAGAGTACAAAATAGACTTCGTGGCTTAGTGGAGGATGCCCTTTTCTCTACCCTGCAACCTCTCTCCCACAGAAGAGATGTTGCGAGCCTTTCCTTGTTTTATCGTTATTTCCATGGCAGGTGCTCGTCTGAATTCCAATCTCTGGTCCCTCCTCGCCAATCTTTCACGAAAAACACCCGTCTAGCTGAATCCACTGTGAAAAATTTCCCCCACTCTGTATCTGTGCCTAAATCAAAACGCGGATTCCATGAACAAAGCTTCTTTCTTAGAACTGCACGCCTGTGGAACCCTGTTTCGTCTGCCTGCTTCCCACCGGACTACAACTTGGATGTCTTCAACTCCAATGTTAACAAATTCCTAATGAACCGCCCCCTTAAGTAAACACTTCATCAAATCTCCACACTAACGTAATGTACTTGCGATAACCCTTATCCCTGAGTGGCTTCCGGGCCTTGATAAGTGGTGATCACTGTGTAAGAAAAAATGAATAAATAAAAAAGTTCAAAGAAAGTTTATAATGTAATTGAAAAAAAAAACACCTCGTTTTTTTTTAAAATAAATCTAACTTTAATTTAAAAATTTCGATATCGACGTTTATCTAACTTTTATTATATAAGTTAGTTAAACGTTCATGAACATAATGGAGGAAACCATTTCTTAAATATAAAAACGTACAATAAGTACAAATAAAGACTAAATATAACTTCTAAAAATATAAAAAGGTTAATTCTATACAGTTTTGGTCATACGTAGCTAAAATATGTTGGACGTCACTTCCGCCAAATTGCTTTGTAAACATAGGAAGGATAATCTTTAAGATTACCGAATTTGTTATTGTTAATTCTACGGTAATTGTTTAATTTAAAAAGTCAGTATAAAAAAATTCAAAAATGTAAAAAAAATATTTACTACAAGAGAAGTTCAAAATAAAAAAAATCTTGTGTACGTCCGTTCGTGTTGCTAAAGAAACATGGCGGTTGATTTGGCGTAAGATTTGGAATTGCAATTTTCGTATATGCAATGTCTTTTGGGGGTAGTTTCGTATAATTCTATTTTTGTAAATGTTCACTTAAAAAAAATTAACCCTTCCTCCAAGATTAAAAATAAATTATTGTCTTTCATTTGATGCTGAAATTAAGACGATTTGAATCATCGTTTATGAGGAGTTTTGATTATTAGATTAGCCAATCAAAACTGTTCCTCGTGTCCACATACATTTTTGCTCTTATATATATATATATATATATATATTTATATATATATTTATATATATATATATATTTATTTACTACAATAACTTTTTAAATACCCACAGACGCTAGTGTTTCATCCTTTCAGGTATCTTCAGTTCAAGGTGTCACGATTAACACCAGTCGATAGATTCGAACCCAGAAAGAGAAGTCATCCTTGGTTTCATTAGCGAGGACCATATCCATTCGGTTACTGTTAACCGCGTGATATAACGTTGAAATAAAACATTTTATTTTTAAATGTTTTGACATCACTCAGAGTGATCTTATCATTAATGATGATCTGTGCATATATATATATATATATATATATATATATATATATATATATATATATATATATATATATTGAAACTTATTGAAATAATATTTTAGTGTGACGGAGAGGTGGACAAGCGGAAAAAATATATATTCATCAACGTTTCATCTTTATTTTAGTCTTTCTCGGGATGATTTATTTGAAGCAATAAAATACCAGTAGATTATTTGAAAAGATACTTGTTGCGTTTGTAATGTTAAATAGATGTATTTGTTTTACTGACGAACAAAAAAATATGTTAGTACTAGAACTGTGTATAACGTTATGGCATATAGTGGGTGATATTTCTACCGACATATAGCTGTTAGAAATTTAATTGCATCATATATTATTAAATTCACGCACACACACATGCTATTTTACGCACGTACATAACATATTTCAATATTTCTTGCAACATTCCTCAATACGTAATCAGAACTAGGTATTAAGTTTGGAATTGCAATATATATAATTCAATGGTTGGGATGTTGAAATATAAAAAAAATGGATTATACGAGGTTTATATAAGACTGCTCAATAATAAATAGAATAAGGTATACTTTTATTTATATTGAAATAAACATACATTGGCTACACACTCATGACTATGATTCTGTCAGTAATTATATAAAATTAAAGACCTTGTCAATACATATTTGTCCTTTTCGTATAACAATCAAATGCTTAATGAAATTGAATTTAACAGAAAAAAAAAAGAATTTTACAAAAGGCATTTAAAATATCACGTGGTTTCAGGAGATTTCAGAGAAATAGAACAAAAAAAGAAATAGAAACAAAGAGAGAAAAAAGAACGTGTCAATCTTTTTACATGCCCACGCAGATGCAAAACAGTGCCATTAATTTAGTTTCCTCCATCTGCAAGTGTGGAGGAAATTATATTTAGAATATGAATCAGCGTAAATAATTTAAGGCTAATAAAAGTTCGACATAAACATCAGTAACAGGAGAAAACGTTATTGTTTCGAATAATATTTGCATATTTATTTACCTTACTTACTATTTAAAGATAAGTGAATTTAAACATTGCGAACTTAATTTTATTTGAACATATATAAAAGTTGTAATTATAAGGAAATATCAATTAAAACTAATTTAATAATTCAGATACGCGAGTAATAAGTATCGCAATTCATTATGTAAATTTTCAATAGTGTATATATGATGCTGGTAAATTTTAGTTATAGTTATACTGTATAGTTATATAGTTACTGCTAGTTATAATAAAGAGAAAGAACGCAGAATGATGAAATAGAATATAAAATAAATGAGATAATACAATCATAAAAATCATCATAATAAAAAAGAATGTAATAATATATGCATATACAAGCAACACTAATATATTAATATAATACAGTTATATAAGAATAGGGCAACAAGAAACTAATAATTATAGTATAATAATTGAAAATATTATAAATATAATAAAAATATGTATATAAATATATTTATAGAGTAAAACAAAATATTATCATATTAATAGGAGAGGTCGATAATGTGTTTAAATATACAGATATAATATAATATAATATATATATATATATATATATATATATATATATATAAGTTTAATGATTAAAGTTAAATTCTGTAGATTAAAATATATACAAATATATTTAAGTTAAGAATTTATTATTTGAGACAAAGAATATATGGATAAAAATTATATTTATTTCGTTAATCAGAGGAAATGAAATGCAATTAGCAAAATGTTCAACTATGAATAAATTAATATTTTTCTTTTCAGCACATGTAATGAAAATGTTATTTAAAATTTATTCAAATGCTGCTTACAAGTCATAGAAAAAGGATATCATACAACCTAGGCAGTCCAATATCAGAATGAGTTGAATAGTTTCCGGGATATTACTACCAGGTCGGACGAGCAGTGATCCAAGGGAAAATCAGAGTTGATCGAGTAATCCGATATATCCATACATATTTGGATGTCCCATATCGTGATTTCGAAGAGCATATGAGATAGTCGTCCTCTTCGTCGATATAAATATCCATTGATGTTTAGGTATAGAAGAAATCAAGAGTCCTTTAGGGTGCGGAGATATTGCATCAAATAGTGAGTCAACCTTCAATACCATTGCATATATTTCCATACGACAATGACATATTTTTTCTCCATATATTCCTTGTTTCAAACAATAAATTCTTAACTTAAATATATTTGTATATATTTTAATCTGCACAATTTAACTTTAATCATTAAACTTATATATTGCTCTATTTGTTATATATTGAGCTATACCTTTTTGGCTAGAATCGTCCTGAAATTATTACATCAATGTGGATATAATAAATAATGGACAAAACAACTTTTGTTTATGTTTAGATGATTGCTTTCGTGTCAAAGTTTTATTGGTTAATTTCAGACTCGTGGCGGTTTTTGGATTGTTAATGTCGACTTTTATAGGTTTTAGGTATACTGACAACGAATATCACGGTAAAATTTGGGGGTTGATAAGTCGTTTACCAGATATGAAAACATACGATATTTAACGTAAAAGCTAATGTAAGTCCTGGCAGCCATTTTGTTTTCACAACTGCGTAGTTAGTTATGCGCATGCGTGTAACTGAAGCTGACGACAAAGCAAATAGTTTTTTTTTGACACCCCTTCAATGGAAAAAAATGGGGTGTTTACTCCGAAAGCTTTTTTTAACCTAGAGAGGTTGGAGGTGTTTATTTCAAACGGCGTTTCAACAGTGGGAGATTGGGGAATTATTCCAAAAGCCATTCTTAATATGGAAAGATTAAGGGTTTATTCCGAAAGCCGTTCTTAACATGGAGATGTTCGGGGAGTTATTCCGAAATCCGATCCTGACATGGGGAGGTTTTGAGTATTTATTCCGAAAGACGTTCTTAACATGAAGATGGTGGGTGGGGGTATTCTGAAATCCGATCTTTACATGGGGAAGGTTTGAGTATTTATTCAGAAAGACGTTCTTAACATGGGGATATTAGGGTTTTCATTTCGAAAGCCGTTACGCATGTGCATTACTAATTCCTTGGTTTTAAAAAAGGGCTGCCAGGGATTACATTAGCTTTTACGTTGGCTAACATACATTTTAATATCTAGTAAACAACTCATCGGTCTCTAATTAAACTGTAATATTCGTTGTCAGCATACCTGAAAACCTTTAAAGCTGACATTTCGAATATGAACTGTCTTTTTACGTGCCCTCGAAAAATTTGTATTTTAGTCAGAGAAACCAATTATTTAAAAAGTGTCATTGAAATAAATATTTGTTTTCTCAAAATCTAATAACCATTTATATTTTATTAGGTACGAATGTCTCTATTTTGTATAAAGAATATACTTCTCATGCATTATAAAGTTGTGATTTCAGAAATATATATATATATATATATATATATATATATATATATATATATATATATATATATATATATATATATATATAAGACTTGGATGCATAAGCTTGAATTGAAACCGAAGCTAAACTTATGAAGAATATATATATATATATATATATATATATATATATTGAGTTTTTCAGTTGAAATAGAAACCGACATCAAAATTTATGAAGAATTTTTGGTAAAATTATTAATAGAATCATAGATGAGTTGAGTGCCATCAGCTATAATCGAAACCAAACCTTATAAAGAATACTTGGTAAAATTATTGTTTTTACAAAAAATGGAAGGTCACTCAGAAGAAAAAAAAGATGTAAGCGTGATACAGAAAATAACACACACGCTATCGTATTAATATATAGATTTAGCAAACTTCTAATGCATTTATATTTCTTTTCATATTTTTATTTCTGTCATACTTTTATTTTTGCTTTCCTTTGAAAACAGAGGCGTCTCTGGAAATTTGCAAATACATTTTACCGTCTCGATTATATTAAACATTTAATCAATATTTACTCATGTATATGTGAATGGCTTTAAAAATACGTATACAAAGATTAATAATCTAAAAACAACTGTTGTTTGTTTATGTTTGTTCACACGTCACCATCCCATTATTCTATATTGCTAACAGTTCTTTTATACGCTTACAGCTTTGTTTACCAGCAATGCTTTAAGCCAACTACCTGCCCCTTTTTTAAACTTCTAAATGTTTCGGTTAGATTGGTTTGTTTAGCGGCATACCAACCCTTTTTTGGGTTATTTAATGCTTAATCGAGTTATTTTGGAAATAGTATTCATGTTGGGTATAATTATTCTGTAAAAGGCTTTTATTCTTCAAGCTTTTTTGTATCTTCAATCGCTAGCTTGTAGTGTTTGGTTTGGTTGTTTTATAGTGTATTTTATCGTTTTTGTTCCCTGCAGAACATGAATGGGTTTTGCAATGGGAGAGAGAAAAGGGTTACAGCATTAATGTTTTGTAAATTTTAAGTTAGAAAACCAGTCAGGAAGTGGGGGACATAGAAAGAGAAAATGGAAATGGGAAAAAGGAAAAAAGTGGGGTTTTGTTTTTGTTTTGCAGAACATAATTACATTTTTGCAAAAGGAAGTAGGAAAAAAAAACATTTCTGTTAGGCGCTTTTCGTCTCAGGAAGCCAATATCTTCAGACAGCCGGATCTGGTAGCACTAATCTAAGTGTTTTACTTGATGTATAATATTCACGATTTTGACAAACTCATTGTGAGAGTTGCAACTATATTTTTCACTTCTCCAAAACTGAAAAAGTACTATAAAAATGAAATATTTCAGATTATATATACGTGATGATCAGGCAAAGACAGGGTCATGCCAACCCCAGCAAAATTTAGAATCTTGTATGGAATGATTTGTCTATTTTTATAATCAATTGTGAACTCCCTGAGAGTCGTCATATTGACGTTTAGAAAATAGGTGATGAAAAAAATTTCGCATGGATTCCCGAGTATGATGAATAAAATTTCCTTTACTATTTGATTGCATATAGGTGTATTTCCAAATAAATTAGCGCGACACCTCTCTATCTCCTGGGAATGAGACTCAGGCTCAATTAATTTGATTATCTTTTCTAGCTGCCAATGTTGTAAATAGTAACAATAAGATCAATACACGTGCGTTTATATTAAGCTAGCAACGAGAACACATTTTTATGTGCATACCAGTAAATGAAAATATTACGATAACAAGGAAGGTTTACTGAAAGGAAAAAAACACGTTAAAATTTCCATAGGTAGATTGTAAACAAAATGTCCAGATCTAGCGGGAAGTTGCGAGATTGGTAACACGTGTTATTAGTCTAGTTATAACTTCTGACTCGACGAAAAATTATGCTTATAAAGAGAAAATAATTTGATCGACTAGGGTTGGAACAGATATATTGAAACCATTGCAAAACTAGTGCAAAAATGTGGACTCTCTATACCCTGCTAGAAAATGACTCAAACGTGACGATATCCTATATCTCCAGGAAGCCACCGTTCACCCATGCAGAGGATACTGTTGTCACATCTGGGCGGTGTATCTATAGGCCCAGAAGTATCAATGAAATCTCCCATTCCTATTCTATCGCCACAAATGTGCATAGTTTTGCCTCTTTTAGTTTAATGGAATGCTCTGTGACGAATTCGTAACACTTCTGTCCCTCGGCATAAATGCCAACGACAACTATCAAATGTAGAGATTCGTAGATGCCGGAAAACATTCTACTTTAATAGTATTTTTCCCCCGTCGGACTTCTAGACTTCGGAATTACCTACTGATCTTCTACTTCTCTGACTATACCGATATGCAGAAATTTAAATGTAACGTAAACAAACACCTCGCTGCTCAACTTCATACGTAGTGCCGTTGTAGATGTGGTCCTCAATTGTAGTCCCTTATGTCCAAGTGGCACTGTGTCTTGTTTGGGGTAAATAAAAATAACATAAAAGAAGGGGCGAATTTTCAAACAACAGAATAGAAAGTAAGAGAGTCGCTTACAAACATGAAAAGTAAGAAACTGGTTAGTTAGGTTTAAGTCTGTTCGAAAGGTGTGGTGTTGTGTGATCCTTGTCTTGCTTGGTGTTGGTCGGTAGTCCAGTAAAAAAAAAGTAGGTGGGTTTAGTTAACTTGATAGGAGGAGACGGGGGATCCTATTAGAAACTTAGTTGGCTTCTGCCAATCGCATGCAACCGCAATAAGGACTGAACGTTCTGGATACGAATACTAGATAAACGGCGTTGAATACATTAACCGGGATACGGACGAACGTTTCCACAATAGTGTCCGTGGGAATGGAAGGTGACTGATGGTGGGGGGAATGGTAGCAGGGCATCGGCGTCGGCGGCGACGACGACAACTACGACGACGGCAACAGTTACGGCCACGAAGGCAGCGGTCTTGTCTGCGGTGGTAATGTTGAAGGTAATATGGGGTTACGACGCAAGCATCGACAGAGGTGGAGATGGGGTGCCGTCGTCGTCGCTGTTGTTGTTGTTGGCGACGATGGCGGTTGTCACAGTCGCTAGGTAGGTAGGTATTAGCGGGCGGGAAGGAGGCTGTCGGAACTCAAAGACGTATACATGCAAGTATTTGTTATTTGTTAGCAATACTTTATGTTTTTATGTCTATATATCGGGCGCGTGATTTTTCATATCGTGTATCGAGACTCATAATGAGTTTTGTAACAATGCAGAAAGCAAACAAGGAATATTTGAATACATTAAAGATTGCGAACAGACGACCTATATATATATATATATATATAAATATGTGTGTGTATGTGTCTATGTATATATATGTGTGCATATGTGTATGTGTTTGTATGTATATATGTGTGTGTGTATATATATGTGTGTATATATGTATGTGTGTCTATATGTATATATATATACATGTATATATATATATACATACATATATATGTATATATTTAAGTTTGTTTTTAAAATATCGTTACTTTCAATGTATACCGTTTAACGGGTCCAGATTGTTATTTTAAAACCAGTCACTTTTGAGTTAAGCTCAATGTATCTACCTAATAGGTGCAGAGCATATATAGTGTAAAATTTTGTCGAAAATTTAAAGACTCACGTTTTCTTTTTTATAACCATCGTTTATTTCCTGGATGTTTTCCATTACAGCTGTTTCATTGACAAGTAGGCAATGTGTCCATAAAAATATCCTGTCCCCACTAACTTCTTCAGATGTTTATCCATTAGATTTTTACTACAAACGGTATATTTTTAACATGCAGAACATCGTATTCGAGTAAAATGATTTCCAAAGCCATGTTTTCTCACTTCCTGCATCTTTTGGTGTTATGTGAAGATCTTCATATATATAAAAAAAGAAGGTTATAAAAAAGAAAACGTGAGTCTTTGAATTTTCAATATATACACTAGAAATGAATGCAACACCTTGGGATATCTATTGAGAGCCCATTAAATTGGTTGAATTAGAAAAAGATAATATTGAATAAAACAATAAAAAATGTGCCTTGTGCGCCATCTCTTCTTTCTCTTTCATTTCTCTCCTCTCCACCTTCCTTCTAAATAACATCGTTACTTGAGATGATATTTCTATTTGTTTATTGTAGACTATTTCGATCTTTAAATTGCTCCCATTATATATCATTATAAACAGACAGAATGGAATTTTAAGAGAGAGCGAAATAGATAGAAAGAGCAAGGGAAATGAGAGAGAGGAAGAGGGAGAAAGAACGAGTAAAGGAAGTGATAACGATAGACGACGTTTGTAATACGAACGGGAGTTAGTTCAAACCGCAGTCAGCATGAAAACGTGAAAATGATAGGCATATTATTTTCTAAGTCATGGATCACCCGCTAATCAGCACAATTAAAATTGAAACATTTTCAAGCAAAACACAATTCCAAAGACAACTTTAGCATGTATGTCGAGTGAGTGGAGCACCCAAGAAAAGTCTTAGTGATACGGATGATGGCTTCTCTGTTCTTTTATTTTTTTTTCGAAATAGTCATCTTGAGAAAGTTTTAAAATAAAGACGAAATTTTGACGAATATATAATCAAGTATGGGTTTCTCCCTTTTTATTTTCAGTACGTTGGATTATTTCAGTAACTGTCCTAATTCACACACACACACACGCACACACACATACACACACACATATATATATATACACAGATTAATATATTTAGTAAAAACTAAATAATAAAAAAATTACATAACTTAAGTATAACATCAAAAGAATAAGGCAAAGTAAAAGAGAGAAAGAAAAAATTCAGGCCATGGCATTTTGAAGTTAAATGCTTCTCATCGAAAGAGAAGTGAGGCTTTTTCAGATGAGAAGCATCTGTTTCGAGATACCATGATCTAAAATGTTTTTCTTTTTTCTCACTTTTACTTTTCCTTATTACATGTATATTATAATAAAGTTGTGTGCAACTTATATTATCGGTCTTTTTTATATTTAATTGCTCCTCTTAACAGTACTGAACTTTTTCTATCTTGTTAAGATATACTCTTTGATAACCTAATTGCATTATATCTATATACTATATGTATATTGTATGCACACACACACACACACACACACACACACACACACACACATATATATATATATATATATATATATATATATATATATATATATATTCTAGCAGGGAGGCCCGACGTTGCTCGAAATTGGATGATGATTTACTAATTTTTAACATTCCCACCATTTAAAAATTTAATGTTGAATTTTCTAAAGCGCTATCGTTTTACTCAGAAAAAATGTATTTACTCAATTGTATTAAGGATTATTATAAATTATTAAAATGTATGAAATATACATAAAATGTACATTATTATAAATGTACTATAGAAGAGATGTACAAGATATATATATATATATATATATATATATATATATAAAACAAGGGAAGAGTCGTTAGAAAATGAACTCCAGACTACAGTAGAATGAGTCCGCAAATGGATGGTAGCATTTAATGCTAAGCTGCTCTCCTTTAACAATTATAAGACGACTCTACAACCGCATATATCCATGACAAAGAGCATCCTACCTGAGAATTCTACCTTCAAAATCCTCAGCCTAACATTTACGGGCAATATGAACTGGAACAAATATAAAGAGGACCTTGCAAAGGCTACTGCAAGGAAAGTGAGTTCCCTCTATCGATTCAGAAGACTACTTACATCTGAGAGTATCCTGTCCTTCTACAAGGCCACCATTCGCTCATGCATGGAGTATTGTTGCCACATCTGGGCTGGTGCATCTGCCGCTAGTCTTTCCCTCTTAAATAAAGTCCAAAAAAGAGTTGTCAATCTAATCTGCCTCACTTTATCAACTAAGCTCCAGCCGCTGTCCCATCGCCGCAATGTTGCATCACTATTCCTGTTTTACATATATTTTAATGGAATGTGTTCCGATGAACTCGTTTCACTTGTACCCCTCGACGTACATATGCCGACAAACCCTCTTAGCAATAAGATCTCACACCTTCACTTTTGATGTCCCTAAATGCCAGAAAGCTTTCTATTCTAATAAATTTTTCCCTCGAATAGCTAGACTTTGGAATTCCCTTCCCGCTGCTTGTTTCCCTGGCTGTCTTGAAGTTTAAATGTACTATAAACAAATATTTTGTTACATTTTCCTAGACATGACCCTAAATAGTAATTCCTTACGTCCAAATGGCGATAAAGGGGTGAACATGAGTAACATATATATATATATATATATATATATATATATATATATATATATATATATATATATATATATATATATATGGTAAAAAAATCAAATGGTATTCGCTAATACTAATTTGAATTGTATATCACCTATTATTAATTCAATATTTTTTTACAAAATAAGTTATGCTAATAAACTATGTTAACTTTTGTCTGGGAGAGTTTTAGAATGGACATATATACGGTAAAATGTTTAAAAGGCATGCGAATATGATTATTTATTCAGTTAGTAGTATTTAGTACTGGCAAGTTTACACGGCGAGATTAAATGATCATCAGCAAATGTTTTACACTCCTATATTTTTATTGTCATCGAAATCGGTGAAATCGCCCATTTTTCAATCAAATCGATTGATCGTCTGCTCTAGTTGTGGGCCAATCGCGGTGCACCAGGAAGTTCACATGCCTCTCGCAGTGACATAGTTCACAATACATTGTAGCCTACGTTGCACTGAAGAAAACGTAATGTTGATTTCATAAAATTATTTATATATATATATATATATATATATATATATATATATATATAATAGCCTGAATTACAGTTTAAAATGCAAAAGTCAATTATCGTGCATCAATTATGCTCTAAACAAAAACACCCATTTCAAACACTCCCCATTTCATATGAAAAAAAAACTACTATTAATTTTATAAGTCCAAACTTGGTCGAAATCGCTTGTTCCTTCTTTTATCAGATTATTCCCATTATACTTATCGAACAAATTCACACACACACACACACACACACACACACACAAACACCTTGTCACATACATTAAGTACCATCTTGTGAAATTTCATAAAAATTGGCCCAAGTGGTTTCCAGTTCATAGGGAATGAACTCACGCACACAGACAAACACACATATATAATAGTTGATAGATAGATCGTTTAATCCAATTTCCTATTTGTAAAAGTTTATGCAAGGACAAAAATTAATATACAAAGATATGATTTTATGCGTAAATATTTCAGTATTTACTTCAACACTGCTCAATATATAGGTAGAGCTAGGTAGTAAGTTATGAAAATATATGTATTTTCATAACTTATGTATGTATGTGTGTTCGCTTTTTTTGTATGTCTACAAAAGGCTTTTTTGGGCGTCATTCTCGGTTGGCTCGCTCCTTCTTAAAACTTTTTATATACTGTCTAAATAATAATATCTACAACTAAGAAACTCGGGTCGCAGCTATCTTTAATTACACGACTTTTACAAGCTATTTTCCAGATATTTGTTGATTGCTGCGTAGCGGGGAAAACAGAAACTGGCTTCCAGCGCAAAACTAGGTCAAACATCACGCAACTTGACGTTGTTGCACCTGCTAATTTCGGTTTATAAATGTCAACTTAACACAGCTATTAATTTATTTGTTCCCGTGGCCGAGATGGTTAGGTCGCAGGGTTTTTTCTCCATTTCCTTTTCACCTGCGCGTCAAAGGTTCAGGGTTCAAGCCTAGCTTTCTAATAAAACTTTTTTTTCTTTTACACCTCCAAACACCCGGCCAATGTTTTTTTTAACAGGGTTGTTTTGATCTACCCCTACCCACCAACACACACCTCCAAACACCCGGGCAACGCCGGTTACCCCCGCTAGTATATATATAAAACACTCCTTAATTTATGGATTTATGAAGTCAGTATAATTACAGAGCCTACAACAAACAAATGAAAACAGTTTATTCATATTATTTGGATTCATCGCACCACCGTTCTAATCCTGAGTGTGATTTTCACAAAGTTTCGGTCGATGTTACCTCCAACCTTCTTCAGATGTGTCTTGTTGAATTCAGGAATGTTTCTTACGAACTTGGGAATTTGAACGGAATTTCGAGCGGATTCTTGTCAAATTACACAGAAGTCTTTATCTTATCTACGAGATAAGCATCCTTTTGTTTCCATCAGACATAACTGAGTAAAAATTATAAGTCATTCACATTTGCATGTTTTAGTTTCGTCCGCATTAGAGATTGAACCTTCAACCTGTAACTTAGAATTGAATCCCCTAAGCCAATGATCATTGCCGAAGAAGTTAGGAGGTTAAATAACATTTAAGATACGAAAAGGATCCCGAATAATCTAAATAATATGTCGTATTTTGCTTCATTAACTTATCTAGCATTTATTCCATAAATTACGCACATAATATTCAGCAAATCTTTCGATTCATATTTATAGAATGCGATCCGCGAGAAAAATATTTGAAACCTTTTTATTCATCAAAAACCCAAACAAATAACAAAATAAAACAAAATTCTTAACATTTACAGAAATCCGATTCGCAAAATAATAATGCATTTATTTTGTCTAAACACATAAAGTTCCGATTCTCAAACCTGTTAAACATCGCGTTGTAACGTTTAATTTTTCACGAATAATAAACTGCATTCTCGATAGTTCGTTCCTTGAATCAAATACTGCGTTGCATCTATTAATTTTGCACTACAAATTTACGTACAAATATAACTAAATTATTCTCATCTATGGTGCAGTGCCAACGAATGAGTCCATTATATTCTTTGTGGAACTGACTTATACTTTATATTGATTTATGTAATTGTACTCATTGCGCTTACCATTTCTGTGTTTGTTTTTGGTCCACTGACACAAGGACGGTGGACCTGAAAATTCATCCTTGTCCGTTGGTCCGTTCGTTTTTCCACACTTTTCTCAATAATTGCGCCTTGGAATTTTTTGAAAAATTCCACAAACATTAAACATGATATGAGTAAAAAAGTAACAGAACGGCTGAAAGTGACATTTTTGTGCATATAAAAAACATTGGTGCCTTAGAATTTTTGGAAAACTTTCTGAAAAGTCATAACTAAC
This sequence comes from Euprymna scolopes, assembly GCF_053919585.1. Taxonomy (NCBI): domain Eukaryota; kingdom Metazoa; phylum Mollusca; class Cephalopoda; order Sepiida; family Sepiolidae; genus Euprymna; species Euprymna scolopes. Next base: position 96,496,745 of record NC_136486.1, on the reverse strand, counting down.
TTATTTCAATATAATTTCGTTTGTTTATACTTCGCGATAACTCTTGGGTGTGCCCCAGGGTCTCTTTTAGGACTAATAAAAACACTCCATTTTTGGGACTATTTTGCCATATTTGTCCAAAATCTTCTGTGTATGTCTATTTAGCAGTTTTGCATGGGGCTAAACTCAAATTTTAATATGTTAAGGCCTTGCGGGCTTTTGGGATTTTATACCTCGTTCACTGTGCACTCACGGGGGACCATGCATGCCTCACTTGTTATTATTTTAATTGACTCCCAGAATTAGCTTTTATATTAAATAACAACACATCTGTATTATTTTGAATTCATTAAATAGTTTAAAGGTGATTAACTGTCACCATGTCATGCATAATCACTTATTATCGGAAGAGATGAAACACAGCTTTTAGTGGCATTATCCACAAGAACAAATATGACATTCTGTCCTTGTCTAGGTGAAGCATTGTCTATATCAATGATTTTCAGAAAATAAGGTTCTACGCTTATCATAACACACTAGTCTGATGTATCTTTTCCCTCTCCTTTTATTTGGAATATACCGTTGAAAAAGAATTAAACTGGCGCTCAGTCGTAGATTGGAATAAGAAATAGTTTGTGTTGTTTACTTTTGTTATAAATAAGTATGTGCTTTTCAATCGTAAACATCTTATTTTCTTGCTGGGATGTTTATGTGTGTCTCTGTTCTAAAAAGTACATGGACGCTTAAATTTATTGACTTTGCTTTTTCATTAAATCTCTCGAGGAATCAATACATTAGAGGTATTACTCTGTCTGATATTCGTAATATCGATTCTCGGTACTCATGCAGAGAGTGATCCAGACGTAACTCAGAGTCTGTCCGGCTTTCTCCGGTATATGACGTCAACATCCTGAGTAAGCAGAGCGTTGCCGAAGAAATTAAGCCGAACCTCGCCTAAGAAAGCATGACAAGAAAAGAAAAACCTACCTTAAATTTAAAGTTTTATTAAATGTTATAACAACAGGTTTTTGTTGATATATATATATATATATATATATATATATATATATATATATATATAAATATAAATATATATATATATATATAATTTTTTAATTTTTTATTGAGTAAAAAAATCAACTTGTGGATGTTCGAGCGAGCAACACAGAAAGACATCCAGCGCGAATGCGGAATACGATCTACACACACCATTAATAAAACAACGGTCTGAGGAAAAAACAAAAACATCTGTTTTAATATGTTGAAAAAACAAAACTATCCAACCCAGTTTTGTTTCAAATAAAACTTTTGTGTAACTAGTAAAATTACTAGTTTAAAATTTTTTTTTTTAATTATATACCGCTCTATTAACATATCGAGCACTTTTATCGTTTTTTTACCTTATTTCCCTTGAAAAGAAATATATATATATATATATATATATATATATATATATATATATATATATATATATATTTTTAAAGGAGATTAGAACAATAGTCTAAAGAGCAAAGTGTATTTTAATGTAATAGCAAAATTACTAGTTTAATTAAAATACAGGGAAAGAAAAAGTGCTCGTTCACATTACTAAATATATATTTATATATATATATATTTTAAATAAATAATGTTAAAGATTTATTTGTTCGAAAAAAGGTTCAAATATAAATCAAATAAATACTTTCAAGGAAATTGTTTTAAAAGTTTATTTTTCAAGAAAAATGGAGAAACTTTTTTTTTTTTTTTTTGGATGTGTGTTTTTTTTTTAATTTTTTTTCAAGGGAAAACCTGAAAACAAGAAAAGTTGAAACAAAACTGGGTTGGATAGTTTTTTTTTTTCATCATATTAAAACAGATGTTGTTGTTTTTTCCTCAGACCGTTGTTTTATTAATGGTGTGTGTAGATCGTATTCCGCATTCGCGCTGGATGTCTTTCTGTTTTGCTCGTTCCAACACCCACAAGTTGATTATTTTAATTATGATGGCAATTGTCAGCCTAGACTTGGTAAAAAAAGTACCAGTCCGGGTGATGTAAAGGTTCGGCATTTGGTAGCATGACACATCCAGACGTAGCCATCGCTTACCTTTTCTCTAATAATATGATTGCACCTGTGTCACAAGTTTTCATCCGTGTCAGTAATTTTTTTCTTGACAAAAATCGAGGACTCCGGCTGGTGTTTTCAGCTGCTCATTAAAGGTTGTAAAATTCTTTTTTTTTCTGACGTGAATGTACGAAATAGTGTGCTTTTTTTACTAATTTGTTTCCTTTCTTCCTCTTCCAAATTGTCGTCTGCTGCTTTGAATTTTCAACTCGCACGAACACACGTCACGTTGAAAACCATCGCGCTATATTGTCATTGGCTCAGCTTTGTGTTACGTAAGACGGCTTAATTTTCTCGGCGACGCTCGGCTTGTTTCGCCTTTTGACGTCATGTTCCGGGCAAAGCCGGGCGGGCGCTGAGTCACGTCTGGATGACTCTCTGCATGAGTACTCGATTCTTCATATCGATCCCAGCACATCCTCATATCGCCGACCAGTCTCTTACTCTGTAAATATACTATCATCTTTGTATGAAATATTGTAGTTATATTTTGCAATATTTTTGATATGATAAGATTTGATCATTCAAAGCTGAAAGGTTACTTATAGACACTTGCAATAAGACCTGACGAAACAAATGGTGCCACGTTCTGCTAGCAACTAATCAGAAACTAGAGTTGCTCCATAAAAATATTAAATCGTTTAGGATTCCAACATAAATTTTTTTCATGTCAACACGAGAAAGATCTTTTGCTCTTTGCCTGCAAAATTATAAAGACCAGGATCTGTGCAAAACAGTTACATACTAAAACTTCGTCTTCTTCAGGACTTGTACACAACAGCTACTCATCGGAAACTCTTCTGAAATTAAACATGACTTTCAATTCAAGATTATATTTACGTAGATTCCTGCAAGTATATCTCTTCCTGCTGGCCGTGTTCCTCTTATCTATAGCTTTGACATGTTGTAGACTTACATCACTACGCATCTACTTTATTTTTATTATAAGCACATTTCGTCATTTTTAGCTTCTTCCCTGCCTTGTCTGAAACTACTTCTCCCACCACAAAATTAAAAAAAAAATATTCACTGGGTTATTATAAGATTATCTTGCTAGGTCTTCAAACTAATTACAACAGATGCAATTAAACATCGCAAATTGCTGATCAAGACATTTTTTAGTAATGACCGCTTATCAAGGCTAAAAACTTTAAATGAGTTTAACGGATTTGACAGAGAGAGAGAGAGAGAGAGAGAGAGAGAGAAAGAAAGAGAGAGAGACACACACACACACAACAACTATACATTTGGAGGATATGGTTGAAACTGTGAAGAATTTGATTATTTAAGAGGGCGGATCTACAGAGATTGGTTTACAATGGAATTCCAAACAACCATGTTGTGGTCAGCCGGGAAGCAGCAAAATGATATTATGATGATTGCAACGTCTTGTCAGACGAGTGACATTCCCTCAGACACTAAAAGTCCATGAGCCCAAAAATTACTTTTTTTTTTTTTTTTTAGTCCTACCGGACACTTCACACGCTCAAGCAGGCATGACACTGAAGACGGTCATCGAGATCAATTATTACATGCTTCCAGCATTTCACATCTCCACACGTCACAACTTTTTCATCGCTACAGGACTATTTTTATAGACAAATGACTGAGGGAGTATCTATACACAGATGGTGTTACAGAGTCTTAGCTTTGTACGCCAGCCAAGTCTCTCTCTCTCTCTCTCTCTCTCTCTCTCTCTCTCTCTCTCTCTCTCTCTCTCTCTCGGTTCAAAATGTTGAGATCCAGCAACAAGCAAGAACAAGATAGCTAGAAACAAGTTAAACTGCAGATCAACTTAATGCGGGTACTGGTCTCCTGCTTTATGGTTTTTTAAATTAGAGATTTGTTTCTCCTAGAAAGGTTGCCTTCACCATTACTTACGGGAGCCCTATCCACCCCAACACACACATACATACACACAAACACACACGGTGCCAGTTGGCCGTTGACCCCGAAAAAGGGTTCATTCGCCCTCTGGAAGGTCTTGTTTTTAATCCTTCAGGGAGACTAGCCAACCTCCTCACCAAACAAGTCTTGTGGGGGAACCAGTTTAGTCGCCGGTGACCGACCATGAGGCAGGTAGTACTGGGTTAAAATGGTATTATATAGATTATATTTCATACACGGATGGTTCTCGCAAAGGGATATTGTTCATTGGCGTTCTGTTTAGTTTTAATTAGACAGAGAAAAAACGACTATCATTTTCAGTGATTATCTCGCGTGTAAAAACTATTGCTTCGCTTTTTATTAACAGCTTTTGACAACGGAAAATGCTAAAAGATACATATATATATATATATATATATATATATATATAAATAACACAGTCTATTAAGCTAAGATGTTTTATGACACCTTACAGTTGAATTAATATGCGACTTTTCACGAAAATCGTCAAATACGAACACTTAATATATTTTGAGCAAAAAGACGGCCGAACGCGATAAAACTTCAACAATCATTTCATTTTTAAGTTGTACTTTGTTGTTATAGCTTGTTATTAGACAGCATTGAGCATTGTGTACCCGAGGCGTATCAATCTGAAAAAAAGATGTATTACTGTTGTTGTCTCTGTAGATGCGAAGCAGGTAGTTGTTTGCTGAATAAAAATCACAACGGCTACGACGTCTCGCGTAAACTTGCGCCCCCAGTCCAAGCCAAATTCCCCAGTCATGTGGAGCGCCAATCAACATCGCAGAAAATATCAACGTCGTAGATTAGAATTTTAAAGAAGTAATCTACTTTTGCTAGCAAAAAGTAACCCTTCAAAGCTCAAAAGCACCGCGGATCCTTATGGGGTTAGAAACCGACCGAAGCATCTGTGAACGAGGAGATAACAAAAGTATTTAAAAAAAAAAGCAACTGTTATCCTTAGATTGTAGATATGGAAACTACTATGAGGAACACATGCCATAATATGAAGTTGAAACGAAAGTTCTTGCAGAATTTTAAATTTTGATTTCAAATGATGTATTTTCAAATAAATTTTCGTTATGATTCATTTACTTTATATATCATTTCAAGTGCATTCTAGCATCTATCTAATCGTTTAAATTACAATCGTTTAAAAGAGAGATGTCTTCTTACAGAACGTTGTAAGATGGAAACAAGCAAATTCGCACAATTTTATGATTTAAATTAAAGCTAGGCCGAAAAGCTGCTGAAACGATGTGTTTTGCCTAGGAATGACTACTGAACGCACAGCACAATGTTACTTTAAAAATTGTTGCTGCAGCGACGAGAATCTTGAAGATGATAAGTGTGATGGTTGGTCATCGGATATTGACAACGATCAATTAAGAACTTTAGTCAAAGCCAATCCACGAAAATCTGTTTGTGAACTTGCTTCTGAATTAGACCTAACATATACGACGATTTCTAACCACTTGAGCAAGATAGGAACGACAAAAAACTTGGTAAATGTGTGTCTTACAAATTGAACGACAAACAAAAGAAACGCCGTTCTGAAGTGACATCTTCCCTTCTATTATGTAACAAGAACGACTCGTTGTGACTGGCAATAAAACGTGGTTTCTTTACGAAAACCGGAGACGCTCAGCATAGTGGTTAGACGCCAAAGAAGCTCCACGACACTTCCTGAAGCCAGAGTTGCGGCAAAAGAAAGCAATGCTGATTGTTTGGTGGTTTGCGACTGGTCTCATCCATCAGTTTTTTAATGCAGCCGAAACCATTACGGAAGAGAAGTACCGTAAACAAATTTATGAAATGCATCAGAAACTTCGGCAACAATACCCAGCATTAGTCAATAGAAATGGCTTAATTCTCATCGACGACAATGTCCGACTGCACGTTGCTAAACCGACTCTGCAGAAATTGAACGATATTGGCTATAAAACTCTGCCGCATCTTCCATATTCTCCAGAATTTTCACCTACCGACTACCACTTTTTCAAACATCTCGGCAACTTTCTGCGCGAGAAATGCTTCAAAAGACTAAGCGATATAAAAACGCTTTCAGGGGGGTTTATCGCCACCAGAACGACAGATTTTTACGTCATTGGCATAAATACACTTGTTTTGCGTTGGCAAAAGTGTGTTGATTCTTAGTGTGCTTATTTCGATGAATTAGTTTTTTGTTTGATCCGAGATATGTTCATCTGAATGTAAAAAAAAAAAAAAAAAAAAAAAAAAAACGCAAGAACGTTCTTGTCAACCAGATAGTATTCCTATAAAATACTGAGACTAGAGACGCCAGGGCTGTACGAAGAAAGTTGCAGAGAAGACGAAAGGACAGGTACAACCGATTTATATTTACATTATCCTAATAAAAGACCAAAGTCCAACAGTAGCAGTGTCAGAAACCGACATTAAAAACGCGCGATAAAAATTGAATAATTCGACTTCCTATCTTTCCGAGACTATAACTACTTGAAAAATATAATTCAAACCCTATTTTTTTTCAATTAAAGACGCAAAGACCACATCTTTAAAAAAATAACAGGTTTAATAGCAAATTATGAATATTTGTTTTTTTTAAATCGGTTTTCTTTAAAAAAGATTTAAAGAAAATCAGCGAATTTTAACTTGCTTCGATAAAACATATGTATATATAAATTCCAAGAAATCACTTACCTATAAAAATACTATTCAATGGGTAGTTCCATTCTTCATTGTTGAGAATTTATCCATATTTATATTTTAAATTCCATGTATGTTTTAAATAAAATAATTTTTTAAACAACTATTTGAAAATGCCGCCATTACGTAAACATTGTTACGGTGTTAGCGAAACGCCAAAGCGGTGTTTCTTGTTTTGAAATACGGATGGACAGAAGGATGTAAAAACCACACGTTCGCGTTAGCCGTCTAGCCTTGTGTGTGAGGAAATATGTATCATCATATGTGAAAAATAGTCACATTTTACGTATACGTTTTTGCCTTAAAAAAACAGACAGTCGAGGAATGTTTTTCTTTTCTCCAAGAAATACACGAGTTTTTGATTCACTATATTTTATTTCTTCTTTATGGAGTGAATTTTTTTTAATATATAAAAAACATTGAATTAAATAGAAATAATTGTCGTAATTAAACGAAACTTTCTGTGCAATATAAGAAGATTATAAAGTTTCACATAAAAAATTCAACGTTGTTAAGGTTTTAAACTTTGGACTTTACAGTTAAATTGTCAAATAACTGTATGTTATTGTTTTAAATTAGCTTATTTTATTCATTGGTATTTAATCTTCAATTTGTTATATATAAATTTGAGGTGAGAAAATTAATTATTTTCATTTTAATAGACATTTCCAAATGGGGGATTGAATTAAAAAAAAACGCTTGTCTAGAATATTATGTTCGGTTTATTAGAAAGAGCATAACATTTCACATTGAACTTGAAAATATCGTAAATATTGAACCAATAGAAACATTTTGATAGATTTTTAAAGTGAAAAAATGGGGGAAAAATTAACTCGTAAAATTCAATTGATTTCATTACGTAAACAAAATGGCTGCATGAAGGCGCGCAGCACTTTGTAAACATTGTTTTTTTAATAAAAAACATATTTCTATTATTTTTTAAACGACTTTAATAGTTCATTTTGGAAGTATATTCCATAAAGAAAATAAACAACCCACTTTAAAAAGAGAAATTACGAGTTTTTTGTTAGGGATGTCAAAAATTCCCCAAAATTCTGACACACCTAGTCCAACAGCTATAATATGAAAGCAATATTCGTATGATTTGGATTCATCGGACTACTGTTCTCATCTTGTGTGTGATTTTCACAACGTTTCAGTCGATGTAACCTCCGACCTTCTTCAGGTGTATCCTGTTGAACTTGGGAATGTTTCTGTCGAACTCGAGAATTTGAACAGAATTTCGAGCGAAAGCCTTTATTTACTTCACGAGGATAGCGTGTTCTTTATCCGTTAGCCACGACTGGATGATAGAGGTCCTAAGTAATTCGCAATTGTATTTTTCGGTCTTCCACACTAAGGATTGAACCTTCAACCTTCACTTTTTACAATTGACTTTTCCAAGTACTCTAACCACTGCGCCACGGGTCCTTGCGGACTAAATTCCCGAGTTTGACAGAAACATTACCGAGTTCGACAAAATACACCTGAAGAAGGTCGGAGGTTACCTCGACCGAAACGTTGTGAAAATCACAGTCAAGATGAGAACAGTAGTTCGATGAATCCAAAACCAATCCTCGTCTAAAAAGAAAAAAAATCAGAAACGTCACGAAAACAATAGTTTATAAATGGTATTGTAGTAGGTTTGTAGAGATGGGGACCAGCAACGGTTGTGAAAGAGTCTTTAAAGCGATAGTAAGAATCGATTTTACAAGATGCATAAAGAGCAATAAGTCAAATTGTCTAATAGTTGTTTAGTAAAATATATCGCAGTGTTCAATAAAAATAAAATACCTTTGTGAAACGATAGGGTCTTCTTGTATTGCCATATGTTAGGAAGATACGAACAAAAAAGGTCTAAAATATGTATTGAGTCATAATTTAAATAAGAAATAATCTGTATTATTTTGATTATAAGGATCACTTATTCTCCTTTTCGGTGTCATTCTCTCTGCGTTTCAAAAGATCTTAACCTAGACCTTTCTAAAGTGCGTCTTGTCAAAATTTTAAAATTTCTATGTCGAACTTGGGAATATATAAGCTATTCCGATCGGAAGAATTAATGTAATTCACGCGTTTAACTTGCTTTCATTCCATCAGCTCTGACCAGGTAGACGCTTTAGTAGTTCCTAAGCCATTTCTCAATTCTGGCCGCACTGAGGATGTAACCCTCGCCGTCTAGAAGGCTATCATTTGGTACATATATTCTTTGCGACACGTGTCCTTGCGGACGTTGTGATAATAAAAAAATACAAATAACACTCGACAAGGAATTTGTTGTCTGCGTTTTTTAGCTGATTCAAGAAGATTGCGCTGAATCTACAAATCATATAAGTTTTGTTCAATCAAGTTTTTGAGATATAGTCACCTGTCGGTTTTTACATTTGTTTTTCTATATGTACGCATATGTGAAAAATTTTGGAAAAAAAAAGTTGGTTATGGTAAAATGCCGTAGTTTGATTGGAAATGGTTATTTTAGTGACAAAAGTATTCAGGTCCGATAGTTCTGAGTGACTATGTTTTAGAAATCTAGACGACATTCAAAAAGTATAACATTGTTCTTATAAACATACCTCGCTATGCGGACAGAGTTACACACAAGGTCGGTTTTAAATGTGGGGAAAATCCAGCTCTCCAAAAAGGAGTACTCTGGAAAGAAACACACACACACACACACACACACACACACACACACACACAAAATGTATAATTTATTCAGGATTTCTCCTCCACTTACCAAGAACAGAAAAAGTTAAACTGTAGTATCACAAGGAATCCTACACTTCGATCCGAGCCAAAAGTGCTCAACATCATAAATCCTTATTACGAAAAAAACAAAACAAACAAAAAACAAACAAAAAATACAAGACAAACAGAAAACAAAACCGAAACAATGTACTAACTGTTCTTTATTCTAATAGAACTCTTTTACTTACTATACAAAACGTAAGATCCCATCTCATTATTTATAATATTACAGAGTTGGTCTCCTTGCTGGTTCGGTTGCTTTTCACCTGGATGTAAAGTACCAGTCAAGACTCTATTCTTGACAATAAGTCCGACAGGTGCGGGGCCAGGAATTGGTTCAATACCTGCCAGTGTGAGGTACGCCGCTTGGCTATTACCTAGACAGTCCACTCTCAGGCCTTGTCACTCGGCTTTCGGGTAGGGTAAGATTATTGCTTGTTGCTCTAGGCGCCTCATACCAGGGAATGCCTATAGGGATGCCCAGGGAATTTTGCTAGGTCATCTGGTTCCATCGTTATGGGGCGCTGGCTTGATATCCCCGCTTTCCAACTTTGTGTCACATCTTGCTGAAATAGGCAACAAGTCAATATCTACAAAGCGTAAGAGATCCACTTATCGCAGTTTAGCCGAAACGCTATCTTTATTTCAATATTTTATATCTGTTTAATAACTTAGTACTTAGAAAGGTCAGCATTACCTACGTCAGAATTTTGATCAAACGCTGTGTTTCTTCCATTTCGAGTTCGTTTTTATTACTTAAAGAGTTTTCTTTGTCATAATTTAGATTAGGCGTTTTTTTTATTGGCGCGCCCAGATCTCGAACTGTTATTTTTTCTTTCTTTGAAACAGGTTTTAAATATCAAGACCTTTATCGGCGTATATTAGATTAGAGTATTTTAAGTTAAATTCTATACGCACCGTTTTCTTCGGCTTTTATTTTTCTTTCTGTTTATTCGGGAAAAGCGTAGGGGCTGAGGCCAACGTTGTCAAATATCCATGACAAGTGCGCACTTTTTTAACGCTAAGGAAACAAAGTAATGGATGCACAGAAAGCGGGTGGATATTTTTAAACCTTCCTCGTCGCGACGCAAATGGCGATTTAAAATTCAGAATTAAACTTTTATTCTTATCAATCCAATCCGATATATTTTACAGCTATTTAGTTCTAAATATATTCAGCTCAGGAAGAGATTCTTATCATATCTTTCAAGGACGACTATTAACAGTGCTCCACTTGTGTGCTCTTTCGCTCATTTTCTTTCTGCTTTTTTTTCTATTAGAGTTTCGTATTATTCTTTCGTAAAAATAATGTGTTCTACTAGATCTCAGGATTCAAGAAAAACACCCTATCGTTGATTTTGAATAGTCGCTCTTTCCTTGTAATGGAATATTATTGAACTATTTAACTTATTTGTCACTAAATTTCTATGAAAGCCGCTCCAGACAAAGGATGAAGAAATTGTTGCAAAGAGTTAAAAAAACAAAAAAACAAAAACACACACACAAAACAATAAGTTAAGCATGCATTGTCCCCCGTGAATGCACAGTGAACGAGACATAAAAAAATGACTAAGTTCAGCATTTTGCCCTCCTCCCCCATTTAGCCCCAAAAGTCTCCAGGGGACGTCAAATCCTGGTAAAAATGAACAAACGGTGCAGTTTTAGGCTTTAAAATCTGTAAATTGGAGTTCTTCACCATGCAAAACTGTTAAATGGACATACACAGTAATATATGTTAAAAGAGTCCCCAAAATGTAGTGTTTTTATTAGCCCTAAAAGAGCTCCTGGGGCACAAGCAAGAGCTATCGGGAAGTACACACACACAAAATTATATAGAAATCAGTTAGTTGCAACTTTTCAGAAAATGTTATAAACATCCAAGACATCGATTTTTTTAATAAGCACAAAAATGTCAATTTTAGGCATTTTAACCAGAAAGGATCCTCCTAGGGGAGTGGGCAACTCGAGTTTTTCCGGCAAATCTCTTCTGTTACTTTTTTACTCATATGTTTAATGTTTGTGCAAGTTTTCAAAAAATTCCAGGCCGTAGTTATTGAGAAAAGTGAGGACAGACGAACGGACAAGGGTGAATTTACAGGTCCACCGTCCTTTTGTCGGGGGACCAAACACAAAAAACGCAAAGACAAAATATGCCTATTGACCCTGACATGACAACACCAAGGCTATTGGTAATAGGAAAACAATTATCAGGAAAATAGTTTCAGAATCATGCAGTTCATGGAAATAAGCTACTAGGGTAGGAATAACGGGATAGCAAAACATCGAATTGATAGATACCAGTATACCGACGAATCAAATGAGCTGTACAAAAAAAAAAAAAAAGAAGAAAACAATTTATACGGGCCACATGTTATAATAGTAATTCCTATGAGAGACTGAGATTAGAAACTTCAGGGCTGTAAGAAGGGAGATGCAGATAAGAAGGAAGGATAGACACAACCGAATAATAGATACGCTAACCTAATAAAAGAGAGATTCATCAGTCATAAATGAAAACAATAGTTTATAAAGGGTCAGATTTGTAGAGATGGAGAACAGTATCGGGTGTAAGAAAGTCTTTTAAGCAATAGAACTGACTTTACAAGAGGCAGAAAGAGAAATGGATCAAATATATAAACGCAAAGAAGGTTCAATGATTTGGAAACAAAAAAAACAAAAACAAAAAAAAAGCAAGAAATTCCAGAGTGGATTTATCCTCAAGAGCAGAGTTATCTATAGAACTATTATTCTTATACTACTTTTATTACTTATACTATTATTATTACTTATATTGGCATTATTATTTATACTACCATTATATATCGTATGTCTCAAACTATTGAAAAATGAATTGATAAAACCTGTCATGAAGAATACCACAAGATCTGACATACCATAATCGGTCAACAGTATAGCTCCACTACATCTATTAATAGAACGAGAGGCGCCCCAAAAGTAAAGCTTTTTATTTCTTATCCTGTTTGAATGGAGAAGAGAGGACTGCGAATTGTATTGTTATGGTGACTGAACATATGCATCCATGATCTAAAATTTCATATTTTTGCAGATATTCAGGGTGAGAAACTCTAAGAAAGCAAATCCTGTCATTGACATGCGTCAGACATAGAGAATCCTCATGAAATTCTCTGGCAAAATTGCATTAAGAATAGTGTTGACTATACAGGAAAAAATCATGGAGCACAAAAGCTCTTTTAATGATTCTACTCTCGTCGCTGTAGCTTTTCAAATTTTTGAGTTAGAAAAAGAAAAAAAAAAACATGCGGTTTTATTTTTGGTCCAGCCTTCGTAGTGTTGTAAAGTTCTGGTGTTCTGGTAGTTGGTCTGTTCGCACGCAAATAGAAATGTGATTGGTTTACAAAAAATAAACAGGAGAGTGCACATTGCTAATGCACTAATGATTAAGATCTAAATGTTCAAATTGCACGTATGTTTAAAAGTTTATACAGCATTCAAACACGGTAGTGTTTGAATATATGGTTAAGTGGCAGTTCTAGTAGTTTAGACCTGCTTTAAAGCTTCACTTCTCACTCATTTTTCAATCAAATTTCAAACAAATATTGCAGTTCATAGATCACCATGTCAGCTATGTTATGAACAAAAAAATTTCAATTTCCGTTCAGTAAAACAAAAGTTATGATGAATTTACTGGTATTCAAAATCGTAAAAAAATTAAGGAGGTGAGCGAAGTTGTTTATGATTGGTTGCCATAGCAACCACGTTGCTTCCGCAAATACTATTGCTACCAATTCACTGCTGTCGCGAACAAATAAGTAACAAGTGAAACAGAGAAAATGAAATTACGAAAGGGAGATAATAGTGGAGTTTTATTAAAAGCAGACGAGTGCCGTACATTGTTATTGCATATCTGTATGTTATGTTTATAGGTAAAAAAACAAAAACAAAACAAAAAAAAACAACTAAAAAGAAAGCAAAAAACGAACAATAAATTAATTTACTAGAACCCTATAAAAAGCGTGGATTACAAATAGGGAAATGCGAGCATGAAAAGTAATATGACTAAGTTTAAACATGGAAAAGTAAAGAACTAGTTGTTAAAACTGGAAAAGAAAATAATAGGATATTCTTATAAGACATATAATAAATTTATAACTTTAAATATTGCAACATTAAGAATTTTTTTATTCATAATTTTTATAATTTTATTATAATATCTTTTATAATTTTATTCATAATTTTATAACATTATATAATCGATTTTTAATGCTGCAATATTTAAAGTTATCAATTTAGAAATTTTTTTTACTAGAATATCTTGTCCTTTTCCATTTATAACAATTAGTCCTTTAACTTTCCATGCTTAAGCTTAACCATACTAATTTTAATGCTCCAATTTTTCTATTGTTATATATATATATATATGTATATATATATATATGTATATATATATATGTGTGTGTGTGTGTGCGTGTGTGTGTGTGTGCGTGTGTGTGTGTGTGTGTGTGTGTGTGTGTGTGTGTGTGTGTGTGTGTGTGTGTGTAGAGACGCTAAGATAATGCTATTATCGTTTAAAAAAGTCAAGAAATCTACGTAAATATGCTAGCGATAAAAATAAACAGTAAGATTGTCTATGGCTTCATAGTGTAATGGATTAGATGCCGGACTTACGTAAAGGTGGTATTCGATTCCTAGAAAGAATCCAGCTAGGCTGAAGAGGGGTAGGGCCCCGAAACATGCATATCAGTAGATTACTGTTTTAAAAATAATGAACAAATAATTTAAAATTTATTTGTTTACGTCCAAATAAAAATATGAGTGATTTTCTTAGAAACAACATCTTCAAAGTGGAGACACTAAGTTATCCGTATTATCGTCTAATATATATATATATATATATATATATATATATATATATATATATATATATATATATATACTGGCAAAAACAACACGAAAAATTTGTATTTTTTCGGATATTACTTCCACATATAGCAGACAATTTTTAATTTTTTTTTATTTTATAATTGTTTGTAGTTACATCTCATCAGATATGTTTGCAAAAAAAAAAACAAAGTTGTATGTATCTTGACATATTTTCATTCTGTTAAAATCAAAAAAAAAAAAAAAGAAAAAGTCCAATGTGAACAAGTTCTAATTGAATCGTCCCCCTAAGTAATCCAAGTTTCCAAATTCCCACTGTTTACTATGCTAAAATCACAATGACTAATGTATACCTATTAACCCTTATCCTCGAGTGGCATCTGGGCCTTGATAAGTGGTGACACCCTTGTAAAAAAAAAACAAAAAAAAAACTACAGCGGGCAGAGATTACTACCTCCTTGGGTTTTAACATGCCCACTATATGTGTTGAAGAAATTATATATATATATATATATATATATATATATATGTATATATATATATATACACTAGCATGGGTACCCGGCGTCGCCTACGTTGAAATGAAATTATGTTTGAATCACACCTGTTTACTAATTATTTTCACTCTGGCAAACGTGAATATCCCCACAACAAAAATAAAAGAACGGATGAAAATATGCAAATGTAACCCCCCCCCAAAAAAAAGAAGTACGTGATACCCTCTCCACCAGATATTTTGGCAGAAAGGCTACAAAGAGAAGAAACTATACTCCGGATATTGAGTACTGGAAAGAACCGCCCTCCCAACAAAGAAATAATTAAAAATAAATCATTACAATTTTTGTTTTAATAAAAATAGCTGCGAATGCCCGTGCGGTCGAAAAAAAAAATCTACAAAAATGAATTCCGAAAACAATTAAATTAAATTTTTTGTCATTTTATATTTCTAATGTAATCCACCCCCTCCAAAAAATTGAATTTGTCATATTTTGAGGTTCGTTTTGTTTATAAAATTGTTAGGTGAAATTACGGAATGGTCTCATATAAAATAATTAAATTTATCGTTATTTTATGTTTCAAATGTAATTCCCGCCCCCACAACAAAAAATTGTATTTGTCATGTATTGCCCCCTCCCTCGATCGCCAAACTTGAAAAGATGCTAGAGATGACATGTCTTGTTGAACGCTTTGTAGCCAAAAAGTGGGTGCTCATTTTACGTTAAATTTATATAGAAAAGTGATCCCAAACGTTAAAATGTTAATTTTCTAGTTTTTTGCTAAATTTCTTCTTTCATATTATTTATAAAGACTGTTTAAACGTATTAGACCCCCCATCCCCCAAAAATGTAGGTGCTAATTTTTTTAGGGTTGAACGATGCTGGGTTACGTCGTAAAAATGTGACCATTTTTAATTTAAGATATTAAATAAATTATAAAGAAAATCTGTTTCGCAGGCAATTGAACACACTTGCTATATTATAATTATTATAATAAATCCTGGGCAACACTGATTACATTTTATATACAAGCAAAAAGGAGCATATAATGTATAAGATGATGGATTTTACTTACATGAAAAATCGGCCCGGTGTTTCCCTGGGCATCGGCGTTGAAAATAATGAAAAATTATGTGTTTTGGAGAAGAAGTTTAAAAAAAAACAACTTATGAATTATATCGGCGTACTTATAGTTTATATGACCAAAGAAAACTACTAAATACAGTGTAAGAAACGGATACCCAACAATCCATCTATATAATTATAAAATTCAAATGACATTGTAACGGGTGTTGTAACCCAGCATCCGGTTGAAGACTTCCGGTTGCGCATGCGTACATAAACATAAACTATTAACAGTATAAACAAAAAAAAAACACAAATCGCTGGACCGGTTTCGTTCGAACAAACGGACGTCCTTAGAAAAGCGAATATCTTAAATTTATTGAATAAAAAACTTCAAGATATGGGAAGCAAACGTAAAACATGATTACAAATAATACGTATACTCATCAACCTGTTTCATATATACGATATATATTATACTAAATAATTAACGCGTCATTAAAATGTACTGTTTTACTGTATACATTTTCAGCCTTCCAATTTTTTTCGCGTTTAAATTATCCAAATAAACAATTATTAATACTTTCTGCTTTTTTTACATCGTTCATTTCCGTATTACGTTTAAGTTATTATAACGTAATTTTCTTACAAATGAATCTACTTAACCAGTTGACACCCATAAGAGTATTTTACAACGTCTCAATTGTTTCTTTTTTCGCGTTTAAATTTAAAATATATATCAAAATTTGAATTTAACTTTAAGTATTATGGTATCCGTTCAGTGCACATTTACCTATAAGTATGGCAAATCACTTATAATTCAATGACTGTAAGTTTTTTTTTTCAAAAATAGACAATTATAAACTGAACGACTTATATAATTCTATCTATATTCTTTTTTTCGTTTTTATATACTTTCATATAAATGTTTCTGTTATGTCACAAAAAACTATTTTCTTTAGGTCACAAGTGTCACGCTCATACATGAATTCCATAGCTAATATAACATACTGACTCAACGGGTCACGCTAGTCTAGGAACAAATAAAAAAGTTACTTAAAAATTAAGAATAAGCGAAAAAATTTCCTCCGAATTAAAAATAAAAATAATAAAGAATTAAACTATTAGTTATTCCTCTTTGGTTTTCTTGTTTGAAAATTAAACGCTTTCAGATTTCAGATAAAATAAGTTAAATCAAATATAAATTGAAATGAAAATAAAATAAATAATTTAATTTTAAATTATATTTTTAAACAATACAGTTGAAATGAGGCTATGATGTCGAATGAATAATATCATCGAGCTAATTATTTAAATAGATTTAATTTAATGTGATATGCTAATGACCGTAACTCAATCAATGTAGATGTGGTTTGAAGAATGCTATATATAGAAATTACGTATAAAATATAATGTATATAATGTATCCTATCATGGGCATTAATATTTCTTGAAAAGGAGAGGTGTGCACACCAATCGCCTTTATAATTATTTGAACACCGGGGGGGGGGCAGACAAACACACACACATGAACGTTACTACTTTATATATATATATATATATATATATATATATATATATATATATAAAGGCTGTCCCAAATGAAGCTGACGGATTTTAAATTTGATTAGCTTCCTCAATATGTAAGTTATACTTACCAATTTTCATATGTAGGTAGATAAGTCTCTCCGTAATATTTTGAGACATAGTAACATATCATAGACTACTTATTCTAATTTTATTTACATAACTTATTCTACGTTATGTTTTTCACGAGGTCTAATTTTAGTTATGAAAAGTTATGTTCCTCAAATGTCCACCAATTCCGATTATTTCATCCGCCGTTACTCCACACCATACTGTACATTTTGAGGGTGTAATTGCCTTTGCGCTGTTGCGTAGGGATTTTCTAATCCTCAAATCCTGCAATTTTGCTTATTTATAAACCCATTCAGATGAAAATGGGCCTCATCAGACATAATGAGGTTTTTGAGAAAGTTTGGATCCCTATTGTAATTACATGGCGTATTCCAGCCTTTTTTCCTGGATCGTTTGGCTGAAGCTCTTATCCAATTGAATTTTATATGGAAATTTGCCCTCTTCATGAAGCATTCTGTGAAGAGATGATCGAGAGATCCCAGTTTTACTTGATCTCCTTCTTACTGATGTGGATGGATCCTCGGCCACACTCTCTGCTAATCTCTGACAATTCTCATCACTTCTTGCCGTACGGGGTCTACCAGATTTAGGGAGGTCACATACATACCCTTGCTCATGAAATCGAGCCACCATAGCTTTCATTGCATTAGGAATAGAGGAATTTCTTGTGTTGAAGTTTCGTCGAAATTCTCTTTGAGTTTCTGATATTGACTCATTTAACTGAAAATACGCCTCTACGATAAATATCCGCTCCTAGGAAGTGTAACAACTCATGATGACCGTGGAAGGGTTATTTTAGATGATCTGAAAAAATAAAAGAAAAATATTAAAAAATTAAGAAAGTTATAATTTTTTAACCATCAGCTTCTTTAGGGACATCCTCTCTCTCTCTCTCTCTCTCTCTTTCTCTCTCTCTCTCTATATATATATATATATATATATATATATATATATATATATAGATAGATAGATATATATATGTGTGTGTGGGTATATATATAGATATATATATGTGTGTGTGGGTATGTGTGTTCTATAAATTTAAAAGAATTAATATAACATAAAGACATACAAAAGCAAAGACATACAAAAGCATTATATGAATATTTAAAAAAATCATACAAACCTAAATGATTTTTTGATAATCTGCAAGAAGTATACACACAGAGTCATCAAAATTACAACAATACGTAAATACATTCATCTCAGTTACTCACACTGTCGTGTAAATATTAAGTGACATATTTTTCCACAAAATTTCACAAATAGTTACCTTAGCACTAGCTTTGAAGATGTGGAAACTAGGCAAAGATGGAGATGTTATTTTCCAGGTAGTTTACCATCACGACTAAAAGAGCGAATATAAACTAGTACTATTACCAAATATACTACTGCTACTAAAATACACTCAAGACAATGGTTAGAATTGCACTAAATTGAGCATAACCATAATGCGGTAGACAGTAAGTCAAACATATGGAACATATGGAACTAGTATTACTATTGCAACCACGAATACAATACTACAACTAATAGCAGCAATAATACAACTGGAGCTATACTATTAATAATACTACTATTCCTACTAATACTACTACCGATAATATTAAGCTTGAAAAATACGTTAAAATGATATCAAAATAAAAAATTGACTTTATACTAACTAGGCAATGAGGACAAAACATAAAAAAAAACTCTTCTTAAATACATTAAACAACCCACATAAACTACAAACACTAGCAAGACAAACGGAATTGAAATATAAATAAAACGGGAAACGTAAGACCATAATAGGTATACAGGGGAAGTCCACACGTACAAATTCCGTAAACTACCTCATCTTTTAGAAATATACCCACAGCCTCAGGAGAATATACATGAACATGGCAGATAAAAAAAAAAACACACAAAAAAACAAAAAAAAAAACAATAGAAACTGGACTGGAAAGATAGAGAGAACTCCCACTTTGTAGAGTATTTATCCATTCAACTTCGGGCCAAGATCAAAGTGTAGTATCCGTGCTGCTTTTTTGGTTTCGGTTAATGGAGGAGAACTTCCTCATGACTGATATATATTTTTTATTATTTTTGTTACTGACCAGAGTGTCCCGTTTTGAGGACCTGGTTTCCCCCATATAACAAACGGACCGCAACTCTGCCCTCGTGAGTAGGCAAGTAAAAAAAAAAAAGTCGGTTCTAACAAAAAATCGATGGTAGTAGGCTGTTACCATAATGCAAAACGATTTTTAACGGTGATAGTTAAAAACGTCGAGTGTGCTGGAAATTTGGAGATTCTTGTTGTGACTGCGACTCAATAACACACTACTGTTTATTACCACTTACACAATTCCAGACTCTGGATTCTATGAAAATTCTTATTAAGTAATAGTATGACGTATTGGAGTCTGGAAACCAAACTTTAATCATTTCTTTTTTACGCAGCCATTTAGAAAAAAAAATGTGCTAAATAATATGATATAAACGAAAACAATATCCACACTGATAAAATCTTTTCTTATTTTATGAACACGTATTTTTTAAACAAAGTACTTTTATTTAAAGAAGTAGGAAATATCCAATGCAAACATTATAGTGCTCCTGTATTTCTTAACAGATGTTTAATTGATTAACTTCTGTCAACATGATTGCTTTAGTTAAAAAAGATGTTATCAGAAACAAGTGTACATTCACTTTTTCTTCCTTTAGATATTTCAGATACTTTTATTTAAACAAACCGATGTGTTGCATGAAATACAAATGAACATAAGAGGTTAAGGTAGTTTAATTGAAGCATTGTTTATTGTGTATATAAAGGTTAATTTACAGAAAGCAATACAATGCAGGTGTGTAAAGGATAGACACAAATTCAACCTACTTAAGACATATAACGATAAAATAAGCTATGCCGATTTGTAGTTTATAATATTCTAGCAGGAAAATCCGGCGTGGCCCGGGATTGAAGAAATGAATGAGTGCTTCACACTTCCATATTTTTAATTTCATCGAAATCGGTGTAATCGTCAATTTTCCAAGAAACTCGATTGTTTGCCTGGGAATCCGCCTCGCAGTGTACCCGGTGGAAGCTCCACATGACTTCAGGCAGTGATTAACCCACAATATATATTGTAGTCTACATTGCACTGTTGACCCTACTGTTGATTTTATAAATTATATTTATATATAACGGCTTGAGTTAAAGCTTAGAATGTAGAAAGTGCGATGGTCTAAAACGTGGAGATGTCAACAGAAAACCTTCTCTCGAGAACTGGTCAATGGTATACCAGTAAATTTGACTAAAATGGTAAAAATATATGAACTCTTAATGACGGCCCATAAGATACATATGGAAGGCTAGCTATATATATATATATATATATATATATTTATATATATATATATACCTACATATATATACATACATATATATATATATATACATATATATATATATATATATATATATATATATATATATATCAAAAAGTACATGACCTAATACCAAATATTTCTATTGAGAACGTGTCGAAATATGGTAACACTAGCTACACATGGCAAATGTCGATTAAGCCAAATCGATGTATCCCCATGCTCCCTTCATCCGATTTCCGTATTTGAGAAGCCGTTCTACCAGATCCTCATTTATTGTTTTTATCCACGTCTGAGGACCACACGTTGGCACAAGTCCCTATTACCAATTATATGTCCATTAACCCGATTCCATGAAGCAACTTCATACAATAATATATCGATTAGAAGTAAGATATAAAAAGATTCAGTTAACTTACTCTCCTTAGGTATGTGAACTTATGGAATATGTATATTAGAAAACATGCAAAGTACCGTGGGCAAATAATGTATATTTTTTGTATATAGCTTTTACTAAAACTGTAGCATATCTCCGAGAGAAAGAAAGCATCCCTTCATAAAATCCTACCTTAACCGTGTAGATTTCTAATTAAATACCTACAGACACTAGTGTTTCATCCTTTCGGGAATCTTCAGTGCAAACACCCGGGCAACGCCGGGCTGAAATGCTAGAATATATATATATATATATATATATATATATATATATATATATATTCTATCAGCTCGAACCCTTACCGCAAAGGAGGAAAAGAAAGGAGGAAAACCTGACGTCTTTGCTGTTACGACCAGCGCAAAACCGGATGTGAAGTTTTAATTAAGGCTAGACAATCGAAAGGAGAGGATGACTTTTCTAAAAATCCGCTGCCTCTATCGAAAGTTTTAGCCAGATATGCAAACATTCATACATTTATATATTGTTAACTAAAATTTTCGACCGAAATTGATTAAAAAGCTTGCCCTACCTCTGAATACCCTTTATGTAAAAATTTCCAATGTTTAATCCAGAAATTGTCTGAGTAATTTGGTAGACCGAAGCGGTCAATTTTTTTTTAACTGTGACCTCTATTATGACATCTTAACATGTATTGTTTTGGGCTCTAATCAAGTTATTAAATTAGATCCATGGCCAAGGAACCTATATCCAAAACTTCAAGTGTTTAGACCCAAAATTGACGGAGGAGTTTGGTAGAGTTCTCAAAGGTCAAATCATTGAACTTTTACCAATTAACAGCCAAATTTTTGGTCGAAAACCGATTACAAAGATTTTCCACAGTCTCAGTACCGTGTAAATTAAATTTCGAGTTTGTAAACTGAAAATTGACAGAGTTATTGTGCACGGAAATGTACACAGACAGATACAGACACCGACAGACACTTTGACTTTTATATATATACTAACATGAGTTCACGGCGTTGCCCGGTTATTAGGAGATGTATGTTGAGCAAAAAAAAAAAAGTGGTCAATTTTTATAAATTTGACCCTTATTATGACCCCTTAAAATTTATTGTTTTGGGCTGAAACTAAATTATAAAGTTAGATCCATGTCAATAAACCTATATCTAAAATTTCAAGTGTTTAAACCCAAAATTGTCGGAGGAGTTTCGTAGAGTTCTCAAAGGTCAAATCGTTGAACTTTGACCCCTTAATCGCCAAATCTCTGGCCGATAACCGATCACATCGATTTTCCCAAGTCTCAGTACCCTGTATATCAAATTTCGAGTCTGTAGACTTAAAATTGACAGAGTTATTGCGTAGGGAAATGTACACACACACACACAGGCACGTTCACTTGTATAGATATATAGATAGATAGATTGATGGGTAGTGAAGTTGTAATCATCTGCAAATATTCTAGCTAATTTTATATTCTTTTAAACACCTATTTTAATTAATTCCCTGTTAGTTTTTTTCGTCTTTCTTATGGGATGATCATCTTTAATAAAGTATTACGCGTAATTATATACATGCAGATATTGTATATGAACTATACTTGCGTAATATTTGCATCAAAAGTTTATAGCAAACACAAACATCTTTCTGTATATATATAATTATATATATATATATATACTTATATATATACATATCTATATCTATATATATTTATACGTATATCTTTGTTTAAAAAGGTTTGCCTAGCAAACCCCTTAGTCATTTTTTGGTCTACAGATATAAAACTTAATATATAGGGTATTCGAATCCATGGTAATATTTATATTTGGTTTTAGATGGGGAAACATCTGTGCAAAAGTGTGAAAATTTAAGAAATGGTATTTTCCAGGTAAATCTCGAACAACGGTATTACGAATATGCATGCATAATGTAATAGCTATGTATTTATATTTTAATTTTTAGGCTTGCATACAAATATGTCTTCATAGTTTAGTTATTAAAATGAAAAGAAAAAGTAAATCGTAAGCTAAACATTTTGGTCTCGATTCTTGGTGCTGTCACAGCGTCATTTTTAAAACATTTAACATCATTCCCATATATTAGATCTAATTAATTAAATAAAATAAAAAATATCATCTTTAAGCTAATATTACGACTGATCCCGGGCGGCCTTAGTGTATATATATATATATATATATATATATATATATATATATATATATATATATATATATATATATATATATATATTTGTCTAATAAGAGTTTTTTTTCACGGGACTTAATATATTTTCAGAGTATACATCCATCTATTAGTGTGTTTGTCTGTTTGCCTGTCCATTCTACTTTACTCAGAAATTACTAAGCCGATGTAGCAAAAATTTTATATAAACCTTTGATAAATTACAGCGAACTAAGAATAATGGCATTTTTTCCGATGTACAGTTAGGGATTAATTGGGATCAATCATCCACACTTACTCTAGATGTTTTCTCAGAAACTTAAAATCTTATGGTTGAGATTTTTGTGAACCTTTTTGTGATCAAGTCTGTCGAACTAAGCATTATTGCATCCATTTAATACGAATATTGAATTATTGTGATTAACATTAAATGCCAAAAATGAGCACAGATTAACCATATTAAACCATCAAATTGACATAAAGCACTGACATTCTTAGTCAACGCATTATAATTTTTGTAAGTTTTCAATAGACTAAACTGTCTTGCATATATATATATATATATATATATATATATATATATATATATATAGAGAGAGAGAGAGAGAGAGAGAGAGAGAGAGTGACAGAGAGACAGGCAGAGAGAGAGAAAGAGAGAGAGACAGACAGACAGACAGAGCGATAAAACGGAACAAATCAAGTCACGTGTTCATCAACGTTCCGTTTTTATTTCGAGACTTTCTCTGGATGTATAAAAAAAGAAAACACATCACCAGTACAAATATTTGAAAATATGTTTTTGATGTGATGAAATGTATGATCCGATTACATTTCAGAAACGGAAAAATTCGTTGGAAATTCAATAATAATAGCATCGTAGAAAGAGAATAAGATTTTTTTTGGTCGGAATACTATTTCTATTGTTCCCATTATGTATGTATATATATATATATATATATATATATATATATATATATATATATATATATATATATATATATGTGTGTGTGTGTGTATGGGTTACATTTTAAATTCTGAAAAAACAACATATAGACATAACTATTCGATTTAAGAATTTATTTATTGTATTGTCAAACAATACATTCTTAAATCGAATATATATATATATATATATATATATATATATATATATATATATATATATATATGTGTGTTGTTTTTTCAGAATTTAAAATTTAACCACTAAACTTATATATTGCTCTATTATTAAATATTGAGCTTTTCATTTTTGGCTAGGGTCACCTTGAAAGTGTTACTTAAAGTAATATCTATCAGGATTTTTCATCTGAATTCTATCAGTGTCTTATCTCGCTCATATATATATATATATATATATATATATATATATATATATATATATATATGAGGGCTTTGTAACTTGATTTTTTAGAGTAAAATGTAACCCAATCATCTAATCTGTCTCAATACTTTTTCGAATTTAGTAGTCCGATCTTTTTAATCTTTCTCTTATTTACCAACTGACACCACAAGATAAATATGCAATCCTTTTTCCAATATAATGACGCTGCATGCCACACGTCCTACAGATCACCGATACGAGTTCCTTACATGTTTACGAAATAGAGAACAATATAGAAACGGTTATGGCTACCACGTTCCCCGAATTTGTCACCACGTGATTTTTATCTGTGGGGTCTTTAAAATAAAAAAAGTTTATGTAAATAATTCTCACAATCTAGAATCATTAATGGGGAACATTACCTATAAGAAAAATCATCAAGAATATGTACAGGCAGTATTTGCATACATTGTTAAACGTCTTCAAGTCTCACATAAACAAATTCCTGATCAACCGCTCCCTTAAGTAAGACACTTTATCAAATCTCTAATACTAACGTACTGTACACTCAATAACTCTTGTCCACGAGTGGCTTCCTGGCCTTGATAAGTGGTGACTACCTAGTAAGAAACATACTTTATTTAAATAAATAAAGTAAAACGTGCCGAGAAATGCATAGATGTCGACGGGGAGAACTTCCAGCATCTTTTACAACACTACAGGTAATTTAAACAATCCTACAGGTAATTTAAACAATAAAAGAATTTTCCCTCTCTCTACCTAATTTTTGGGCTACTTTATATATATTATATATACTGAACAATATAACTAAGTGGACTCTTATTCTTTGTGACAATGATTAGCTTTTTGACTACGTTTACTCGCGTTTTTTAACGTTATACTAACCACCTTTTCTTGGTATTCTTATAATAATCTTTTTTCTTACGGTATTTTATTCGCTGCGGGACTTTCTTTAGGAAAGACATGCAGATACTAAACTTATATGTTTACTTCTATTATTTATTTATACATTTATTATTAATTGTTATTTTATTAATGGTTCTGTATAATCTTGGTGTTAAGTTTTAATTTATTATGTTTCATGAGGAAACCATAACTTGTATAAATGTGATTTATGTTGCTTTTTTCATTTTCTACTATCGCTCCCTGATGCACACTGCATTCAATTGACGATTTTAACATTGTTTTTTTTATGACTACAAAACGAAAAAAACAAAACAAAACAATAAAGCAAGACTGTTTTCATTGTCGCTATTGTTGTTCTGTTGCGGCCATTATTATACGAGCTCAAATAATGCACGTCTCTGATAATGACGGTGAAGGGGAATATTACTCTCACTAGAAATTTTGTAACACCATGAAAAATCCGAAACCGATTTGAAATCAAAATTATTCTCCTTCTATAATATTAAGATGATAAAATTAACCCATTTCCAAGTAAGGAAATTATTCGCTCACTTATTGGTAAAGGAGCTAAAATGTGATTCACTAAAGAAAATCACTTTTTTCAGTCTTCCGTAGTATAATCTTCCATGAATCTGACAGAAATTTAATCTACATATCTATAAAAGTAAACATTGTCTGTGTGTGTACATTTCCCTAACAAACTACTCTGTCAATTTTCAGTCCACAGACTCGAGATTTGACATCAGGGATATTGAGATTTGGGAAAGCTTTTTAATCGGTTTTCGGCGAGAAATTTGGCTGTCAAGGGATTAAAGTTCAACGATTTGACATTTGAAAATTCTACCAAACTCCTCCGCCAATTTTGGGCCAAAACACTTAAAATTTTTAATGTAGCTTACTTGGACATGGATCAAACTTTTTGATTTGATTGGAGATCAAAATTATGAATGTAAAGGGTCAAAATTGGGGTTAAAATGTTAAAAAAATACCTCTGCGGTCGCTACAAAATTACTAAGCCAATTTCCGGTCTAAACATTTGAAATTTTACAGAACGTGTATTCAGAGATTGGGAAAGATTTTTAATCGGTTTTGGTCGAAAATTTGATCCGCCAATATATAAAGGTGTGTATGTATGTATATATGTATGCATGTATGCATGTATGCATGTTTGTATATATTCCTAAAAATCCCGGCAGAATCGACGGATTTTTAAAAGATCAGCATCGTTTCGAGACCCAACTATTCAAACGGCAAATATCGAAAAATTGGCTAAACCATTAATTCTTTCCCCTTTAACTGGGCACTTTTCTACAAGGAGGGGTCGTTTTTTTCGCTGATATTTTCTAAAGTCAGCCCATCTTTGTGATTGTCTAGCCTTACATCACTTCCGTTTTGGCGATGGGCGCAATAGTAAATACATCAGTTTTTTTTATTTACGTTCTTTTTCTCCTTCGGGGTACGGGTTCGAGCCTGCCTACCTACTAACACATTTTTTTTCTTCAACACACACCGCCAAACACTTGGGCAACGCTGGGCAACGCCAGGCAACGTCATAACCTAGGCTAGTATATATATAAAAGTAAAATTGTCGCTGTGTTTGGATCTGTTTGTACAATTCCCTAGAAAACTACTTGGTCAGTTTTGAATCTATAGACTGCAGATTTGACATAAAGGCTATTGAGACTTGGGAAACTCTTTTTAATCAATTTTCGACCAGAAATTTGGTTGTCAAATGGTCAAAGTTAAAGGATCTTACCTTTGAAAACTCTACAAAACTTTACCGCAAATTTTAGGTCTAAACACTTGACATTTTTAATGTAGGTTACTTGTGCATGGATCAAAGTTTTTAATAAATTTTAAGCGCTCAAAATTGGGACAAAGATAAACAATTGATCTCTGAGGTCTCTACCAAATTACACAGCCAGTTTTAAGTGTAAACATTTGAAAATTTTCATAAAGGGTATTCAGACATAGGACAGGCTTTTTAACTGGTTTTTGACTAAAACTTTATCCGCTAAAGGTGTCCAAGTGTTGACATTTGCGGTTTCTAGCAAACTATTGAGCCAATTTTGGATCCAAACCTTTGAAATTTTACATAAAGGGTATTCAACCATGCAGCAAGTTTTAAATCAGTTTTTGAGCAAAAATTTCCAGACTCTACTAAAAACCTCCGCCAATTTTGGGTCTAAACACTTACATTTGTAGATGTAGGTTAACTGGAC
Source organism: Euprymna scolopes (assembly GCF_053919585.1). Classification (NCBI taxonomy): domain Eukaryota; kingdom Metazoa; phylum Mollusca; class Cephalopoda; order Sepiida; family Sepiolidae; genus Euprymna; species Euprymna scolopes. The sequence goes on along the minus strand of NC_136486.1, from coordinate 96,468,822 downwards.
ATAAGTCAAACGTTTTAATATATATTACTTGAGGACAACCAGTTCTAATTTCAGGTTCTATTTGTCTAGTTGTTTTTTTTTTTCCACTTTTGGACTTTTTTATCGACTGTTGGTGCATGAACTTTTTGCACCGTTACATTAGCCTTTGCCTCGACGCAATTACAAAATGAAGCACTGGCAGCACATTCAGCATGATCCGTTTCCCATATAGTACGATGCAGCTCAGTGATTCATTTTAATGGTGTCGGAGCAGTCATTTCGGTTATTTAATATATTGTTTTCTTTTCTGTTGTATTATTTTGTATGTGAGTTTTTACTTTTTTTCCGGTAGAATTTTAAGGTTATTTATTCGCGAAATATATATCAGAAAGAACTAGCAGACACGCAAAATAGACGCATAATGAAGGACAATCCTTTCGTTGTAAGTAGGCGCATGTTTCCCGATGTTATCCTGCTAATATGAATTGGTAGAGCCGGAGTAAAGCGAATACGGACGATAAAACTATTTATGTATTAAAACGATAATTCGCTTCGACTGTTATCATCCTGATCATCACTTAAGGAAAGCGGAATAGTCCAAATTTCTAATAAAACAAAAATAATGGAGTCGCTGGGAAATACATTCTAATTATATATATATATATATATATATATGTATGTATATATATATATATATGTATATATATATATATATAAGTAATCTCATGTAGTGCTGTTGTTGTTTAGGGATCTTTCAAATCCCCGCATATAAGGTGAGAACATTATTACCTTCTTATGTGTCCTGTTGAAATTAGTACGAATTCCATCGCATTTCAAGTGAAAACATTATGACCTACTCAAGTCTTGCTTCGATCGTTATCATCCTGATATCTCATAAAAAAGGAAATTTGTCATCCAAATGAAACAAAAAAAAATGTGTCGCTGGCAAGGAAAACTCTTTTTAAACTATTTAACTAATGCCCTGGAAAAGTCACTTTTAAACATTTATAAAAAATGAAAATAGGAATAGTCACTTCTGATTAATTGTAAGAAAAATGTTTTGTCTTTTTAAACTACTATATTTTATGTTACAAAAATATAACAGCATAAAAACTACCGCCTCCATTTCCACTGGAACTGTTACAACCGTTACCAGCACCGTTGCCACCACCACCACTACAACCATCACCAGTGCCACCGACCAACCACCTCCACCATAGCCGCCACCACCACCGCTGCCACATTTATCTCCACTGCAAATACAACTACCATTGAAACGACCACTGTCACCACAAAAACCACTGTCATCACCAATACAACTGCCACACCACTGCCTACTACCACTGTAAACACCATCCCACCACCAACACTGCCACCACCAAAACAACCTCGATCTCTACTGCAGCTTCCACAACCACCGCCCACTATCACCATCGTCCCCACTATCGCCTCCGTCTTCACTGCAACTGCTTATACCACTACTGCGACCACCACAACTACCACTGCCATGACCACCACTGCCACGACCACCACTGCCATGACCACCACTGCCACGACGACGACCACCACCACGACCATCACTGCCACTTCTACCACAACTATCTCCTCTGCAACTGCTTCACCATTGTCATATCCACCAGCACCACCAACAACACCACCACCGTAACTGCCTACATCCCCATTGCAACTACTATTACCACTGCCACTGCCACTGCCAATACCATCATTGCTACGACTGCCACAACCATCACTGCCCCTATCACCACCGCAACTGGCATTACTACTGCCACCACCACCACTACAACCACCACAACTACAACATCCACCACCACCACCACCAGCAGCGAAGTCACCACCAGTGCAATTGCCACCACCACCAGAACTGCCGCCACTGCCATAACTACTACAACGACGGCCAGGACCATCAGATCCACCACTACTTCCACACCATTTCCACACCACAGCCTCCACCACCACCAACGCAACCACCACGGTTACCACAACAACAACCATCACTACCGCCGCAACTATCACCACCACTACCACAGCCTTCACCGCCACCACATTCACATCAATAATTAGTTGGTGGTATGTGATGTAAACTAGGCCAGTTTCTATTGAGCAATGTCTGTTTTATCGTGGATGTTTGATGTTATATAATTAATTTTTAATAAAACAGCGTATTACCGTATACATTTGGAAAACTGCAGTAATTTTTTTATAAATTACGTCACGATTCTGGTGCTTTTTAAAGTGCTCTTGAGACTTGCAGTGATTATCAAACTTTCTTTTTTTCGGCGCGTAGTATCTGTTTTGTTATCACTAGTAATCTTCCAGACATTATCTCCTCCGTTTTTGTTTAGGCATTAGTGGAGGAGAATAGAGTTGATTTTGATCTATCAATGCAAGTGTCCCAAGCATTATTTTCTTTTTCTTTGTTTAGAATTAGTTAATATGTGATATTCGTGACTGTATGAAAAAAAAAACACAAAAAAGAACAAACTCTAAGCCATAACGAAAAGAAAATCTTACCCGTGGTATACATAAAAGTTATGAAATTGCAACTCACGTAAAATAATCGAGGAGCATGACTTTTAAATAATAAATAAGGTGCTTCTACAGTGTAGTAACTATATTTAAAATACAAACAAAGTGTTAGTCGTGGCATACGGAAAAAAAACACAACCGAAAATTACATAAAATAATCAAATAGTTTAATTTTTAAATAAGAAATAAAATACTTGTGCAGTAATCGACCGAAGGATTAACGTACAGTATAGCACCCATTTTAAAAACATAGCAAATGTTACCTGTGACGTCCATAAAACTTTTTAAACCGAAAATTATGTGAAATCATCGAGTAGTATTATTTTTCATTGTTTTCTAATATGGGAAGAATACTGTATAAGCACAGTATAACCCCGGAATACGGTATCAAAAATTCGTAACAAAATACAGTACAGTATATAACACACATGCATATAATTAAATAACATTATAAATAACACCGTAATGCGGGACAAATCCCGTAACCAGGGCCAGAAAAACATCGGATCCCACATCGTAACCTGAAAAAACGTATCCTAGGGCCACTGTATCCCAGGCATCGAATGTACCTTGCTTTTCCAAGCAATTGGGACATAATCGTCCAGATTTGGTCGTCATTTACAAAGTCTAAAAAACTGGCAAATTGTAGACTTTTCAATACTCTGGGACAAGAATGTGAGAGAGAAGGAGAATGAGAAGAGGTGCAATTATGCTCCATTGGCCTTGGAGATGAGGCGTATACACAAATAATCCCGGTCGTAGTTGGTACACTAGGAGTAGTATTAATCTGTCTGGAAGGAAAACTGAAATAACTACAAATCCCCAATTTTTAGGCGGCCTTCAGACCTCTGCTATTGTAGGTACCACCAACATCCTTAGGAAACCCCTTGATCTTTGAAGCTTCTGGTTTGAAGCCGGGGTATAGGGAAATCCTCTGGAAATGAATCCCATCCTTTTCCAGAGAGACGTTGATAAACCAAATCATCATCATCATCATCATCATCATCATCATCATCATCATCATCATCATCATAATAATAATAATAATAATAATAATAATAATAATTATTATTATTATTATTATTATTTATTTATTTATTTTCTTTTTAAAAATTTTTTGGTACTTTTAACTTTGAGAAACGTTCGGTCTCCCCCCCCCCCTCCGTCATTATTTATTTATTCATGATTTTTTAAAAGTATTTTTGCATTTAACGACCCGCGCTATTTGTTAAATGGTATTTTCAAGTTAAATTCAAGTTTTAGTAAATCGTTACGAAAAAGTACAGAATATTTACAAAACGCCATCCCCTCCCTATGTTAAATAATAGCTTTCTAAATAATAACATTACTATTGCAGTGCGGGCCATTAAATGCAAAAGTACCTATTTTGTCTTATCGTTATTTGTTGTTAATTAATTCATCTCGCTAGTATCGTCTGTATGTATCAAGTATTTGCGCGAAACCGGAGAGTCTAAACCGGATTCTTAAACCGGAAGGGAGAAGTAATATGTTTAAATCACGCACAAATATATAATGGGCAAAGAATATATTTTGTTAAAATCATTGTTTTAAATTTATTTCTTTTAAACAATTGGCTTATCGTTATTTGTTGTTGATTAATAAATCTCGCTTATATCGTCTGTATGTATTAAGTGTTGGCGCAGACCCCGAGATCCGAAACCGGGCTCTTAAACTGGAACTGGAAAGACGATTTAAATACTAAAGCAAGCAGACAAGCAAGACTATTTGAGTTTATATATATATATATATATATATATATATATATATATATATATATATATATATAAACCTAGTTTTTCCTGCAGAGGACTTTAGTTAAATTATCGAAGTTAAGCAACACTGCGCCTAGCCATTACCAGGTTGGGAATACAAACTGCTGTATCCATTTAAATACGCGGATATGTATGATATTTTAGAAAGTGCAACACTCATACATTGATCAATTTCAGCTCACCTTTGAGCAATGTGAAGCACCTATTTATACTCTCTTATATTTCAGGGCTAAACCATATAGTTGTTTCAAAAAGTGAAGGAACCAATCAACTTAAGAGAGAGCAAACCCGACGAAAAAGCAAAATCTGGTTTGGAAAGCACGCGTTATCTATGTAATAAATTGTTTTAAAAATATGTGTCAGTAGAAAACGCTTAATCTTACTTGAATCGCATCAATTATTTCTGAGAGTAAAGAATCTTTATAAAATCTCAGGTAGGATGAACTATATTGTTTCATAATGGCGCGTACGAACAATTAATAATTACCCTAAATAACTCAGCACACAAACAATATCGCTGAATATAAATGCGTTACGCTTTTCATTTGGAAGTAAAAAAACAGTTATAATTATGTTAGTATAATTAAGTTATGATTATGTTAATTATATCTATGTGCGTATCCCAGTTTGAGTTAAAACACAAATTTACTTGACGCAGACATTATAAAGATGTGGTTAAAACAATCAAGTATTAACTATTCTACATTTGCAGCTATGGGTTGTTAGCTTGCACCTATGGGTTGTTAACTTGCAAATGTGGGTCGTTAACTTGCACCTATGGGTTGTTAACTTGCACCTATGGGTTGTTAACTTGCACCTATCGGTTGTTAATTTGCACCTATGTGTTATTATCTTGCACCTATGTGTTGTTAACTTGCACCTATGTGTTGTTTACTTGCACCTATGTATTGTTAACTTGCACCTATGTATTGTTAACTTGCACCTATGGGTTGTTAACTTGCACCGATGTGTCGTTAACGTTCACCCATGTATTGTTTCCTTGCACCTATATGCTGTTAACTTGCACCTATGTGTTGTTAACTTGCACCGATGGGTTGTTAACTTGCACCTATGGGTTTTTAATTTCCACTTATGGGTTGTTAACTTGCACCCATGTATTGTTTACTTGCACCGATGGGTTGTTTACTTGCACCTATGGGTTGTTAACTTGCACTTATGGGTTGTTAACTTGCACCGATGGGTTGTTAACTTGTATTTATGGGTTGTTTACTTGCACCGATGAGTTGTTACTCTGCATCTATGTGTTGTTAACTTGCACCCATGTGCTGTTAATTGGCACCTATGTGTTGTTAACTTGCACCTATGGGTTGTTAATTTGCACCTATGTGTTTTAACTTGCACCTATGGGTTGTTAACGTGCACCTATTTGTTGTTACTTGCACCTATGTGTTGTTAACTTGCACCTATGGGTTGTTAACTTGCACCTATGGGTTGTTTTGCACCGATGGGTTGTTAACTTGTATTTATGGGTTGTTAACTTGCACCCATGTTCTGTTAACTTGCACCTATGTGTTGTTAACTTGCACCTATGTGTTGTTAACTTGCACCGATGAGTTGTTAACTTGCACCTAGGTGTTGTTAACTTGCACCTATGTGTTGTTAACTTGGACCTATGTGTTGTTAACTTGCACCTAGGTGTTGTTAACTTGCACCTATGTGTTGTTAACTTGGACCTATGTGTTGTTAACTTGCACCTATGTGTTGTTAACTTGCACCCATGTGCTGTTAACTTGCACCCATGTGTTGTTAACTTGCACCTATGGGTTGTTAACTTGCACCCATGTGCTTTTAACTTGCACCCATGTGTTGTTAACCTGCACCTATGGGTTGTTAACTTGGACCGATGGGTTGTTAACTTGCACCTATGTGTTGTTAACTTGCACATATGTGTTGTTAACTTGCACATATGTGTTGTTAACTTGCACCCATGTGCTATTAACTTGCACCCATGTGCTATTAACTTGCACCTATGTGTTGTTAACTTGCACCTATGTGTTGTTAACTTGCACCTATGGGTTGTTAACTTGCACCTATGGGTTGTTAACTTGCACCTTAGGATTGTTAACTTGGCTGCGCTTTCAAGTAACAATTCTGGAGTTCAAATACCGCAGTCTTTTGTCCAAACTCTCTAATCAAATATTAGACACTCTGCTGTAAAATACACTACCAAAAACTTGACACTAAGCTGTGAAAACATGCTACTTCAATAACCAAATTTAACATCAACCCAGTCTCTCAAAAAAATTGTTTAGGTGATGTTGTGAGTTGTGGGCGTTTTTTTTGTTTTGTTTTGAAAACTTAAAATTCATAAAATTACAAAGAAACAGAGAAGAATATGTCTACTAAATAAAAAATATATTATTGCACAAAACTATGTATGGGATAATTATAGTACTTACCAAAGTGCTTTACGAAAAATGTATTGTTGAACTTAATACATTAAATTACTTTAAAACATGTATTTTTATCGTATTCAAATTATGTTTGGTATCTATTGTATTAGTTGTGGTTACAGTGCTTATATTGAGTGTTATTTTCTTAACGTTTCGCTCCCTGTCGTAAGGTGCCACTCCCTCTCATCTAACCATATCCAATTTTTATTTCAAACCGGAAGCATTTCCTTTGCATATTACGTGAAATGTGGGAAGCATATATAAAAAGGAAAACGGCAATTCTTTTCTTTTTTTATTCGTTCTTTTTAACGGCACAGGAACATAGAGGCTGCACAGAAACATGGTTTGTACGAATTTTCAGGCGTTTAATTACAGAACGATAACTTATATTGCCTTTGATAGCCTTTCAAACTACAATAGATAAACAACATTTAAGATAATTTTTTCAGAGGATGACTACAGCATTCTATTATTTGGATTCATTGGACTACTGTTCTCAGCCAGAGTTCTATTTTTCTTAACGTCCCGGCTTATTTAATCTCCGATCTTCTTTAGAGTTATCTTTTCTTACTCAGGAATCTGCACGGAATATATTTAATCGAAGGGGTAGCATGCCCGCGTACGAACACTTAATAATTACCCTTAATCACTCAGCCACCATCGGGTAGACGTCTTAAGTAATTCTCAATTGTGACGAATGTCACAGACAAATGAATTTTATCATGTATTAGTTTGTTCCAAAAATAATGGCTGATTTCAGAAACAAACATATATTCTTGAAAAATAAATAATAGAAATAGTAAAATTAAAATACGCTCCTTGCACAACTATGCATTTCTGCCATCGATCTACAAGATTATTTATTCCTCGTTGATAAAGGTTATTGGCTGTGATGCAACATATTTTTTGAAAAATTACACTTCTTCTTTAGACTCAAACGTTTAACCATTTAAAAATGAGTTTAAATGCTTAAAAATGATAATCAGCAAACGAATGGAATATATAGAAGATGTGGTAAAGTCTCGTATCCCAAGTCTGTGAGTTTCTGAAGAGTCAATCTTGCAACGTAGCTGTGTGTTATCGTGGAGCATAATTGGACTAACTGGACGATTCACCAAGGCAGGCCTCTTTTTTTTACAAGGAATGATGGATTTCGGCAAGTTTATTGCAGTAGATCTCTGTTGTAATACTCTGATTGGTTCTGTATCTGTAGTGGATAACACCGACTGCAGACCACCAAACAGTCAGTCTAATCTTTTGCTGATGCAACTTTAGCTTTAAGAAGTGTTTGGGTAACTCATCACGATCAAGCCATTGGCCAGATTGTTTACGATTATCATAAAGGATTCACCTTTCGTCAGGATCATTGCCGTTCCGCATACAAAGCATTCAACTTCCAACATCCTAAGTGTGGATTCTCATTGAGCTCATAAGGGATCCATTTATCGAGTTTTTTTCACTTTTCTATCGCTCTGTAAATGGGATTTCTGTGGAACTTTGATGAGGATTTTGCTCAACAACTGGTTGTCAAGACAGCATGCTCACCAGCTACCTTATTCATCTTCAAGGTTCTTGTCTCCACTATGGAATTATTGGAACCACCTTCGTACTATCCGATCACTTGTGAGCCCCTTCCCCATGCTCTGTCGGTATTTGCAGAAGTTACGGGGGGGGCAAATCTAAACTCATGCAACGTAAGGAGACGAAAATCACGTTTGGGTTTATTCATCACTGAGGGCGCTGTATGCTTCCAAAAATTTTTTGCCTGAAAATAAATAAATTTAAATATAATAATTAGCATATAACCCTAAAATGAACTTCACATTTTGTGTTAAAGCGACCTTTCAAAACACATCACTTTTTGTAACAAGCTAATATTTTATCAAAACTACCAATCGTATCGAAGTGTTATTCTTTCTTCTTTTGACTTGAAATGATTTTGTTTTCTTATTAATACAGACTTTGATGACCAGTGCCGGATAATTTGGCGTTTTGATTGGTTTATGACGTGGAGAGAGTGGCGATTCGCCAAATATGACCTTTTTTTCATCCTAGGCCTTCGCCAAAGTGACTGCCGAGTATCATGAGACCAATCGGGACTAACACCGCTTGAATTCAGTAACGTAATTCACTGCATATCGTTAGATGAGAGGGAGTGGTACATTACGCCAAAGTTACATTGGAGCAAACCGTTGTGAAAATAACACTCAGTATGAGCACAGTAACCCCAACTAATACAATAGTTAAAAAAAAACATGATTTGAATACCATAAAAATATCTGTTTTAAAGTAATTTAGCTTTATTAGCTTAATAAATTTTTCGTAAACCACTTTCGTATGTACTATGATTATCCATTATATAGTTTTCTGCAGGAATATCTTTTTTATTTAGTAGACATATGCTTTTCTGTTTCTTTGTAATTATATGAATTTTAATTTTAAACACGCCCACAACTATCACCAAAACAAATCTGTTTTACTGTTACATTTGGAAGTAAACAAATAAAAAATATTTGAAAAAACCCCAAAAAAAAACCGTCTGTATATATATGTGCGTGTGTCAGAGTTTGGATTCGAAATTAACGCTGACGTGTCTTGAATATAATTTAGACCAACATGATTTGATTACGACGGAAACATCTTGAGTAACATTGTAATGCGTAGAAATAATTTTAATTATATGTCTTACATGGGTTTGTTATCTTCATGTTATATATATATATATATATATATATATATATATATATATATATATATATATATATATTCCCGTTATATCAATTAATTACTTATTAAAAACGAAATGTATGCGTAAAAATAAAGATATGAAATATTTTAATAATGCATTTTATAGAACAACTGGATGATTTAGTGAAATTTGACCTCTTTAGAGCTGGGCGAATGAGTGAGAAAAAATAGAAAAAACACAGAGAAATACACAGTGAGTGAATACTAGACTTAGCAAACGACAAACGCTGGGATATAAAGTATATACATATATATATATATAATATATATATATATATATATATATATATATATATATATATATATATATAGTCTTTGAAGTTTTTAACCTTTAAAACTATACAAAAAAATATTTTTTATCCTTCGTTAGAAAATCATCTAGTCAGTAAGTCATTTCATGACCTGCAATCACTGCATCAACTCGCTCTCGAATTTACTATAGTACAAATAATTTATTTTTAAGGGCAAGTGCTATCTTTATGCATCATACGTACTATTTTAAAGGGAAAAGCATTTCTTTTATCAAATATTTTATAAAGAAAAATCCCATCCTCAATTTTTATATCTAAATCCAGAAATGTAGCCTATTGTCCTCTATGTTCACAATTCAATTTTAATTCATTTGGATATAGAAGATGTTTATTTTTTTCGAATTCATCATTATCGTTTATACATATAAGGTCATCTATAAATCTCCTACACCCATGAAAGTTATATGTTTTAGATATATCAGTTTTTAATAGTGAGGACATATATATATATATATATATATACTCGAGTCTATGTAAATACAAATTTGCCCAAAATGGTGCAGGATCCAATCCCATTAGGATACCTATCGTTTGGAGTAATATTTTATTTCCTATTTGAAAATAGCATTCTTTAATAAGATGCAAGTATTTTTAAAATACCTTTAGAAACACTCGTTTTGCTATTTTTATTTTTACACCAGTAAGCTTTAGAGTTTGAAAAGTCTATATATTTACCTTTTCCACCTTCAAAAGCTAAATCTACAGTATCATTTAATTCTTTTATAAGTTTTTCGTGCGGAATTTTAGTATATAGCGTACTAAAATCATAAGTAGATATAGATTTTGCTTTTATTCTGGAGTTTATTCTATCTAATTTTTCTTTCACTGGTTGGGAATTATTCACTACCCAAAATAGATTTATATTACTATAGAATTTTCTTTTCAGGTGAAAATTATTTATTTGATTTATAATTAATTTAAATATTTTAGATATAGCTTTACTTAAAGGTTTAGTCATGCACGTCTTTGAACCTACAATAAATCTAGCACTAACTGGATTTTTATGCATTATAGGTATCCAATACATACATGGAAGATTTTCGTTTTTTTCTTCTAACTTTAATCTTATTTTTTTACTAATAATACTATTATTCAGAATAACACTATCTAAATAAATATTACTTACTTTATATGTATTTTAAACGTTACCTATAATTCCTACTTCTATCAATAAACGTTGTATATAATATTTTTTTCATATAAAAGCTATATTGTTTGCCGCTTTATCAATCGGAACTATTACAAACTTGTCTTGAAGTATTTTAAGTTCTTTCAGTATTTCTGAATTTTTTAAAAAAGGATTGGTTTTTCGAGGGTGTTTAATTTTTTTTTATGTTTAACCTTTTCATTTACGCAATCAAGTATACTATTTTTCCATGCATCAAACGTAGACTGTGCTGATTTATATTTCTTTACCATAACCATAATAAAACCGTCTAGTGCTTTAGTTACTTCTTTAACGCATTTAGTGCAATTTAGGCATTTAGGCTCTCTATAATTCGGACGCTTACTAAGGAGTTTTCTTAATTTAGAATTATTTACTATCTTTAAAACTCCCGTAATTACATGTTTTATCTCATTATTACAAAAAGGAGAGGAATTAAATTCACATTCTGGAATATTTATAATATTATGATTTATATTTATATGTTCTACCGTTTTTTATAATTGAAAACCTTATTGCGTATTGTTGGCCCTAGTTTATATGTAACTATTGGTTTTTGATTTTTTGTCTGTAACTCATTAGGTAGTGATTGTATAGTTTTTTGTTTATTAAATATTTTAGGTAAATTTACATCATCCAAACTTTTATTTTCATACAAAACTACACACATATTTTTTTTTATACCGTCCACGGGTGGCTTATATAATTTAGTGTCGATTATATCCAGAATATAGTAATACCATTGAATGAAATAGTCCTTCCTATATATCGTATCCAGCTGTAATAATATTTTCGATGCTATTTCCTTCAAAACTTTCTTTTTTGTTTGATTAAGCAATTTTCTTATATAATTGAACGACTCAGAAATGTGATTAATAATAATATCTTTAATTTTACTAAACAAATCCTCGCATGAAAAAGCGGATTCTCTATTATTTCTATAAACATAAGTTCTATCTCTAATACCATAGCGAGGCAAAGCTGGATAAAATCTACCTATAATTTCAGAATCTTGTAGGTTATTTTTTTAACTTTAATATTCAACCATATGGGTAAATTACTCGCATTTGTTTTAATTATGTCGTCTTCCTTATCCTGACGCATCCTTAGGATATCGTTATCTACATTACCCAAACTATTATATCCATTACTTTTACATTTTTCAATTATTTGTACGGAAAAAGACGACTGACTGCAGGTTTCTTTAACATGTTTAACAACATGAATACATCCCTTAGTGCTAGTGCTATGCAAATTCATGCGTTTATTTAGAGGCATTACAGTTTCCCCTACGTATTGTAAATTACAATTTTTACAGCACAACAGGTAGACCAAATTTGGGGACCTACATGACAAATCTTCTTTAGAATGATTTATAACAGAATAAATTTTATTAGTCACATTTGACTTATATTCTTTCGATGTTATAAGAATATTACAAGTTTTACATAAGGAACTCCACAAGTACTATATATAGTACCGCTAAAAAGAAAGTCCGAACTTTTCATTTTTTTTTCAAAAAAATACAAATGTAAACTAAATTGATTGTAACTGCTTAAACAACCAAATAGCTTATTTGATATGCCTTTTATTCCTCTAAAATTTTATCTCTTCATATTTAACTTTTATTTAAAGCATCATAGTGTTCACGTCAATTTTAAAAAAATAGCTTCAAATCGCAAAAAGACACTCCGCAAAAACAAATTACCTTACACCAGCTTAAAATGTCCAACTTATAGCATCTCTAATCCTAAAAACTTCTTAGCATATCATTATTATTGTTGTACCCTGGTTACGCAACGCAACATTTAATCCATATACTTTGAGCCTCTCTTAGTGATCGTCAGTAGCTTATTAATCTTCAATTTTCTAGTTTATCCAATCGAGAAATCGACCGTAGATGGGAAAACGGTACGAATGACTGTGTTCTTGATACCCCTAAATCAGGTTGTCCTAAAGTTATTTCTTACAGGGAAGACAATGCTATCAGGATGTGCAGCCCCAGAAACAGATTTGAGACGGTTCCTCAAATCCAAAAACAGTGTCATCTTGTTAAAAGCTCTCTCCTTCTACAACTAAAAACAGATTAAAGGAATTTAATTTGCAAGACTGTGTTCGAAGATGCAAGCCAATTATTTCTGTAAACAACAAAAAGCGCCGTCTAGATTTCGTCAGATCCAATGAAGATCATGACTCCTCATATTGGTCGAAAGTGATTTTTAGCGACGGAAGTAAGTTCAATGGGCCAGCCAATGATCGTAGGAAATACGTCCGTCGAAGGAAGGACGAAGAATTTAATACTAGGTGCACAGTTTCAATATTGAAAGGTAGTAAGGACGAAGAATTTAATACTAGGTGCACAGTTTCAATATTGAAAGGTAGTAAGGACGAAGAATTTAATACTAGGTGCACAGTTTCAATATTGAAAGGTAGTAGAGGTCCAGTTTTGGTGCGGGGCTTTATTAATGCCAATACACCAGGGCCTATAGTTCGCTTGCAAGATCGAATTAATTTAACCAAGTACATTAATATGTTGACAGTACTTTCTACACTACTTTTATCGAAATTTCGATGATAATCCAATCTTCATGCGGGATAATCCTCCCATTCACACAGCTGGCAATGTTAAAAGATTCCTTGAAGAACATGATATTCCGTTATTGGACTGGTCTGCACAATCTTTAGACTTCAATCCAATCGAAAACATATGGTACTACGCAATGATATTTCAAAACCGAAAGAACTTTGGACAAAAATAAAAGAGGGTGTTGGGTGCCCTTTGACCGGGGTATTGCCAGAGACTAATTCAAGAGAATGCCCTCAAATTTGCAGGCTGTCAAATTGCAGAGGGGCTATGGTACTAAATATTAACTAGTTCATTGCTTTCTGTTGTGTATGTGCTGCATTAATGTTCTAAAGTTACATTAAAATAACAATTTTTCATTGTGTGGAGTTTCTTTTTGCCTTTCCGATTTGAGGTTAATTTTTTTCAAAATTTGTGACAACTATTATACTTCAATTAAAAATCAACTATGAACATGCCAAATTTTAGAGGAATAAAGGGTGAATCTAATAAGGTATAGGTTGTTTAATCAGTTACAATCAATTTAGCTTAAACTTGCGGTTTTTTGAATAAGTCGATTGAATAAGAGTCACAGATTGTAATAAAACCCCAAGCGACTTTCGTCAGACAAATTTTTCAAGGATACATGTCTGGAAGAAGGAAAAGAAACTTTATTTTTGTAGAAATACTAATACTCGTATTGGGACGTTTTTTTTTGTAATATACTAATGCTAGTAGAGGAAGGTTTTCTGTTTTGCACAGAGGACGAACTACGTTCCCCCTGTATGTCTTCGAGGCGCTTGCCATTAGTTTTAGCCTCTTGCAATTCGTGATTCTTTTAATTGACTTATTTATTTTATAACATCCGAATATGGTTAATTTCTTTTCCATCATTTAAAAATTTTGGCATTCTGATATATATATATATATATATATATATATATATATATATATATATATATATATATATATGTCACCGAAGAGATTATACCGATTTTCCACAGTATATTATTACTGGTTTCGGTGTATCGAAACCAATGGTACGACCTTGAAATATGTATATATAGTGTCATAATATATATATATATATATATATATATATATATATATATATATATATATATATTGTCATCCACAAACAGTACTGTTTCGCAGTTCATCTAGTGTGGCTAGACAGGCAACTGCCTCAAACAAGGACCGGAACCCGACCGCCCAAATAATAGTCAAGGCCTCTCACCATTGCGCTATACGGCTGCTGCTCTGAGAGTAATGAATTAACGATGTTTTGACATCGTCCAAATGCCTTTGCTCGATGTTTTACACAAAGGGCGTCGCTTAATACGCTAATGGCAGTTTGTATATCACTTCCCAATGTGCTCAACCCCAAATAGGGAGCATTATATATGATTACAGGTGCTGGAATTGCTACACTTTAGAAGTGTGATACAGCGAAACTGTTGAAAATTGTATAATTTCTCCTTTCTCCGAGCGAACACCCTTGGCAATTGATATGGCTTGCTACTGCTTTAGTGTAATGTAATATGAAGTCTTTGTAGATAAACAAATTGAACACATTAAAACCAAAGCGAAAATGTTAAAGGATTTGATTAGTCAACAAACTCAGTTTTACGTGTATACATATAAACCCGCCGTAACATCAATTTCATGCATTAGCCGGACGATTTCTCACGAGGATGAACGCAGAAAGTTTTATGTTGCGTTGTTGCCATACATATATTTATAGATCATTACTCGGTGCTACTCACGTATTGAAGTAAATGCTGAAAACTGATACATTAAAAAGTATATCTAATAAAATATTATGCAGATCGATGAAATAATAATAATAATAATAATAATAACAATATAATAATAATAATAATAATTATATATATATATATATATATATATATATATGTATGTATTAGAGGGAGGTAGACCTGGAGTCTAAACAGCAGAGTTTATTTTAATGTAGTAGTAAATGTATTAATACTTTTAAAAGGAAACAGTGCCAATAGTAATTTAGATATATAATAAGCTCAATTACGAATTAACAATTATGAATCGTTTTATATATATATATATATATATATATATATATATATATATATATATATATATATATATTAGATGCTGGTAATTTATATGGTGATGTACTTAAAACATCCTAGAACACACAGGGTAGTACATTTTCGAATTGTTAGCTGAGTCCTGTTTAGTAAACTACACAAGAAGGCATGATTAGACAGGACATGAAAAGCACTACAGTTCGATGTCACACAGTAGTTAGATTTAGTTGCTGCTATTATTGAAGCTATTTTCACCGACAAAAACAGAATAGATACCTGTTTAAGACAATCCCGCCCGATTGAGAGTTTTATTAAGACTCCTCGGCTTATAATTCAAAGGCAACATCAACTGAATAAATAAATTGAGGACTTTGCAAAGGCTGCTGCGAAGAAGATTAGTTTCCTTTATGGAATTACACATACTGTAGCGTTTACAAAACAACTCTAGTTCATGCATGGAGTATCGTTGCAACATTTGGATGAATTTACTACTAGTTTCTCCCCCTTTAAAAGGGTCCAAACAAGTCTCCAATCTGATAAGTCTTGCACCATCTCTCAAGTTCCAACATCTGTCCAATCGTCGCAATGCTGCATTCCTGTTCTTGTTTTACAAGTTCCTCAACGGAATATTCCCTGATGAACTCATTACATTTGTAACCCCTCCGTGCACATACCCCCGGACAAACCTGCCTAACAGTGAGATCGAAGCCATTCATTGTAAATGTCCGTAGATGCCGGAAACCCTTCTACCCTAATAGCTTGAGTTAAAATACGAAAGTCAAGTATCATGGTTCAATTAGACTCTAAACAGGAGCATTGATTTCGAAGTATTGACACGCCCCCATCTTATCGAACAACCTACGGTTGATTTTATAAGCTAGCCTTTCTGCTTGTATAGTGATAAAAGGTTTCAAATGCACTTGCGCCTGAATGTTGTAAAAAATGTTTTCTTAGGTCAAAATCGGACTTCTCTCTTCAGTCAGATTTGTTCGTTTATCGATTTTCGATCCTTATCGGAGACATTCCGATACCTAATCTACGTAAGAACACGCGCAGACATATCAATTACATTTGTGCGTAATTTCAAAAATAAAAAATAAATCGAACCAGCTTATATATTAACATTGAATGTTTCCTTGAAAGGCTCTTCAGAAAACAAGATAACCACCTATAAGATACAAGACAACGTGAATTGGCTTTGTTTAATCCTGAATTTTCCATATTGCACCCTTATGAAATTTTCTCGTGGAGATGTTAGTATTTCTTCCTGATGTGTCCAGGGAAGGAAATATGGAAGGTTTGCATACAAATCTTGTTCCCCGTGGAGGGGGGATGCTTGGTAAGATGAATGAAAATCTTGGATATGAAATATAGCCAAATTTTTACTTGTGCATTACTTGCGCACTAATAGGATTGGTGTGGTTGTTTTGTTTAACGGCATATCAACCCTTTACGGGTTATTTAATGCCAAATCCAGTTATTTTGGAAATAGTATTCATGTTGCATTCTGTTATTTTGTAGAAGGTTTTTATTCTTCAAGCTCTTTGTGTCTTCAATCGCTAGTTTGTAGTGTTTGATTTGGCTGTTTTATCGTGAATTTTATCGCTTTTATTCTTTGCCCCACAGAACATGAATGAGTTTTGAATGGGAGAGGGAAAAGGATTACAGTATTAATGTTTGGTACATTTTAAGTTAGGAAACCAGTCAGGAAGTGGGGGAGATAGAAAGAGAAAGGGAAAATGAGAAGAAGGAAAGCAGGGGGGAAGTGGATTGTTGTTTTTGTTTTGGGTTTTGCAGAACATAATTAACATTTTCAAAACGGAGTAGAAAAACAAAAAGCATCAATGTTAAGTGCATTTCGTCTCAGGAAGCCAATATCTTCGGTCGGTCTGATCCGGTAGCACCAGGCTAATAGGATTGAGAGGACTTTGTAGATGGTAGGATATGTGAAAAGAGTATTATGCAAACTTGCCCAAACACATTGTGAACTTTTATAAATGATGAAAGTAATGATATTATTACGTAATAAACTGTGGCCAGGAAATGCTCGTTAATGAGGAACGGTTTAACATATCATCACTGGCTCCTCATTTATTACTTCGTCTACTCCTAATTGTTTATAATTCGCATTCTTAAGTAGGCATCACTTTACGTAGATAAATGGGCATATTTGTATATAATAAAGTTTTAACTTTGTTTTCGCTTTTTTTTTCTTTTTAAAGAATGTTAACCGAATTCCGTTCTAAGCGCAGTTTGATCTTCATCCGTGTTTCCTTCTGCCCCCCCCCCCGCTACGCCTTTTCGTATCGGTGTCTCGCTACTGTTTTAATGTTAGTTTTCTTTCGCATTTACTCAGTTTAATAGAATTAAATTGCTGCAATTTTAAATGAATAAGTAAAGAAGAGACATATTCTGTTTTATTTATGTAAATAAATGAAACCGGCACGCATCTTCTTTCTGCATTTATTTCAAATTGTAGCAATTTAATTCTCTTTAAAGAATAAATACCCTCTCTCTTCCCCCTTTTACCGTAACAATAATAGCCAGGTAAATATTCTTCCAATCAATAAAATAGAATAAATATATTTTTTAATGCATTTATTTAAACTGTCTTGGCTATCAACGGGGTGGTATAATTTAGAACTATGCAGTTTAAAATTGTTAAAGTCGGAATTATTTTCTTTAGCGACATCATATTAACCACAAATCACATTCCGTAACGTAATACACCCGTTTACACACGTGTTAATAGGTAGACCCCGTCGCAAGAAAACCAAGTCAACGAAGAACTCTACTTTTCCGTTGAAACAGCAGACATTTATTTCCGGGTACTTTCACCGAATAAAACGTGATCACCGTTCCGTACAGAGGTTCTTCTTTTTATAATCTTTTTTGTTTTTTCTTGCATGATATCATCTGCACACGGCTCTGTCATTTACCTAAAGCTGTCGTACGCGCATAGTACTCTTACAACTCTTTACTGTGCGGGCGATACGATTATTTTAAAATGTGCATCAAATATTAATAATGTTAATTCGAAGAGGTGGTCAATGTACTTTTCCTTTAAGTAACGTTTCTGAATTTGGCCGTTCATGGTTAATTAGTACGTTCTCGACAAATGGGTGTTGATGAAGACCGCAAATGTTGAAGAGTTTCGTTCTGTCAGATTAGGCCTCATCCAACTTTGTCTAGATCATGAGTGTAAACTTCCAACGTAAGTAAAAATTTGTAAAATAAATAAATAAATAAATAAATAAATAAATAAACAAACAAAAAACAAACACCTTGAACATAAATAAAGAGCCATGGAGTTACCGGATAAATGTGGCAAGATATAATAGGTTACAAAGTGCCAGTTCTCACGAGATTAAACCTCAATTATCATTGCCGAAGACATGCAGAAACGATTGCTAGAATCCTGAAAAGATCTCTTGGTTGGACTCACTAAAATAGGGGTAGATGTCAGATATCTGGTTGGATGTCCCATCCCCTAGAAGAAAAAGTTTAAGAAAAATGAAAAAAAAGGAGACAAATATGGTTATGAATTACTTTACACTTTTACCTGGCTGACGAAACAGGCGTACATTTACTGCCGTGAATTAAATGAAGTGTTTCATTCGAAATTCCATACAGATTCCCGAGTTCGGCTGAAAGATTTTCGAGTTAAGCAAAACGCACCCAAAGAAGGCTGAAACGTTATAGGAATAATATACAGGATAGGAACAGTAGTTTCTGTCTTATGTTTCACTTTATTCCAGTCGAAGTTCTCAGAAATAAAGGTCTCCCCCTTTCTCCCACTTGACATCTATATGAAATACATTGATATTCCAATATTCCAGCACATTTCCACTTTACCACTCAGAGAGTTAGTTTAGAAGATTGGAACATAATTTTCCTCGCCTGAATTGGCCATTTTAATATGTTATAGTATACATTTCCATTGAGATTCTTAGACTTACTGGATTCCAGAAAAATAATCCATGTATCCTAATTGAGTATGAAGCTTTCTTCTGTTAATTGGAGAAACATCACCGGTAGAAGGTTCAGCATTCCTTGCAAAAAGCAGAGTTGGCTGACTATACAGAGGAAATATTATGGGTGTCCCGAGAACAATGCGATTTTGAATATTTAGTCAGGGTTTACTTGTAGGGAAATATAGTCATTCCAGGTTGTCTTGACAGACTCTTGTACGTACAGAGAAACTTTAACGATTCGAGTATAGTTTCTAGTTGGCATTCAAGTTGTCACCGGCCACTGTAATACTGTTTGGTGTGGTTTTAAGTGAGAGCCACCTCATGCCACATCACATCTTCGGAGTCGGCTTTAAAGTAAACACCAAAGTGTACCTGGATGTGTTGGAGAATGTGGTTAAACTCTAGTGCACTCAGGTGGCCAGTGGCAAACCCTGAGTGTGATAGCAAGATTCCAAAATTAAGAACTTATATAGACCAAAAGTCCGAAGAAGCCCAAGCTTTGCTTTAGAAGAAGTGCTACGACTTCTCTCACTTGCCCCCTCCTGCCCCGACCTGAACCATCTGGACTACTTCGTTTGGTCATACGTTGAGAACATAACCAACGTCCTTCCAGAATACCAAAACCAGCCTGATCGCTGCTACCCGCCAAGTATTCGCCGAGCTTCCGCAGCCCTTGTGGAAAAGTTATGCCCCCAGTTCCGGACCCATATCGAGGCGTTGATTGGGGTTGAAGTCGGCTACATTGAATAGATATCAGCTCTATTACATATGAATTTACCTGAATTTATTTTTAAAAACTCCGGTTGTCCCGCTAGGGGTGCCTTTCAGGTTAAATTGGCTAAAATTGACACTTTTGTGCTTATTAAAATAAATTTATGTCTTGGATTTTTATAAAACTTTCTGAAAACTTACAACTAACTGATTTCTATATAATTTGCTTCTCTATACTCCACGATAACACTTGGATGTGCCCCAGGGGCCCTTCTAGGGCTAATAAAAACACTCCATTTTGGGGAGTATTTTACCACATTTGTCCCAAATTTTCTGTGTATGTCTATTTAGCAGTTTTGCATGGCACTGGGGACTTTAGGGACTAAATGGGGGGGGGGATGATGGACTTAGTCATTTCTTTTTTTGCATGGTGCAGAACTCAAATTTACATAAGTTAAGACCTAAAACTGCACCGTTTGTTCATTTTCACCAGGATTTGACGTCCCCGGGGACTTTTGAGGCTAAATGCGGGGGGGGGGGTTCTAATGCTGAACTTAGTCATTTTTTTTAATACTTCGTTCACTGTGCACTAAGGGGGGCATGTATACTTCACTTGTTTCTTCATCATTTCTCACTATTGGTTTTCGCTGTCTTTGATCCTGCCTTTATTGCTTTTTTCACAATTTTATCTTTGAACGTAAATAGTTTTGTCTCCATTTTAATATTGATTTCTCTCAATTTTTACTTGACGCATTCTTTTTATCTCCCTTGCTTGATTCTTTCCTACTTTCTCTTCTTTCTTGCATGTTTATTTCGCTATGTCTTTGCCTATTGTTCCTTTATGGTTACTGGCATGTCCCCCCATTGTAGTCTGATAGGTCGGAGAGGAACATATGCAGAAATGTAATTACTTGTTTTAAGTTATTTTCATCTGAGCCAGGATTAAAAGCTTAGTCCTAGCGCAAATGTCTCGGAATAACGTTTCTACTCATTTCCACCCACCAACCACGCAGACACTGAAAATAAAAAAAGATACCAAAATGAAAATCCGGTCAAATCAAAGAAAACGCATCGAGAGAGTTATTCAGTTGGTAAGATATTTGCATCGCCGACTTTATTTAAGCTAACGTCATCTTAACCGACTAAATCATTTCATACCTGTTTCCCCTGACCTTGTTCTTACTAACGCTGATGATCTAATGCATGGTTGATTTTATGTTTTCGTAACTCACTTTCCCTTCCTGACTTTGTGCAGATCCAAACAAAGTATCACATAGATCTATTATTATACTTTATTGAGAATAATGATCATTGAAGCGGGAAAACAAATAAATTACCTCTAATCATTTTAATAAATTTATTAATATTTTTCTGTCTCATGTTTCTTTTTTAAACTATAGTTATCAGTAAGGCTAGGACAGCAGCATATTTTTTCCATTTTTTTGACTCGAGTGTATATCCGTTTATATCTTATATGCTTTTATATAGATTGATGTGCTTCTCGGTTCATTAACTGTGTCGAATATATACTCGGGAGTCAAAACAATGAAAAGAATACACTGTTGTCATAGCCCTAGTTATCACTTATTAAGGCCAGTGACAACTAAAGTATAAGTACTAACAAAACTGAACAAATTTTCAGATTAAATATTAGGAAATCTATTATTACTTATGTCGTGTTTTTTGACAACCATTAGTTGACATTAGATTTGAAGGTGATCAACTGGTAGGCAGTAGACAATCAGCCGTAAAGTAACATAGAGCAAGCAAATAAACTGAAATGAAAATTTCATCTAATATTTGATATGTGGTGTGGTAAGGAGCATCTTTTTCCGATGTTGTAGTAAAACGAGTTCTTACTGCAAATCTATAATATAAATATCATCTGTCTGTTTAAACGTATGTATGTATGTATGTATTTTTGCCTAAAACTTTTGACAAATGCGATAGATTTTCACGGGATCGGTATCATTTTAAAGCCCAACCATTCGGACAACAAATATCGAAAAATTGGCCCAAAACATTAATTCCTTAACCTTCGATTGGCCACTTTTCTACAGAGAGATGTTGCTTTTTTCGCCGATATTTTCGAAAGTCATCCCCATTCTTTTCGATTGACTAGCCATAACACTACATCACTTCCTGTTTGTCGATGAGTGCAACGGCAAATGCGTCACGTTTTTTCCACATTCTTTTCCTCCTTTCTGGTACAGATTCGAGTATGCTTGCCTACTACCACATTCTTTTTGCTCAACACACACCTCCAAACACCTTGGCCACGTCGGGCAGCCAGGCTTGTCTATAATATAAATATCATTTGTCTGTTTATACGTATGTATGTTTGTATGTCCGTCTAAAACTTTTGACAGAGGCGATGGATTTTCACGAGATCGGTATTGTTTTGAACCTCGGCACTTCGGACCACAAATATCGAACACTTGGCTAAGAACATTAATTCCTTCACCCTCAACGGAGTACTTTTGTATATGGGTCGCTTTTTTTTAACGATATTTTCGAAAGTCATCCCCACTTTTTGATTGACTAGCCTTAATTAACACCCTCACCACTTCTGGTTTAGCCATGGACGTAACAGGAAAAACGTCACATTTTTTTTCACGTTCTTTTCCTCCTTCGCGGTACAGATTGAAGCCTGCCTGCTTACTACGACTTTTTATTTTTGATCAACACACACCTCCAAACACCCTGGACACGTGGACACTCAGGCTAACCTCTTATACAGGGTACATCTTCTCTATCTATATGTATTGATAATTTATTATATTTCGATTATTTGGACAGTTGTCTTAATCTCCAGGGATTATGTCACAGTGTGTTGACGGATGGCACTTCTGAATTTCCCCGTGCGTATGCTGTCAAACACGGGAATCTTTCTGTTGGACTTGGGAATCAGAAGGGAATTTAGTTTTATAAATGACTTGCCTTACCTTACAATTAATAATAGATCTTATTACCGCAATCTACAGCTAAATAATAAGAATAATTCAACAAGTTAGTGATGAAAGTAACATATTTGCATCTTATAATGATGCTTTTAAATCATGTCAAATCAAAGTAGATTAATAGAGGAAATTTAAAAGTACATAAGTACTGTATAATGTATCTAAACAATACATATAACATTTCTAAGTATATATTTATATTATTTTTACTTTTCATATATTTTTAAATACGAAGATATACAGATTAAATAATAATACAAATATATAAACAATATTATTAATAACAAAAAAGGGGCTCCATATGTATTATATGTAATGTAATGGATTCATTTGATCCCTATAAATATGACAGCTTTGTAAAAGAAAAAAGCGCTTTCTTTTTAGGGGAAAAGATTACTTCCACATGAAAGAAGATATTTTTGGATGACATGAATAAGTTAGCGTAATAAATCTGAAGCAAGAAATAAATCCAGTATCCAGAACATTTTTGTTTCTGTTTTTAGAAAAGGTGGTGTTTGATGAAGACTGCTGAGGAGCCACGATTGAATATACGATCTTGTCCCTGAATTTCCTAAACATTGTTTCATTGTAAATAAGTAGTGATACCTGAAATAACATCAGGAATATTATGAAATGGTGAGATCGAATTAATGCAAAGATTGTGGCAAATTGACTGGCAAAATTATTTTCCAACGAATGAATTATATATATATATATATATATATATATATATATATATATATATATATATATATATATATATATATATATAAGAATAACAGTATATTTACATTCTAAGATATAAATATTTATTTTTCATGCAAAAACGCTCCTCCAGCATTTTAATATTCTGGTACATTATTTACAGTAACTTACAACAACTCAAATCTTACTGAAAGTATTTCACGGGACAATATATATATATATATATATATATATATATATATATATATATATATATATATATATAAAGCTGATCGTCTGTATGTGTGTGTGTGTGTGTGTGTGTGTGTGTGTGTCTGGTCACGAATAGGCTCCTATATGGTTGACTATTTTAAAAAAACTGGTTACATATAATGATAGAAGATGTATCGAGGATCAGAAATGGGCATAGTTGATCTGGCAGAATGGTGGTTCTTAAAAATTATGGGATCTGCGTTCGCGCCTGCCCCCAAAAGTATGGAAAAAAAACGTTTACAAGGGTTTTTGATATAGATGTACATAAGAATACTTTGATAAGTATGTTTCAACTTAAATAGGGATGGTATAATAATAGTGTGGGGTCTCCGTTCGCACCTGTACTCCATGGAAATATGGCACAAGCTTAAATAAAGACTTTTCATATCTATTTGCGTAAGTATACTTTGATAATAATGTTTCTGTTTGAAGAAATATGGTATAATAAAATTATTGGGTGATCGTTTGCGCCTGACCGCCATAGAATGTAAATATGCCACAAAATTTAACAAGGTTTTTCAAAAGGGGTGAGGGTCCACAATAACACCTTAACTTTAATCTTAATTCACGTTAGCTTTTATTTATTTTTTTAGTTGAATCATATTGTGTCGAATAAATTCACCTCATACATTCACGTTCTTATTAGGGGAACCCCTCCCCCCCAAAAAAGTCGGAACTTTAGACAATTCTCGACACAAATTTTGCATAACTCCGTTTTTTCCTTTTCCACTTGCACGTGGCACTCTTTCGAAAATAGATAAATAATAAAAAATTAGAACCTTACTTGTTATCGTGTTAAAAGAAGGAAAAATCCTGCTCACGTGATTAAGTGTCTTTTTAAAAAAATTTACATTACCTTTTTATTTTCATTTATATATCTGTTTAAGCTTTATTTGTCAGTGTACTAGAAGGAATTCAGTTGATTACAACTCTTTCTGCGCGTTCTTTACATTACAATAGTGTAACCCTGAATCCGACAGCGCAATACTACACCGGTCAATGCTGTAAAACTGAAACGAAGCTGTTCTGCTAAAAAATGGGCCATATTTTCTTCTTATTAATATTTATATCGATCCTTTGCTTTAAAAAACTAAAATAATTACGTGTTTATTTTTAATATCCTATTTTGCTGTTTCAGGTTGTTCTACTAAAGTTCGTAAAGTTTCATTATTTTTCAAAACTGTTTTGTTTCTTTGTTTTTCGATATTTCGTCGATAATATTTAGTAAGAGTGATTAGCAGAAAAGCCAACAAACGACTGTCGGAAAAATAAATATACAAGAAATAAATGCTACTATAGTCAATAAAAGTTCAGTAAATGTTTATTTTTGTTTTAATGCTCTTTACTTGAAATAATTTCAGCGAACCGAAATTAAAACGAAATTTCAGGCGATAACTACTTGAATGAATTTTTATATAAACTACGCATGCCATAATCGAATATTCCTCAAGCACAAAATAACGGAAACATTAAAATATGTTTATAAATATTTCTTACGTAAACGGAACTCTCTTAAATTGTTAACACAGAATGCTCAGTTGCCCCTCCTTCAAATTGAAAACAGGGCTCTCTATTTTAAAGTCGCTGCCATTTTGATTATTTTTTAATCGGTTCGTGAATTTAAAAAAACAAAATTACAAACTACATAAAAATACAAACAAATGAACTTTTCTTCCATAAAAGTAACTTTTATTGACTATGGTAACATTTATTTCTTGCATATTTATATTATTATATATATATAACATTTTCTCTTTGTAAGGAAACATCATTTTGTTGGTCACTCTTGCATATGAATGGAAAGAAACTTGATATAAAATATATTTTCGCGAAAATTATCTTTACTTTTATCATATTTTGCTTAGGGTAAAATTTTTGAGTATCAAAACCTATCTTTTTACAAGCCCCTCCTTTTCATAACCTATCATATTTTCATCAATCACAGCCCATTTTCTGTAGGCTGTTTTTGAACCCAGTCAACGACAGGTACTTCTGCTATATATATATATATATATATATATATATATATATATATATATATATATATATATATATATATATATATATATATCCGTGCTATTGCTCTGAGTGTTTTCTAGAGAAATAGTCTGTGGATTAATTACATTTGTTTAACGATTGTGGTGTAAAGTTCATTGTAGAGCCTCCTTTTTTATTTAGAGTATATTCTATTATTTGCCTCAAGAACAGAAGAAAGGCATAAAAGTACTGTTGACGTCATTGACGGAAGAATTTTATTCAAATTTTGATTTCTATGTTTTTCTTTAAATAAGTCATCTTGAGGAAATCTTAAAATAAAGGCAAACATCAATGAATATTTCTGGCGACAGTTCGAATGTGGATATGTTATATCTAACACACACACACACACACACACACACACACACACACACACACATATTAATAGATGTTAACTATTTTTATACTTACTACCACTAGAGATTTCTGCTTACGCAATGATTTGTGTAGGAAGAGATAATTACTGCTAGTGTAGGAATTAGGTAGGCTAGCAGTCTACCTTAAACCAACCGGCAATTTATAACAAAATAAAAAAAAATGAATGCTTAATGAGCAGACCTACACATTAACTGTCAGAGCGTATTCAACGACCGGACGCCTGAATGTTGTATTAGATGTAAATTTGTGCGAAATTTTTATAATCCCCCAGAGAAGCCTCAACTTTTTTTTTGTTAAAGTGACTTCATAATCATAATATTTAAATAATAAGAATTATTTATATACTGACAGATACTAGTGTTCATGATTACGCAATCATCAGTGTCGGAAGTGATAAATGCTGGTGATTGGGAGGTAATCATCCACAGACATTTTTTTTTACTGTGTCACAACAAATAGGTGTCTCAAGCTAGAATCGAAATTCAACCGTCGAGCGGACAGTTGACGCCTCTCGCACTTATGCTTTCGTCCAGCAACTTTCAGAATGTAAACGAAATTTCTAAAACTTTCACAACTAGCCAAAGAGCTCAAATTTGTTACAGACCAACACCCACCCACACCTCCTCACCCACACACATACTGACACCCATAAAATGAAATAAATAAATAAATAAATATATATATATATTTCATTTATATATATATATATATATATATATATATATATATATATGGCGATTAAGCTACACTGAATATTCCGCGTTTCATCCATTCTAGGACTCTTCAGGCTTATGCACGAATTTTGTGGTTGTCTGTTGTTTTTATATACGACCTTTCTATAGAGATTTTAGTTATCCAATCAGATTTCTAGTATCGACCGGGTGTTTTCTATCAGCCAATGAACATGCAATTACCGGACAAGGGCCTATTTGACCTCTGGTTGACCTGTTCCTTTGTGTGTGCTCTCTCTCTCTCTCTCTCTCTCTCTATATATATATATATATATATATATATATTAGAAAAAATTATATACCACGCGGTAGGATGTTTTTTCTGCATTTATATACATTCGTCATTTACTCTACAGATCCACCATATTTAATTGCAAATTGAAGCTTGTTTTATTTATTGATCATTTGATTGCAAGTGTACGCGTATATATGCAACCTTAGGTACGCCTACTTAAACATGCTGGCTCAATTATGTACGAAATTCTTATAAGTAGTTTAATTTAATTCAACACTTGATATTTTGTAATACAGCTGATATTGTCTCATTCCTTTACATTCCGACAACTAATGAAAATCTTGCTAGTTAAGCTAGTTACTTATACGTAGAACATGAACACCCCTTTGTCTGCATTTGTTTTGCAAATAACTACGTTTCGTCCTAGACTTAAATCAATACGACTTTAACTTCAGTACAGCTAAAAGAAAAAAATATGTCAACGCAAACAAAATCTGCAGAACATTGCTTTACTTTGGAATTTTTTTTAGCTATTTATTTTTTATTTATTTATTAGCTAATGTTTAGTCAAGCAAGACATATGGCCTCTTGGACGTAAGAACCTACTATTTGGAACATGTTTATAGAAGACAAACAAGATGTGGGTTTGCATTGCGTTTAAACTCCTGTATTTCAGTAAAGTCACGGGCAAACGTAGCAGGAAGGGAATTCCAAGGTCTCCCTGTTCGAGGGAATACACTGTTATTGTATAATTCTTTCTGGCAATTAAGAACATAGATAATGTAGGGGTATGATTTTGTTGTTGAGTAGCCTTGTTGAGAACATGCACGCCGATGGGGGTACAATGGCAATGAGTTCATCAGAACACGTTACACTAAAATCAAACGGTTTGTTACTTTTTTGCAGTAGGATATTATGTTAGACATGTTTTATTGATGTTGTTCAACGCAAACAAGTTATTATATATCTGATACCCAAGGGGCCACTTTGACTATGGGGCAAATTTAAAGTGGGCCACGTGATTGAGGAGCTGTGTGGAGATGTTTGTAAATAGTACATTAGAATTCCTCTATCTTTTTTTAGTCAGGCAAAACTGGGAGCAAAAATAGAATAACCCCAAGAAACTTTCTCAACAACAGACTGCCACGACGAATAATATGTTTCCCGAGAACTCTTCGTTACGTCTGCTCCGATTAAAATTTACAGGCAATATAAACTGAAACCATGCATTGAAGACTGCCCAATATGTTGCAAAAAGGTGAACTCCTTCTGCTGCGAGAGAAAATTACTTACACCTGACACCATTCGACATTTTCTAAAACCATAATTCATCCCTGAATTGAGTATTGTTGCTCCATCCAGGCTGGTGCATCTACCACTATTCCCTCCCTCTTTTGCAGGGTACAAATAAGAGTCTCTAACTTAATGTAATGTGAACAGGCATCTCGCTACTCAAGTCACCACATACTGTTCCTTTACACATGATTCCAAATAGTAGCGGCTTACGTCAAATTGATAATATACCCTGCTCAAGATGAATAAGAGTTAAAAACATTAAGGTTAGCGGATCGTGAAAAAGATGTAAATAGATTATGAAGGTTTTCGAACATTTATGGCCTCCTATTTATCTTTACATCTATCTTTACTATTATATAAAATGAAATTTGTCTGTGTGAGTTCGTTTCCTATGGACTCCTGACCGACTGGGCCGATCCTTTTTGAAATTTCACAAATATGTAATTTATGTGCATAACAACGGTTTTTGATAGCTTTTATATGGGGATGTCTTCGATAAGTATCGATAATCCAAAAAACTCCGATGAATAAGGGAACAGGCGATTTTGACTAAAGTGAACATTTTATGCAACCTAACATCACAAGTGCATTTTAAAAGTATTATTACCGCACTCTTTTTTAACGTACATATCTCGACTGACTCAACAATCTGTTAGATCGTGCCCCTTCATTCTTGATGCCCTCACATATCGGAAAACCTTCTAATTATAGTTTCTTTCCTCAGACTGCTAGACTTTGGAATTCCCTCCCTGTTCTCTGCTTCTCTGAGTGTACTAACCGGCAGAAGATTAAATGTAATGTTAAACATTTTTTGCTTAACTCTCTACAGTATCTAGAAATAATACCCTCTTACCTCCAAGTGGTAATTTGTCTTATATCGAGTGAAATTGAGAAAAAACATTGAATACTTAATTTGTTGTCTAAGATTATTATTCGCATAATAACTGACGATCTTTACTATGCCCTGTTGTATGGCGATTGCAAGCCATATTCAATCTATTGTATTAAAATTACATACGAATAATATTCTGCAGTGGAGGACCCAAGAAATACACCGTAATTGTTTAGACCAACTTGTGTTGACCTAAACTTATGTTGTATTTTCACTTACCAGTGCGTGTAAATACCTTTATACAATCATGTCGGTACGAAACTACGGTCTGATGAAAAAAAAAATACTCAGACACAGATGTTGATGTATAAATTAGAGTTGGGACAATTCATCGGAATCGGGAATTGGAAAAATCGGAGCCTTTTAGAGTATCGGGATCGGTATCGAAATTGGAAAAACTTGCGCTTATTTTCCGATGCCAAAACCGATTCCTTTAATTATCTTTTTTTTTATTTGATTTTGGTTTAAGCCACATCTTTCCACTGCTTGTAGTAATAATAAAATACTACATATTTATTGATTTTAAACTTCCAGTAAGACTACAATCTATAGATCATCCCCCTCCCAAGTGCATTTTTTACGTCTTAGAAAATATATGCACATTTAAGACGTGTTTTTACGATAATCGGGACAAAATAAGACTTTGATAGTAAAATATTCAGAGATTTATAAAGAATCAGAATCGCATTCGGTAATTGTATCGGAATTGGAAATTTAGTACGGACTTCTTCCAAATACTAACAACCATTTCTGTAAGGTCTGACGAGGCTGTTGGATCGTAAACATGGTCCAACATCCGCAACATATGTAACCAAACAGATAAAACGGTAATTAAACACACACACACACACACACATATATATATATATGCGTGTGTGTGTGTGTGTGTGTGTGCAGAAAGAGAGAGATAGAGAAATGCAGCGGGAAACCGAAGCAGAAACAGAACGAAAGAGAAAGAAAGAGAAACAAATAGAAAAAAGAGAAAGGGAGAAATACAGAGAAAAAGAGGAACAAACAGCTAAATGAATAACTTTTGTCTTGATACATCTATTTACATTGGTATGTATTCATTTTTTAGAAATACAGTCAAACAAAAAGATAGACTATCAATCCTCACTGCAAAGTCTCCTGGTTTCGCAACTTCCGTTCTGGGGAAACCTCTGACCCTGAACGTGTCACACATCTATCTATTCAAACATTGTTTTCGTTATACCGAATAAGCTTTTCTAGTTCGACATTTATACATCCTCAACCTCGTTTATATGCTGTAACACGCACAAAAAAAAAACTTGAGGGGAATGTTTTTTGTCAATAAAGAGTTGTTGCGAACGTAACGTTACCAACACGTTGTAATCTCTTTCGCAAAGTAGACAAATAATAGAAAACGTCTTCAACACAATTTTATTTGTACACCATTTCCTCATTCTTCTGCCATACATAATAATGAAGCAATGTGACGTCTCCAACGTGATCGTATTCTCCAACGTGCACTCGAACGTTATCCAAGTTTCTAATGCGACTATCATCTCGAACGTGCTATATCATTTTTATTGCCTTATTTACTTTATCCTTATACAATTTTACTAACGGCTCAGTATTTGCATATAGCCTCCGCTCTATGTTACACAAGTACTAAATATTTTGTTTAGCCAAAACCACTATCAATAATTTCCCACACTCTTTATCTGTGCTTAAACCTAAATGTAGATTCCATGGACAAACTGCACGCCTGTGGAACTCTCTTCCGTTTGTCTGCTTTCCAGCTGACTACAATCTGATTGTCTTCAAGTCCAACGTAAACCAGTTCTTGATGGACCGTCCCCCTAAGTAATCCAATTCACAACATTCCCACTACTTATGTTTACTACGCTATAATCACAATGACTAATGTATACCCATTAACCCTTATCCTCGAGTGACATCCGGGCCTTGATAAGGGGTGAGTCCTGTATCAAAAAATCGTAACAATCAGTTTTACATTGTAACGCGTTATAATTTGTAATATATCTGGCATTGTCTTGTGTTTGAACATTCCGACCGTTAATGAAAGGTCTAAGTAGTTAAGATAGTAATCTACACGCAGAATGTTGTGTAGTTTTTTTTTTCGTTTATTTTGCAAATAACTCCGTTTAATCCTAGACTTTAAGATGCAGCTGCAGTAGAAAACCTGTTTTATAAGGAAAACAAGTTCGGCAAACATTGCTTTAACTTTAAAGATTTCACACGATGTTCTGCTTTGTTTCTTTGTGTTAGGTTATAAACAGCGCAATCACAACAGCATATTTTTTTCATTTTTTTGACTCTCGAGTATATATCCGACACAACTAGACACAGTTAATCAATCAAGAACCTCACCACTCTATATAAAAGCATATAAGATATCAACGGATACACACTCGAGTCAAAACAATGAAAGGAATATGCTGTTATAATTGCCTTAGTTATAAAACCATGTTACACATTTTTATTCTTTTTAAACGCCTAAATTAATCACTAATAAGAAATAATCGGGGACTATAAATTAGGGACCACATTTATAGGGGAACTACACATCAGGGAACAGATTACATTTATAGTGAAAAGTTATGTATTAATATATATGTTCAGATTATATTTGATTATCTGCATATTAATATTCTCGAAGATACAGGAAGCATGGAGGGAATTCCAAAAGCAGTAGACCAAAGCTAAGTTAAATATAGGAGAATTATTGTGATTTGCTTACAAAATCATATGTAGTGAGTATTTACCAAAGCACTTGTAAAATAAAAGTAAGCAGGTTGCACAGGCTTAGCCTGAAGGAGGAAATGCGTAGGGAATATCAAATTCACAAGCGGTACCCAGTTGCATGTATATCCCGATTAGAGGAGATTATACTTTTTTATTTTGCAGTTCTTGCAGGGAAGGGGTGATGTTCTCCTAAATCCTGCGCCTGATATTCTCAAATGGCCATGCACTAAACCCAACGTTGCTCAACTTTAGTAATCTAATGAGAATAGATGTGTCAATTTGAGTATGTCGTGTGTATAACAGCTAATGTCTCATAGTGAACGGCAAGCATAATTAAAACTAGCTGTAAGGAATAAAATGTGAAAAAATAGGAATTGAGTTTGATTTGATTGTGTGTTTTACGGCATATTAAACCGTTTTAACAAAGGCTAAGGAAGTAAAACCCGCCAAAAATTCCAGTCTGGATTTCCGATAGGCGGATGGTGAAGTTCTGCAACATTTTTCCGGTAGCTTCTGCAGCCGCGCCGGCACCGACTATATTGGCTTACATTTCCGTTGGAGTCTGCCTGCAACGCCGAGAGGGGAACCCTAATAAATGGGCAAATCAAGGTTCTCTTATTACCTCTCCAGCCCTGCACCTGGTTAGCCACTGCAGAAAACAAAACAACAGCTTCATTTTAAAACATTTATTGAAAAAATCACAGCCGCGATACGCCCGGAGCTCGGCAAATACTCGGCGAATGATGACGACAAGGTTAGCTTTGGTGTTTTCGGAGGTCAGGTTCGTGATGTTCTCGACATATAACCAAACGAAGTAGTGTAGGTTTGAAGAAGAGGGGGGGGGCTCTGAGAGAAGGGCACAAAGTTGTAACACTCTTTCTGAAGCAAATCTTGGGTTTCTTTGGACTTGTGGGTCGGCGTTGAGTCCTGCTGCTACACCAAGGGTCTACTAGTTGCCAACTGATTACACCAGGGGATCACCATATTCTTCAGTACATCCAGGTAAACTTTATGTTAACTGTCAAGCCGATTTGGAACATATAAGGTGATATGATGTAGCCCTCACTTTTGATTTCATCACCCTGAGCACACCCTATTATTCATGGAAATCCAGCGATATATATTGAAGGTACTGGCAATGACCCTGTTGTCGTAACTTGGATCGGTAGAGACCATGAGTTGTAAACTGTACATCTGCGATATAGCTTGTTAACATTGTGCCTCTTTCACTGAGAGACGGCTCCTATCGCTCTTGGGATTGGTACACAATTGGCCAACGAGTTTGCCAATTGGATCGTCGGCAATAATAATAATAATAATAATAATAATAATAATAATATTAATAATAATAATAATAAAAAAAAAACAGTTTTATTCAATCAGAATATGGAATCATTTTTTCCTAAGGTTACAATTTTATCGTTCCACCTATGAATATAGAAAGTGAGTTTTTGGTGTTTGTGTGAAAATGTCTTCAAAATTCCTATTTATTCTACACATTTGAAATTGTATATATGTCATATTTGGCTCTAGAACACACTTTCGATTTTTTTTTTTAGCTGTTCAAATTGCTGCTAAAGGGTACAAATTTAAAACATAATAATTGACTTTGCAGGGAAGTCGAATAAAACATTACTCATGCTGACATTCGCTTAATTTTTTTTAATTTTTATCAATATGTTCGTATCCCAGGGGTGCTGAAGAGATAAATAACAACAGAGGTTGGAGCGCTAAATGTTATGATTTCGACCGTAGAGGTTTGTATTCTTGTCATATATTTTACTAACTTTTGATATCATTATAACATATGATATAATCTTTAATAGAGTATGTTTATGCATTTATGCGTATTTGACGACCGGGCAACGCCGTGCGGCCTGCTAGTATACACACACGCCCACACACACACGCGCAAACGCATATATATATATATATATATATATATATATATATATATATATATATATATATATATATATATAAAGATACTTCAGTACAACTAAAGACTGGGATTCAAATAAATATAATACGAGAAAATTAACTCATAATGAGATTGTGAATAGTTTATTTTCATTAAAAAAAATTCGTAATAAATGCTTAAAAGTTTTATTTAAACAAAGCATATCTATGTATGTTCAGACTACTGTTGTCACCAGTGTTGTTATTCTCACAACGTTTCGCCCGATGTAACCTCCGACTGTCTTCATGTGTATGTTCAAAATGCATGCTATTATTCACCAATAGAAACAATTGTGAAGATAAAGCTAAAGAAGGTCGGAGGTTACATCGGTTGAAACGTTTTGATAATAACAACCAACATGGCTCTTATTATTCACAAAAAAAACAAGGCGACGATACAACTGAAGAAGATCAGAGGTTACATCGGCTGAAACGTAGTGAGAATTACAACAATGATGAGAACAGTAGACAGAACAATCCAAATATACAAATTACTAATCCTTATATAAAGATATTCAAAAACGTAGAAGAGATGTCTGGTTAATTATTAAAATATTAGAAAGGAGACCTGGCGTTGCCCGAAAAAGAATGATGATTAACGAATGTTTCCCAATTCCATATGTTAAGTGTCATCGAAATCGATGAAATATCTAATTTTTCAAAGAAATCGATGTATTACCTGCTTTAGTTGAAGACCGATTGCACTGCACCGAGAAGAAAACTTCACATGCCTCCTCGCAATGATGTAATCCACAATACACTGTAGTTTACATCACACTATAGCAAACTTACTAGTGATTTTATAAATTAAATTTATATATAATGACTTGAATTCCAGTTTAAAAAAAATATGATTCAATTGTGCCTGTAACAAACATTAATTTCAAACTCTCCCACAGAATATTCGTTGCGAGTTTATCTTTGTTTTATCGTTATTTCCATGGCAAATGCTCGTCTGAACTCCAATCTCTGGCCCCCCTTCGCCAATCTTTCACGATAAATACCCGTCTAGCTGAAACCACTGTCAATACTTTTCCCCACTCTATATCTGTGCCTAAATGAAAACGTAGATTCCATGAATAAAGCTTCTTTCTTAGAACTGCACGCCCGCGGAACTCTCTACCTTTTGCCTGTTTCCCAGTTTACTACAACTTGGTTGTCTTCAAGTCCAACATAAACAAATTCCTGATGAACCGCCCCCTTAAGTAGACACTTTTATTACATCCCCACACTAACGTACTGTACATGCAATAACCTTTATCCCTGATGAACCG
This sequence comes from Euprymna scolopes, assembly GCF_053919585.1. Classification (NCBI taxonomy): domain Eukaryota; kingdom Metazoa; phylum Mollusca; class Cephalopoda; order Sepiida; family Sepiolidae; genus Euprymna; species Euprymna scolopes. The sequence continues at coordinate 96,433,099 of NC_136486.1, read as the reverse complement.
CCCCCTTAAGTAATGACACTTTATCAAATCTCCAATATTAACGAATACTACAACACTATCCCATTGATTACTGTACACGCAATAACCCTTATCTCCGAGTGGCTTCTGGACCTTCATAAGTGGTGACCTCCATGTAAAAAAGAACCTACTGCTTATTTATCGGCTTGTTTGGTAATAAAACTTTTAAAATGCACTTGTTATGTTGGGCTGTGTAAACTGTGTTAATTTTGGCCAACATCGCCTCATTCTTGTTGTATCTGATTATTTTGAGTATCGATTATCGATACTTATCGAAGACATTCCGATACGAATCATATTTAACAACACTACTATTAGCATAAAGTACCTTTGTGTGGAGATTCATAAAAATCTGCCCAGCCGGTTTCCAGTGTATAAGGAACGAACTCAAACCCAGACAGAATAATAGAATAATTTTCTTGGAATAGTGTCAAATTCAATGCAACTTGATACATTCGAATTGTTGGCGTTCGTTCGGCAGTTTTACTATGGACATAATTTTGTTAGGACCTTGTGTTTTGTTTAACGACTGACCTAATACATTTTCGGGTATTTGGAAGCAGCTGATATATGTATGTAATATTATGGTTTTGGATCTGTAAGACATATCCGCTGCATAGCTGCGTTTTTTGTCGAACTTCTGCATCGAGCTCATGGAAATCGTATCTCACGATTTTCTTATCTGCATGAAATCTCCCTCATTTATTCGTTAATTGGCAATGTGATACTTAGAGCAGCGAGACCCAGCAGTTTTATGCAAAGGGAGAAATATTAGACAGCTTTAAACCAGAATGTAAAAAGGAAGATAATAGAGAAGTCGTAATTTTTTAGGAAATAATATGCTTGAGAAAAAAGGGCTAAATTAAACGTGAAGAAAAAGTAAGCGAGAGAAAAAGAAAAAAAAAAGGAAAACACTGCGGTTTATTCTAAAATCTGTTTCTATTTGAGTCAGATATGATAGACTGACTCAAATGGAAACAGATTTAATAATTAAGATAAAAAAGGAATATCTGCCTTACACACGACTAAAATGCTAGTTTTATTTTGGTGTCTTTAACTGCCTCCCCCCTTCCATTTTTGCTGATGAAGAGACTTTGTTTTTAAAGGACAAAACTTTTGTCAAATTATTGTCAATATTTATTGTCAATTTAAATAAAAGGAATATAATTTCTGAAACGATCGTACAATCTAGTTGATTTTGTTTGGGTTCCTTTTGAAACTTATTTTTAATTCAAAATTATGAATCGTTTTATTCAATAATCAAATATCTCTAGGATATCTATACTTATTGAGCTTATATTTTTATTTTAATAGCATTAATACATTTACTAGTACATTAAAATTAACCCTGCTCTTTAGGGCAAATTCTCTCTAAAAATATAATATATATGTGTGTGTGTGTGTGTGTGTGCGTGCGTGCGTGTGTGTGCGTGTGTGTGTTAATCAAGTTTAAGAATGTATTCATAGGATAAAAATCCAAAGAATATCCACCAGGTAGATTTAATAATGCCCAATAATAAATAGTCTATTTATATTGATATTTACTTATACGCACGTGCATACGTATCCTTACACTGGCATGACAATATTGCGATGTATAGTTATTTCTGACTAAGATCACTTCAGGCGAAAAATGATTTACATTTGGATTTTTATATGAAATAAACGCCCACAAAATACTAAAGAGTGGAAAATTGTGATACTAGTAAAACGAAACTTGTACATGTATGTATGCATAAATCACACACACACACACACAAACACACGCGTGCGCACGCATATATATATATGCATGTATATATATGTACGTATATGCATATATATATATATATATATATATGTATATATGTGTTTTGTGTAACAGTGTATGTTTATCAGTAAGGTTAGGCGGAAATATTAAATGCGTGTATATATATATATATATATATATATATATATATATATATATATATACAGAGGGGAGAGAACTGGAGGGTGACAATGAGAAAAGACGGATAAAAGGTGAGAGCCAATCATAAAATGCATAGCTACGCACGTCGCCACATGCTCCTAGACATATGCAAACTAGAATGATAAATATATAGTTCTTATTACGTATAACTTAAAGAGAAAAATGATGTTTTGCCAACAGGAGCAAAAACAAAAAGAAGAAGAAAGGTGTTTTATTTTTTAACAAATTCAGATGAAAACATCGGAAATAGATGCGAACCTTCAAAGAAACCCAGTTTGTCAGCCGCGGAAAAAAACATAAAATATAAACACGAACGGAGGAAAAAATAAGCCAGTTGTTATAAATATATCTGAGACAGCTTTATTTGTTTTTCAGGCGTGGCACTGTAAGGCGCTGATGTGGTGATAAGGTACCGTTTATAATATCAAGGCGAAGATATCAAAACGGATGCGTTACATGGCCTAGTAAAGGAAAGGAGAATGGACTCCCTCTCTGCCACCTCTACACTCAGACAAACACTTATAACACAACATGACAAAAGTATGGTTTTGATTGATAGAAGCACAATAAAGTATTGTCGTCATCTCTCTCTCTCATTCTGTCTATCCATCTATCTTTCTATCTATTTATCTATCTATCTATCTCAATCACTCTATCTCTTTATATATATATATATATATATATATATATATATAAACATACACACACACACACACATATATATATATATATATATAACTACTTCATTTACTCACATAAAATTACTATACGAAAGTATAAATTTATGCGTAAACTTTAAGTATTTACTTCAAAAGTGCTCAATACATAGGTAGAGATAGTTAGTAATTTATAAAATATATATGGCGATTAAGCTACACTGAATATTCCGCGTTTCATCCACTCTAGGATTCTTCAGGCTTATGCGCATAAGCCTGAAGAAGAATCCTAGAGTGTATGAAACGCGGAATATTCAGTGTAGCTTAATCGCCATATATATATATATATTATATATATATAAATATAAATATATATATATATATATATATATATATATATAAACAAACATTATTAAAAATAACATAGAGCTTCTGTTTAATTATACCTATTTTATTATTTCGATTTCCCTTATCGTTTTTATGTGGAAATTAAAACTCTTAATATATGTATCATATGTATTACAAACGTTACATCGGCAGGTTAGAGTCAAATGTATCATCTTCCCTAATTCAGATGCATGTTGTCGAATTAGAGAATCTTTCCCGGTATTTTGCACGAAATTTCGAGCGGAGTCTTTTACTTAATCCACGCGGTTAGCATGCTTCTCTGCTCTCAGCCATGACTTGGTAGAGACTCAAAACTACAATTGAGGATTACTACGCAGGCATTGCTGGCGGAACGAAATAATATTACCTCTCTGAATATATAAAAACAAAATGGATTCCGTTCGAAATTCCCACCTAATTACCAAAAAAGATTCTCGAGTTATACAAGATACACCTGAAGAGGTCAGAGTTTACATCAACCGACACGTTGTGCAAATAACACTCAAGATGAAAACAGTAGTCCGAAGAATTCAAATTATACGCAAAGACATAATGTCACTGACTGGACGATATAATTATCACTACACATAGTTATTATTAGCGACATAAATTAATTTTATGGAATTATCGCTAGGAATTATGTTTACTTCATGTTGTGGACTACTTCCATCAGAAAATAAATATTTAATATTTCATGTAAGTTTTAAGCATTTAAATTTCCCCCAATATCGCTTTTTAATAAGCCTTTTAGTTTATCCAGCTAATAACGTAAATAAAGATGGTTACGTTGATCGGATCCGATAATTACTTTTTATAATTTCGATTAAATATTAAATATTTTAAATGCAAATGAGTCACACATTTTTAGGTATGCCCCTCTAGTAGTCCGTTACATATAGACCCAATCACGTTGACACACAATGTTCTCGCCAGACCACCGAAGTTAAGCAACGTTGAATCTGGCCAGTACCAGATGGGTGACAATTTGGGAAGGCGAGGCGATGCATGCACCGCGAGGTAAAATACCAGGTTGAGAAACTGGTGAGGTCTATCTTTCTCTCGAGGATAGATACCCTTGATAGCCCTGGTTAACCGTCAAGTATTCAGCAATCGACAAGATTTTAATTACACTACAAACTCGTGTAATGAGTTCAATTTCGGCTACGGCCGCGCTGGATGTATGCAGTCACTTTAATTCAAGCCATTATTAATAACAGTTGCTTATTTTGTATAAGCAACTACATTACCGAGTAGATTTAATTTAGTAAATGGAAACCATTATAGGTAATGAATATTCAGCCCAAGTGAACCAGGCCTAACCTTAAACTTAAATAATCTAAGAAAAAAAAATGTAGTGACAGTAGATGTATATCAAACAGTTAATAAAATTAAAATGCACTTTCCCTGTACAAAAGTATATAAATGGATAGTTTCCATCTGTAATCAAGACTAGCATATTAAAATCTGTTCACGTTTGTTTAACGAGAACATTTTCAATTGATTTATATTTAAACAGGTATCATTTAATAGTTCAGATTATAAAAAATGCATAGAATACTTTATTATGAACTTTGCTTTACATTAAAAACACGATATGCAAAGACTTACGCAAATACATTTAGTATATATATTTTTTACACAGGCATCACTACTTATCAAAGCCCAGAGGCCTCTCGAGGACAAGGGTTAAAGAATGTACAGTAGTCAATTGGACAATAGAGTAATCGTAATTGAAATTCGGTAAATTTGCTAATTTAAGTGGAACGGCTCACCAAGAACTTGTTTACGTTAGACTTGAAGGCAACCATATTGTAGTCAGGTGGAAAGCATGAAAACAGAAGACAGTTCCACAGGCGTGCAGTTCGAACACAGAAGCTTTGTTAATGGAATCTACGTTTAGGTTCAGGCACATATAAAGAGTGGGGGGGAATTATTGATACTGTTTTCAGCTAGACCAGTGTGTTTTGTGAAAGTTTGGCGAGGGAGAACCATAGATTATAGCTCAGTCGAGCACTTGCCATGAAAATAACAATAAAGCAAAGACAAACTCGCAACATCTCTTCTGTGAGAAAGAGGTTGCAGGAAAGAGAAAGGGACATCTCCTACGAGGCTACAAAGTCTATTTTGAACTCTATCAAGGCAGGATAAGTCCTTTCTAGCAGCTCTTCCTGAGATGTGACAACAGTACCCATCCGTGGACGTACCTGGGTCTTATATATATAGAGAATTGTATCAGCAGTGAAATATCTGCTGGATCGATAAAGGATCCCACCATTTTTCAAGCCACCTTGGCAATGGATTTGATTTATGTGTTCCATTTCAGATCAGGAGTAAAGGTCAAGCCCAGAAGCTTGTCAAAACATGAAACCTTTCCAAGACGAGAGCCATTCATTTCAATTAATGCCAGATACGGATCAGAGCATTGATGATGTAAAGATAAAAGCTTGGTTTTAGATGCATTAAAAGTAACAAGCCACTTTTTCCCCATTGTACCACGTGCTCTGAGTTAAGATGAGAGAGAATCAGAGAGAACTTAGTCGTTTCCTTGGTCGTGGTTTTAGATGTAATACCATAGATGGAAGTATCATCACCAAAAATGTCTACAAATGATGTAAGGATGTGATTTTGAAGATCATTAATGTAGATCAGAAAGAGAGTTGGGCCCAGGATGGACCCCTGAGGGACACAAGCATTAATACTGTGAGTTTTTTTTTTATTTTTACCCATCAACTACTACTCTTATGAACCTATCAGAGAGAAATGATTTAATAATTGAGAAGACATTTCCAGCCAAACCATAGCTGGAGATCTTGTGTTGTAAACCTTTATGCCATACATATTTGTTTCTAAAACATATACACACACGCAAACGTAGAAATCCATTCTTAACACGAAGCAGAAGGACATTTGTTGATTTTTTTCTTTACTTGAATTAACGTTTGAGATACGTTTCTTGAACATTGACCGTAATGAAGGCGGCACATTACCATAAAATGATATAACTTATATTTTTCTTATCAAAATATTAGGTGAATATGACTAATCTTTTTGTGTATTATTTTTATTCCTTAACAGGTAAGTACACGGTGCACGTATTTTAATATTTTCCTTATTTTCTTTTTTTTCTTAATTTACAAAAAAGTTTTAAATATTAGAAAGAAACTGGAGAATGATAGAACACTAATTTGAATATAAACGTCACAATTTGAATATAAACGTCGTTATTTGAAATCACCTAGAATGCATGAATAAACTAAGCAAAATTTGTTAGATCATTTTGCTTTCATTATTCACTCACATGTATCCTAACACGGAAACGGTCACCTGTATTTACTTATACTTCTCATGTTAATTGTTAAATATTTGTTGGCAAAGAGGCAATGCTTTTGTATTAGTTCTATACCATAATGATCCAGCTAATAATGTAAATAGAAATGGCTGAGTGGAACGATTTGTAAGTAAGCATTTATTTTCTTTTGTAATAAAGAAATAATTAAAAGAAAGCGTGTTATGGTAATCTACAGGTGTGTATTCAGAATCAACGTACAAATGTAACCGGCATTATCTGTGGCTCTCTCGTTGAAATAATCATCAGCGTCCAAAATATTGTATCCACAGCCACGCAAAAACATGAACAACCGACGACACGGGTGTATAATCGTTTATTCATTTACCGCTAATGGAGTCACCATATACCAATTCCTTAAAAGCAACTCGGGGATAAGGATTAATGAGTATTAGTTGTCCGGTCAGACAATAACCGGGGTTATCGGTAATGGTAAAACTACGATATATATTTGTTTAATTAAAATGACGGCCTAACATGGAATTTTTCACGTTAGATTTGAAAAAAGATCATATTAGTTGGAGAGTAGCTCCGCGGTATGGTCCTGGAAAAGAAACATTGCTTATAGAATTTACGTGTAGTTTTAAGCAAATATACATTATACTAGTCAACAAAACATTTCTTGTCTGCGTTTTCTGAGCTGATTTTGGACGAATTTGATGCGCTGAATACAAACCACATCGGTTTTAGTCGATCAGGTTTAGTTTTCTAGCTATAGTCAAATGTCGTTTTTCACATATTTATTCACATGTATAAGCACGCGTAGAGCATTTTAGAAGAAATTAGTTAAGGGTAAAATGACATCTTGAATAATTGTTTGGATTAGAAATGATTATTTTAATGAAAAGTAGTACTCAGGTGGGAAAATTCTGGTTATGTTGAAAAGAGATGGGTTTATTATTCATAAAACTTCAGAATCTTTCAAAAATTGGTGCTCAGCATACACGAAGAAGAGCTGGTCTGTGCGAGAGGAATTAGTGCCTTGGAAAGAAAGTAATGCCATCAACGACCCTCTGGTGGAGGGAGAGAGAATACTATTCCCACCTTTGCACATCAAGCTTGTCTTAATCTAACAGTTCACCAAAGCTCTGAACAAGGATGATAATAGTATCACTGTCTTGTGCCAGGATTTTCCAGGATTGACGAGGGAGAAGTGGAAATCTGTTATCTTTGATGGTCCGCACATCAGGGATCCAGAGTTAAAAAAAACAATATGCGAAGTGGAACTGGAAGTGTGTGAGGCATATATCCGTGTAGTAAAGCACTTCCTTGGCCACAATAAGATCGGAAACTACGCAATACTTATCAAGAACATGTTGGCTCATTTAAGAAACATGGACTACTACATGAGCACTAGGATGCCCTACCCATTTTTCTGAGAACCTGGTTTCAATGAGTGACGAACACCAGGAGATGTCCCACCAAGACCTGAAAAAGATGTGAACCTTGTATTAGGGTCGTTTGATAGCTACACACTCTCTAAGCAATTTCAATAGAAATCGAACAGTCAGCCATCGTACTCCTTATGTCTGTTGCCGCCATTGCACATAGAAACACATACTTCAATTGCTTTAAACATAATAGATATTTTAAAACTAAAGTCGCTTTTTAAACTGCCGGAAATCACTGGAAAAGGATTATTGAAAACGGGAGAGAGTCATATACTCGGTTAATCAAGTACAAAGCAAAGGCATGGTTCCGATTAGTTTTGGCGAGTAACAGACACTTGTCTTCTATCCCGACTATCATTAACATGTCTGGGATGATTTCGTCCAGCCTCCACAACTAAACTCTTTGCCAAGAACTTTGCAGTAAACTCAACCCAATGGGATAAGGGTAACCTATCCCCCGAGAATAATCTAAGACACACTCACATACTTGTCCTGTTGTCAAATGCATCAAAAACCTTAATGCCAACAAAGCAACTGATGTTGACCATGTTCAAGAATAGTAATCGAAATCGTTAACCAGAAGTAGAACCAATTTTTGCAAAACTGTTCAGTCAATGCATTGAAAAAATCTCATTAGTTTCCCCAGTATTTAAAAATAGTGGAGGTCGCTTTTCTTTATCTCAGTACAGACCAATTAGTTGTTATCTGTAAGGTGCTTAATCTGTTATAAGTAAAAGTATTGTAAACCACCTCAGCAAAAAAAACCTACTCAGTGTAAAGCAATATGACTTCCATCCTGGAGATCTATAGCTGATTTACTGAGTCTAATCTTGCATAGGATCAATGAATCTATTGACGGGGGGTTCCCTTTAAAATCAAAAGCTTTTGACATATCAAATGCATTTGAAAGAGTTTGGCATAAACGTCTAGTTTCCAAGATTTCCAGACATAGAATATCTAGAAATGTCTTCTCAACCATGGAATATTTTCTCTCCAATCGAGTTTTCGATGGGCAGAAGTCCGAAACTCTGTTAATATATCAAGGCTGCAATGTCTCAAGGATCCACCCTTGGCCCAACTTATTTTCATTAATGATGTCTCAAATCAGATTCTCTTTTATCTGTCGACATATATGAAAATAACATTATGATCTATGGCAACAATTCAAAGCCTAAAATCCCTCTGAATCCCTCTTCTCTGGCCTAGAGCAGCTGGTACAATAGAGAAAAGGTGGATGGTTAATTTTAACACATTAAAAACCGATCTTCAATCCTTTTACCTTAAACGCTCTGATCTACACTTGGCCACAATCGATATGAATGGTTCTCGTCTCAAAGAAGTCCCCTGATTTGATAAGCTTCTGGTTCTGACCTCAGCTTCTGGAAAGCTATATCAAATCTCTTGCCAAATAGCTGGAAAAATGCTTACGTCATTCTACCACTGCATAAGTCAGTTCACACCCGACGTAATTGTCTTACTGAATAAAAACCAAGATACATCCTAAAATAAAGTATTGTTGCTAAATCTGGGTAGTAGCTACGCTGAGCATGCTATCTCTTCTTGACAGAGTTCAAATCCGGCTTCCAAACCTAGATGGAGTTGCCATTTTCTCTTTCCCACAAAAAAACCTCTTACGGCCTTTCCCTGCTATATCGTTATGTTCCCTGTAAGTGCTCGTCTGAATTTCAATTTATGACATCCTCTTGTCAAACCTTCACACAAAACCTCGTCTATTATCAGCAATTCCCCTTATTTTTTTTCTGTGCCTTAATCTAAACGCAAACTTTATAAACAAAGATTTTTTTCTAGAACTGCCCGGCTGTGGAACTTTTAAGCTGACTGCAATGTGTTCGTCCTCAAGTCCAATTTAAACTAGTTTTTTTAGCCGTCGCCTTAAATAATCAAATTCTACACAATTCCTACCACTAACGACTACTACACTGTTGTCCCGGTTTACACTCATTACCCCTTTGCTTCGATTGTCGTTTGTGTCTTGATAAGTGGTGACCCCCTTGTAAAAATGTTAGCAGTTTTTAATTAGGAGTGACACTAAAGTAGTTCATGTCCACACATATTAACAAGCAAGCCCGGGTCTAAATCACTATTTTATTTTAAAATTGTTCTTATTAATGAGTTAAATTTAGGATAAAAGGGGAGGTATCATTTAAAATCGCCGCAAACTACTTCTTCATTTGTCATATTTTAAAACCAAACATTAATCAGAAGTGGCTTTTCTAGTACATTGATTGTCAAGCCCAAATATCAGCTGCCATGATATTGTATATAAAAAAAAAAAAACAGAGAGTGAATTTGATGAACCATATCATCATTATTATATTGTTAATTTAATTTTTTGCGAATAAATCCACCGGGAAAATTATTCCTAGGAATATTCGATAATCTATAGAAGATTAATCATATCATTATACACACGTAAATTGCATTAATTAAAATATCATGTTTAAGCCTATGGTACGACCGGGCAACGCCGGGCTGCTAGCTAGTAAAATAGTAAAACAAAGTCTAAAACCGTTATTTCTCCCAGTGGGGATGTGCGTATATGTATATGCATGCGCATCTACAATTTTGTGATAGACATTGACCCGTTATAAATAAACTAAACAAGACGATGGGAGTGGCACGAAAAAGAAATAAAGATGAAAACGAACAAAACAGGATAATGTCGGTAAATACAGAGAAAAGGCGCTCGTTGGTTGGGCCCGCCGCAAATTGGGTGCATGCTCTGATTAATTCAAGAGTCTGTCATTATAGCAGGTGGCTGATTGTACAAAAATAGCGTTATCTATTCGGGAACTGTGAAACAAAATACACGTGTATATGCCAGCGTACTACGCGCGTATCCACGTCAACATTTGCGTTATCGTTCCGTGTTACGTGCAAGACGGAATCAGTAAGTGGAAAACTTTATTTCTTCGGAAAACGCCTATATATGGAAAGTTATATTCTGACTGAATGAAAATAACAGACTAATATACATGCCATATCGCTAATAATACGAAAGAATATATTATATTAACTAATTGAAGAAAATAAAACTGAGACAAGTTATTCGGAAAAAAATATGCGATATATGTTTTATCATGAACAAGAACATATTGCTACTCAGACGTTATTCGGTAGCCAAATTATAGGAGTTTTATTTTTAAGTGGTAAGTTTTAAGTAATAAGGCTAGATATATTTTCACATAAGATTTTAATTTGTGCATGCACAGTTGAGGAAACAGACTACAAAAGGGATTCCAAAGGCAAGAGTATGGACAAATTCCTGACATCTATTAATATCTACACTGAAGTGTGTGATTTTACTACTGGTCGGCTTGATCTGGAATGCGTGCATTAAAGGGATACAATTGCCACAAAGTTCATCGGAGCATATTCTATTGAATTACTTAGATATGTTGGTTGTTTTTTTTTGTTTTACGGCATATCAACCCTTTTCATGTTATTTAATGCCGAATCCTGTGATTTTGAAGAATTTTTTTTTAATACAATATGTTTTTTTTTTCAAGTCGGTTTCTATTTAACCCATAGTTGGGACCCTAACAGGTACTATCACTCCGAGTCAGAGTGGACCTGAGAGAAATTGCAATTAAAGGGTGGCTCCACACTCCCCAAGGCCCGCAAGCTAGAACCTCACCATCGGATATAGTTTAAGGTCATATCCAGGACCAGGAATTACTTAGATAACAAGCAATCGGAGTACACATTACGAACATGAAAGAGAGGTTTCTCCCATTTTGACAGAAGAGTTTGGCTTGCTTGGGACCAGCCATTCATATCAGAATAGCTCCGTTTGCTTCTGGGTCACTAACCTTTCAAGATGTACCTATTTGTTTTACATGTACGGTGGTTTATCCTGTACCTTGAGAAGCACCGTTTTAGGGAAATGCCAACCGATTATAAAATTTGCACTGATTCAAATTACTCAATGTTTGAAGTAACCGGATGTCCGATCACATTAAAATGACTTCATGCTTAACGACACTACAGTGAGAAGAAAGTAATTTATGCATCAATGAGGATCCTTTAATCAAAACCAGAAACAGAAAAAAAGGTTCGATAGAGAAAATAAGAGCCAAAACTAAAATCTATTAAAATCTAAAATACTCATGATATAAATATAATCTACCAATTAAGACGTAATAATGTAATAATAATCATAAATAGTGTTATAAGACGTTGTTGCGGAGTTC
>NC_136486.1:96411136-96416136 GCF_053919585.1 Euprymna scolopes | reverse complement strand
ATATATATATATATATATATATATATATATATACATATCTGATGAGAATAATGGAAATAGTATTCCGACAAAATAGAGAATATAAAAACGAATAAACCGAGGAATGTGATCATCAACGTTTCGTCTTTATTTCGATTCAGTCATCTAGATAAAGTCTCGAAATAAAGACGAAACGTTGATGAAAACATAGCTTGGTTTGATCCTATATATACACACATATATATATATATATATATATATATATATATATATGTGTGTGTGTGTGTGTGTGTGTGTGTGTGTGTGTACGAATACTATTTTAAATGTAATGCCTCTTATATTTTATTCCAACCAAATGGAACAGAGGAAATTACAAATATCATGTTCATAATGACTGAACGTGTACGTTCATAACATTAAAATTGTATCTCACTTTCGCAGATATTGACAGTGCTAGACTCTAAGAAAGCAAATGCGAGTGTCAGAAGCAAAGATGCGTCATAAGAAATATACATGCAGAAAAAAATATGAACCGATCAACATTTATGAACATTTACAAACGGATTCAAGTTGATGTCAAAAAGGTTGAAAGCTGGGAGCGTCGATTTTAGAGTGATAAGACGCATCTCAAGAGGCTTCCAAGCGTGCATAGAGAATAGAGGACAAAATGTTGCTCGTTTTAATGGTACCACTCCCGCATTTGTACTTATTCAGCATTTTAGTTTTTGAGTTAAAAACTTCAAAAAGCTTACTTTTGTAACAACTCCCGTGTGTGTGTTTATATATATATGTGTGTGTGTCGAACCTGACAACAAAGCTATCTCTGACTCCATTAGCAAGCACTAAGTCCACTTTACCACTGCCAACCGCTATAAATATCATTAAAATTTAAACATTTATTCTTGAAGGTTTTTAACGTCTATCGAAGTGATCTAATGATTATATCTATTTATCTATCTATATTCTTTCTTTCTATATCTATCTATATCTATCTTCTATACTCCTATAAATTTGTTTTTCTTTTGTATGTATTGATATTCATATTAAAAATCCTCTTTTCTATTTATTTAAAAAGAAAATACAATTTTCTTATATATGGCTCGTGGAATTGCATTCACTAGCAAAAGATCTAGCTCATTTGCATATTCTTTTAAACATTCATTTTAATTAATTCCCTATTAGTTTTTTCTGGTTTCTTATGGGATGATCATCTTTAGTCAACTATTACGTGTAATTATATTCATGCAGATATTCTACATGATTTATACTTGCATAATATTTGCTTAAAATGTGTGCAGTAAACACAAAAATTTTTCCATATATATTTATCTATACGTATATATTGTTGTTTTCTATCTCTCTCTCTCTCTCTCTCTCTCTCTCTCTATATATATATATATATATATATATATATATATATATATATATATATAAAAGTGAACGTGTATGTTTATCTGTGTATCTGTGTGTCTGTGTACATTTCCCTACGCAATAAATCCGTCAATTTTTTGTCTACAGACTCGAAATTTGATATACAGGTTACTGCGATTGAGGAAAATCGATGTGATCGGTTTTCGTCCAGATATTTGGCGATTAAGGGGTCAAATTTCAACGATTTGACCTTTGAGAACTCTACCTAACGCCTCCGACAATTTTGGGTCTACGCACTTGAAATTTTAGATATAGGTTCCTTGGACATGGATCTAATTTAATAACTTGATTTGAGTCCAAAACAATAAATTTTAAGGGGTAATAATAGGGGTCAAAGTTTTAAAAAATTTACCTCTGCGGTCTCTTCCAAATTAGACAATTTCTGGTCTAAATATTTGAAATTTTACATAAAGGGTATTCAGAGATAGGGCAAGCTTTTTCATCAGTTTGCGTCGAAAATTTTTAGTTACCAATATATAAATGTATGTATGTATGTCTGTTTGCATGCCTACCTTAAATTTTCAATAGAGGCGACGGATTTTACCAAGATCAGTATCGTTTTAACGTTCGACCGTTTATACGACAAATATCGAAAAACTGGCTAAAAACATTAATATCTTCTCCTTCAACTAGGCACTTTTCTACAGGGGGGGGTCACTTTTTTCGCCGATATTTTTTCAAGTTATCCTCTCCTTTAGATTGCCTAGCCTTAATTAAAAAAATATGTCGCTTCCGGTTTGTCGGTGGTCGTAACAGCATAAACGTTAGGTTTTACCCCGTTCTTTTCCTCCTTTGCGGTACGGGTTCGAGCCTGCCTTCCTACTACCACTTTTTTTTTTTGCTCAACATACACATCCAAACACCCGGGCAACGCCGGGCTGAAATACTAGTATATATATATATATATATATATATATATATATAAGTATATATATATAAGTATATATTAGTACGTTATAAAAATGTATATGTCGATTAAACTACACAGACATTTTTGTTTCTGATTACTGTCAGGAATTGTCGAGTGAAAATGCGCGTTCTTCTGAAGATGAAAAATAAAAAAAATATTTTGTAACTTACTTGCCACATATAATTTTATAACGTAATACATAGCTCTACTCACGTATTGAGCACACTTACTAGGGTTTTATCCTCAAGGCCTAAAGTCAACAGAGATTGGATCATTTTTGTAGTGATCCGGTTTCTGCTGATTTTACGTTGGGAGTTAAGTCCTGTGCAGTTCTAGGAGGTTCGCTCTCCCAGTCGTTGCCTTCTTTCTTTGGAAAATGCCGACGGGGCTGCCCGAGCATTTTGTCAGGTAAGGGTTTCCATTTCTCTGGGGCTCTGACGTTTCAATACCACTTTCCCACCTTGGTGTCTACGTTCTTGCAGAGAGGGAGGGAGAGAGAGAGAGAAAGAGAGAGAAAGAGAGAGACAGACAAAATTAAACAGTATCTTATCCACATCATCACGTGCTTCATCCGTTTTCGTGAATCGTCAGTGTACACAATTATTGTACTACTCATCACACGATTCGAAACCCTAAGCCGAAATCAACATTTTAACGCGTCTGAAACCCCGAATCAAGCAGCCAATACACCAACAAAATACGGAAAGAATTAAGATCTATTTATTTCTAATTTACGGGACGCATAGAACATTGTATTCAACATTGTTCAACGAAACGTTATCCAAGAACTTTGAATCAGTCATCCAATTGTGACAATCTAACTACAAATCTCTTAAAGCGTAATAAAGTGGCCATGAAAAATATTTAAATAACTACTATAAAAATTCTTATCCAAATTCATTTTTGTTTCATCGATCCCGTGAATTATCCGTGTAGGCCATAAAACTCTTATGCCTAAGTCAACATTTGAACTTTTCTCTGAACGTCTTTTGTCCCGTGACCAATAAATGTATTACTCTCATTTTCTCTTACAAATTAAATGTAAGCTATTTATTTGCCAAATTTATTTGGTTTAAAACATTTGTGAACTATGCATGTTCGAGATGTCTTCAATAAGTTTCCAGATTTTTTTGTACAGATATTTAAAATTGTCGTAGATTCTTAAAAATCCAGTATGTTATTGCTATACATCTTATGAAGTATCTGACCAATTTTTATGATTTCAGCTTCAAAGGAACAGCAAGAATTGGAATACATCTTACTAAAGCTTGGTTGTAGCAGCTAGTGAATTTCAAAAATTCAATCTGGATGTAAGGAGATTTTTGAATACGGTTCTGTTTTTAACTTTAAAAAATACCATAGAAACATATGGAATGCTTCTGGTTGCTTTTGGACCATCTTGCCTGTATCAAGCATCAGTTTTTGATTAGCATAAGCGATTCAAGAAATGCAGGGAGTTTGTGAGGAGTGATGAGAGGATTGGGAGGGTAAAGAAGTCTGAACACCAAAATTGATTGGTCAAATAAAGAATTTCATGGATGAGCACCATCGTGTGTCTATCAAGATAATAAATGCGCAGTTAATGTAGAAACTCCACACACAAATAATTGGGTGTAGAGTTTCTATCTCGACATTAAACTGTGCACTTATTGTCTCGATAAACATATTCGTTTTTACTATATGCTTTGGAATCACAAAAGATAATCACTGACCTTGTACTCATTATCTTTATATAAAATAAAAGAAATTAACAAAAAATATTGTTTTAATCGATTAGGATTGGTATATACAAGCTGATAAACGTTTCCAGTTAATTATCAATCTATCTATCTCTCTCTATATATACATATATATGTATATACATTTGTAGTCATCGACATATAGTCCTGTTTCGTTGTATCACAACTTATCAGTGCCGCTAGACTAGTACCTCTCCCAAGCCGAGGATTGAACCTAGAACCGTCGCGTTGACAGTCAGCAGTTCCACCGATAGACCCACGGGAGCGGCGCCCGTAAATTATTTCGCCAAATGTTTATTTAAACAAACATTTTTCTCACTAATTTTACAGTGCTCTAACCTCTTGTTTATAAACAAATAGTGAGCGTCGCATTATATATATATATATATATATATATATACATACCTATACATATATATATATATACATGTTATGAGAATAATTTAAATAGTATTCCAACGACATAGAGAGATAAAATAGAAACAAATCAATTTACACATATCTCTGAATCACATTTTCACTAAATATGTGTGTAGACTATTTTGCAGTTTCATTCAAGATTAGTTGCTTTTTCAATGGACGCTTAAAAACAAAAAAAAAATCGCCCCGCTAAAAACATGTAAATTTCCAAGTCTTATAAATTCTTTGCAGTTAATAAGAAACATTTCAGAAATTTACGTGCAGAGTTTGAACCTACAGACCGCGTTATGCAACCCACCCTCACACACAAAAAAAATGCTATCAACTAACCCATAGTGGAATTTTTTTGTTCTATCATGGCTTTACCAATGATAGATAAATTAAAATAACGGTTTTGATTATCGATTATCGGTAATTATCAGAGTATTCTGAGACAAAACTAAAGTAAAATCACATTGCACACTAGAAGAACACGTCTATTTGCGCAAGAAAGATAGGAAGCACCAGCACACTCTTAAAAA
>NC_136486.1:96358636-96406136 GCF_053919585.1 Euprymna scolopes | reverse complement strand
CTAACGGGTATAATATCCGGGTATAATGTTGGAAATCAAGCTAATATTTGGATTCGCTCGTTGCACAGTAGAAATGCTATGTCTTTGCCCGAAAAATTTAAGAAAAATGTGTTATGCAACGGAGAAATAAGCTATTAGAGTGGATAATCTTCCGGAATTAAGCGACTTCTATTGTAGATAAGTGTGATTGATATATTTTTACTTGGAGGTTCACTACATATCAAGAGGCGAAGGTGACTCAAGGATAAGAGTTCAGTGTTAGGTAGATTGTGTGACAAGATCAATCACGGTGGAATTTGAGTAGGGTTAGTTTAACTAAATGGACAATTCAATCGGAATTTAATCACATTAAACTTGAAGAAAACCATAGAACTGCCAGCCGGAATGCAAACGAACGGCTTGCGTTCAACAGGCGGACATTTGTAAAGAAGAAATTCTACTCATGAAATTATCGCTTAGTTTTAGAGTGGAGATCATCCGGACACATCCTGTAAATGTAAAGAGCAGAGAGACCGGAAACGTCTTCTTTTGTGAGAAAACGGGAGTGGGGGAAGTGAAAACGTCACCCCTCACTTAATTTCCAAGACGGTTTTGTATCCTTTCAATGCTAGGAGATGGTGCTTTTAAGAGCTTCGCCTCAGATGTGTTAATAGTACCGTATTTGACTCTTGTACGGTTAGAGAATTGTGTCAGTAGTGATATACTTTATGGAGCTGTAAAAATCGAACCATTTTTCTGGGGATTTTAGCAACGGATCTGATGTAGGTCTCACATTTCTGGTAAGACATCAAGGTTTTATTTGAACTGGGGCAAAGTGAGCATCTAAGCGTTATTTGTGAAAAGATAGAAGTTTCGTTTTGCATGTATTAATTTTTTCTATCTCTAATTTACCATTTTATGTAAAATAGAGGAATTCTCCAAATATCTAATACTTGTAAATCTCTATGTTCCGCTTGCCTTCTTTTTCTGCAAAAATATTTTAATTTTTTATTTTAGAGATAGTGAAAAGGGTATTAAATATGAGAAATGAATCGTCGATAGTTTGCGAGCATTATACATCCCACCTTCTCAGCAACTTCACACCATTCTGAAGTCAATCCGTTAAACACTATTTCCCTCAAGCATATTATCTTACTTCTAAACTTTAATCCATAATTGTAATGATATATTTACCTTACTCCGATTTTCTTAAATACAATTACTCAAATTATGTTAATTAAAACTCCAAATATTCCGAAAGTCCTATGTAAAAAAAACTCCGTCTAATAAGATTCCTCCCCCCCCTAAACTTGACTCAGACTCTATTGTTACCCAATAAATATATAACTGTTTCCCTTCCATTTTATTCCTCTTACTGTTAATTTATATTAAAAAATATATAATCGTTTCCCCTACTATTATATAAAAGATTTTCCGGTATTTTTTCGTTTCTATCTCTTCTTCTTATTTTGGCATATTTTCCCCTTTTCTTCTCTTTTTTTATTCTATCCCTTCTAACAAACAACTCCTTCTTGGCATGCTCAATGTTATTTCTTGCCTTCTCTCTTTTTTTAATTTTAGTTCTAATTTATTTAAATATTCCTTTTCTCTTCTACCCACCCTTCTCCTCATTTCTTTCTCTCTCACTACTTTCCCTCTCCCCTCTCTATCCATTACGCCAACTCTAGGTTTTTATATTAGTATATAATACAAAATATTCTCTTGTACATATTTTTGGCTTAAATTGTCTCATGACATAGGCTGGAACATTTGCTTATCGCGATTATAGAAACAATCTTGTAAGGATTTAAGCAAATATCCCCGAGTTTGATTTAATATTATTATTATACATAATGAAAATACTCCCAAAGTTGATATAATATTATTATAATGCACATTAATAATAATAATAATAATAATAATAATAATAATAATAATATATATATATATATATATATATATATATTACCGGCTTAAAATTGTTATCCCACACTATTTGTACATATATATGTACATGATACTTATTATTATACATAATAATAATAAATAATAATCATAATAATAATAATACACACATATATATATATATATATATATATATATATATATATATATATATATATATATATATATATTAGTATGGGTGCCCGGCGTTGCCCGGGTGTGAGGTGTATGCTGAGCAGAAAAAACGGTCAATTGTAAAAATTATATTTTGATTTGAGACTTAAACAATAAATGCAAAGGGGTAAAATTTGGTGTGCAATTATGAAAAATTTTCCTCTGCGGTCTCTACGATATTACTGAGACAATTTTAGGTCTAAACTTTTGAAATCTTTCATAAACAGTATTCACACGTAGGGTAAGTTATGCACAGTAAATAGGGTCCGAGCAGCACGGGGCTGAAATGCTAGTATATATATATATAAATGAAATTTGTGTGTGTGTGTGTGTGTGTGTGTGCGCGTACATTTCCCAACCAAACTACTCTATCAATTATCAGTCTACAGACGCAAGATTTGATATCACGGGTATTGAGATTTAGGAAAATCTTTTTAATCGGTTTTCCGTCTAATATTTGGCTGTAAAGGAGTTACAGTTCAACCATTTTACATTTGAAAACTCTACCAAACTCCTCTGCCAATTTTGGGTATAAAGACTTGTAAATTTAGATATAGGTGACTGTGACATTGATTAAACTTTTTCATGTAATTTGAGCCCAAAACAATCAATGTTATGAGGTAAAAATTGAGGTTAACGTTAAAAAAAGAATTGACCCCTGCGGTTTCTACCAATTTACTCTAAACATTTAAAATTTTACATAAAGTGCATTCAGATATAAGGTGAGCATTTTCATAAGTTTTGACCGAAAATTTAGCTGCCAAGGAGTTAAAGTTCAGACGATTTGACATTTGTGGGCTCTACCAAACTATTCAGCCAATTTTGTGTTTTAATATTTGTAATTTTACATAAAGGGTATTCAGACATGTACAAGCGTTGTAATCGGATTTTGAGCGAAAATTTGGCTGTCAAGAGGTCAAAATTGAAAGAGTTGACCTTTGCAGACTCTATCAAACTCCTCCACCAATTTTGGATCGAAACACTTGAAATGTTACCCGGACATGACTCAAATTTATATATATATATATATATATATATATATATATATATATATATATATATATACATAAATATATGGACAGTATATAAGGCTCGAGCAAACCGGGCTGAACTGCTAGTATATATATATATATATATATATATATATATATATATATATATATATATATATATATATATATATATATATATAAAGTTGGTTACTATACTGAAAGACTCATTAGAGTAATTATTGTCGTGTCTATCGTTTGCCACCCGGGATGACACCTGATCTTATTAATCGTTCCGGTCCTTTCTCTTGTCAATGTCTTCCCGCTGACAAGTGCCACACATTTTGTGCACCATTAATATTTCCGAGTATTTAGTGGGTTTAGAAAAAGCATGAGCGTGTCATATTTTTGAAGCGACCCAATATGGGGATTGGCATGCGTCATTGACTATCCCGACGTTTACCACTTAGAGAAGCAGATCTTTAAATTTCGCCCCTTTTTCGGTACTAATGAATTCCAGTTACCTTGTCATTCACAGCATATGTCTATCACATTTTACAAGGGCCATTTTTCATCATATTCGGTGCTCTCTATCTCTCTCTCTTTCTGTCTTTATATATATATATATATATATATATATATATATATATATATATATATGCCTGGTGGATGTCTTGAAAGCACTTAAAAAAGAACGAGCACATGCGGCACTCATCGGACTAACTTGAAACCACGAAGCGAGACAAACAGTGAAATTAGAAAAAAAAAAAAAAGAAAAAGAAGAAGCTTAATACCTGGGTGTAAAGCCTAACCCATCCGATTTAGTTGTTACCATATGTGATGATTTGCTGGCCAAAATAATTATGCTTATAGTTATTTAACCTAGATATTCGCTCAACCTACATCTCTCCAGAAAACGCAGATCATTTTGTCTAACATGAATCCCAATTTTGATGAATGACAACATGACTAAATGTTGAGTGACTTCTCTCGTTGGTTGGAATTGATACCAAAATAACATCAGCAACAAAATATACACAACTGATGATGTTACATATCGATAAAATAACGCACCTTTTGTTTATATAGTTTTTAATACTGTTTGCTTAAACTAGTAATATTTTCGGGTTTGTTTTACTATACACATATATTCGAAAAAGTTGTCAAATAACAAATATATAACAAATAAATGTTATCAAAGGCAAGATGAGTTACTTTTTTGTTTGACCTAACTAATTTTTTAGTGTTATTATTTAACGTAAAATGTTTATTCAGCTCAAAAATACAGTGTTTACCGATGTATTTGAAAATTACAATTGGTGCTACATTCTGTGGGACGCAGTAAGTTTAGGAAAAAAGAATTTTAAAAAAACTATACAAAATACTATTAGACACTCGCTCAGTATATGTTACCATCCAACATATATATCTAAGATGTGTATATATGCGGGCGTGTTTGTATGCCGAGTTCACTCCTAAGAAATAACTACTAACTATCAATTTAAAAACATATATTCTAGCCGAAATTGTTCGTAATATGCGCTATATTTGTGCTCAAAATTATCATGGAAACGACATAAAAAGAGAGTCGAAGTTCATTCTAAAAATACAAATGTTTCCATGTTTTTTACTAGCAGTTAATCCCGGATTTGCTCGCGCCCTATGTACTGTTCATAACTTATATATATATATATATATATATATATATATATATATATATATATATATATATGTATGCATATATATATACATATATATATGTATGTATGTATGTATATATATATTATAAAGGTTATATATTATAAAGTTTAACCTACATTTAAAATTTCAAGTGTTTAGACACAAAATTGGCGGAGGAATTTGGTAGAGCCCGCAGAGGTCAACTCTTTCAACTTTGACCTCTTGGCAGCCAACTTCTCGCTTAAAAACTGATTAAAACGCTTGCTGCATATCTGAATACCCATTATGTAAAATTTCTAATGTTTAGATCCAAAATTGGTTGAGTAGTTTGCTAGACACCTCAAAGGTCAAATCCTTTTAATTTTGACCCTTTGGCAGCCAAATTTTCGACCAAAAACCGATTAAAATGCTTGCTCTCTGTCACATTACACTTTATGTAAAATTTCAAATGTTTAAACAAAAAAATGGCTGAGTACATTGGTAGAGACCGCAGAAGTCAAATTTTTTAAACTTTGATCCAAAGTTTCACCTCTCACCATTCATGGTTTTGGGCTCAAATAAAATTGAAATAAAATTAAAAATTAAATATAAAGTTTGATCCATGTCCAAGTAACAATACATCTAAACTTTCAAGTGTTTAGACCCAGAAATTGGCGGAGGAGTTTGATAGAGTTTTCAAAAGTCGAATCGTTGAACTTTGACCTCTTGACAGCCAAATTTCTGGCCGAAAACCGATGAAAAAGTTTTTACTAAATATTAATACATTTTATTTTAAATCTCGAGTCTGTAGACTGAAAATTGACAGAGTAGTTTGATAGGGTAATGTGCACATACTGATACACAGACAGACATACAATTTCAGTTTTATAGATATATAGATTAATCTAAGTATATATCTGTTAATAGAGGTTCTCCAAATTTAAGTGCCCATAGTAATATATCAATGTGTTATGGTATCATAATATTGATACAACCCAACATTTTATAATGCATATATTACGGCTTTATATAAAATTACATCCACAGAAATTCAACGCAAACTGAGATTTTGAATTTCAATTTTCTGTTAAAGTTACTTACTCGTTAGACTTGCATTTTAGAGATTTGTAGAATCCAAATCAATGAACGAATGTTAGTACAACTCGAAAAAATGATTGAAGACATCGCGTTTGAATCTTTGTTAGGCGATTTATATCGCCTAACATAGTATTAGAATAGTATAGAAGAGTATTCAACAGAATCATTTCCATCGTCTTGGGGATATCAATCGTACTTTTGTTATCAGGCGGCGAATTTAAATTAAAATAAATAACAGAAAAATATTTTTATCATAACATTTATACTTTAATCCGAAAAAAGTTACTTTTTAAAATTTTAATTTAAATAAAATTTCGGTCACGCAGCATAACGTAATCTAGAGGTCTAATTTTCACAAACTATGTATTTAATTAGGCTGTATTTTGAAAATATCGCCTCGAATTTTTTTCAAGTGGTCTATTTTGTCTTTTTTATCAGCGTACACATGGAGTTTTACATATCCCCAACGAAAATAATCTAATTGAGTTAAACGTGTGTGCTCATCATTTTCCTTCTATTCTCTTTCTTCTACTCTCTGTCTGTCTGTCTCTCTGTCTGCCTCCCTCTCTTCCAATATATATATATATATATATATATATATATATAATTACTGAAAAATATTAATTTGAAATTTTTAAAATAATTATTTGCAAATTTGAATATTGATAGCAAAAATAGTTTAACAATTTCAATAATGAAGAAAACCATGTAGTTCTTGCAAAAAAAAAAAATCAATTCAAATATGGTTTTATATTGTTGAAAACGATTAACTCAAATAAAAACAGGACTTGTCTAAAAGCGAAAAGTCTGTCAAAAGTCAGAATGTTTTTGGCACGAGTAAATTTCCGCTAGCTTTAAGTTAAAATATATTAGACTTCATTGGACTTTCCTTATGAGGATAAAAATAATTATTTGAAAGTACGTCGATTGGAATTCATTTTTATTATATCCATTGTTTATATATCTCAGGATTTAATGAACTTGTAAAGTATATAACTATATCACACACACACACACACACACACACACACACACACACACACACACACACAAACACACACACACACACACACACACACACACATATATATATAAGAATATAAGTTTAATAAATTATGTTGAGAAAGACCTTAGCAAACGTTTAAAACATATAACTCGGTAAGGAAACACTTATGGGGGAGCCATTATTCCGCGGAGTTAAAAAAAGGTTAAGAGTCTTCTCTTAAGAGAAAAGAAAACTAGTTAGCAAAACGCATAGATAGTGTCGGCAAGAAGATTTTCTGGTTTTATCATTTCTAAAACTGCATTCCATGGTTTTGGGTTAAAAGAATCTGAAATACTGTTTGAAAAAAAAAGTTTGTATACATTTTTTGTGCAAAGTGATTTTTGTAAAGATAGAGGAAGGTGGAGGACAGTAGAAATTGAAAAGTCAAAGCGCTTCGAATAAATACAGGTGCGAAAAGTCCTTTGTAAATGTCCTACAGTGAAAGATATCATCTTTTTTTAAATAGGAGTCACCACATATCAAGGCCGGGAGGCCACACGATAAGGGTTATAGAATGTACAGTATCAGACTAATGGTAATCGTTATTTGTTTACTTAAGTGGAAGGGCTCATCAAGAAATTGTTTGCATTGGACTTGAAGACGGCCATATTGTAGACAGCTGAAAAGCAGGCAAATGGAAGAGAATTGCATAGGCGTGCCGTTCAAAGAAAAACACTTTGTTTATTGAATCTACGTTTAAGTTTAAGCACAGAAAAAGAGTAAGATAATTTATTAATAGTGTTTTCAGATAGACGAGTGTTTTTCGTGTAAGTTTGAGTGTAGATTGGAACTCAGACGAGCACTTACCATGAAAATAACGATAAAGCAGAGACAGGCTGCAACGTTACTTCTGTGAGAAAGAAGTTGCAGGGAAAAGAAAAGTGCACACACTACTAGACAACGAAGTCTATTTTTAACTCTATTAAGGCAGGACAAGGTTTTTCTAGAAGCTCCTGCCTACATGTGGCAACAGTACCTCATTCCTTGACGTACCTGGCTCTAATACAGGTAGAAAATTGCATGAGCAGTGAGATATCTACTAGATCGATGGAAGGATCGTACCATTATTCCAGAGATCTTGGCAACGGATTTGATGTAAGTGTTCCATTACAGATCGAATGTAAAGGTCAAACCTAGAATATTGTCAAAACATGAAGCCTCCCCAAGATGAGACCCATTCATATCAATGAATGCCAGATAAGGATCAGAGCGTTGACGATCCATAGAGAGAAGCTTAGTTTTAAATGCATTAAAAATAACCAGCCACCTCTTTCCCCATTGTACCACGTGTTCAAGATCATTGTCTTTTATGTGCTACCATAGGTTGTAGTATCATCAGCATAAATGTCTATAAATGATGTAAGAATATGATTTGGAAGATCATTTATGTAGATCAAGAAGAGGGTTGGGCCCAGGATGGAACCCTGAGGGACTTAAGCATTAATACTGAGAGCCTCTGATTTCTGCCCATAAACCACTACTCTTATGAGCCTATCCAAGAGAAATGATTTAATAATTGAGAAGACATGTCCAGCTATACCGTAGCTGGAGATCTTGTGCATTTATGCCGTACCTTATCAAAGCACTTTGATAGATCAAGAGCAATTGGGCTAGAAAGGAAGACTCCATTGAGAGATTCGCTAATCCTATGAGATATGACTGTAAGCGTATCTGCTGTAGATCTAGCAGAACGAACACCATATTTATGTCACTAAGGTTATTTATTGCTTTTTAATTTTTTAAACTCTGTCAGAATGATCTAATCGTTATATGATGATCTGTTCATAAGAGCTAAACTGACCGACTTTTTGTTTGAACTGAAAGTGCTCAACGATAAAAAAGAGTTTCTTAAAGGGGCTGACATAATTATTTTACTATAATACGTATGTTAAATTATTTACTGTATGTAACATAATTTTGACTGTTTGATCATTTTTTTTTTCATATCTTTTTTGGGTGTAGGGGCATATTATTAAAATATATGAATGTGCCTTAGTATATGTGTTGCTGATAACTTGAATATCTTAAGTTTCTCTATGGTAACCACTAAGTATGCCGTGGGTGTTGGATTCTAGCTATCCCGGATTCTGTACACAATTCCGTAGAACATAACGAGGTCAACAACAATATTCACCAGTTCAACAACACGCTCATGAATAGCTCAGTAGTTCTCGTTATGAAAACCATACCCAAAACGAGAACAATATTCTAAATAATCCAAATCGTGCAAATTATCATTCTAAAAATTTACGAAACAAAATAATTTTGCGACGATATGTTTTTCACTTAATATTTTTGAATAAACGCATGGACTTCGAAATCATCACCATCATCATCATCATCATCATCATCATCATCATCATCATCATCATCATCATCATCATCATCATCATGAGCAGCAGCAGTATCAGTATATTAATCATCACTAGAGCTGTGACAACAGCATATTCCTTTCATTATTTTCACTCTCGAGTATATATCCGACACAGACACAGGTAATCAACTGAGAACCACATCAGTCTATGTAAAAAACATATTCTACATTAACGGATATATATTCGAGAGTCAAAACAATAAAAAGAATATTCTGTTGTCACAGGCCTAATCATCACATTTGGTTTAACATCCGTTTCATACGATGGTATATATTGACGTTCAAAGTAACTTATATTTGACGAGGTATTTTTAATGTAATTATTCCACTTTTACTGAAGTTCATTTTCATACACTTCTGCAATGTTTTCTATGGTCTTCTTCTTCTATGAACTAAACCTGCTAATACAACTGCTCTACATCTACTAATTCAAGAATCACCGATGATGATAAAGGCTAACGCAAGAAGCCGACGTGTTTAGCGACTGAATATTGCTAACATAACATTGTTTTGGCAACTTACCGGAACATTTAAATTGTGTAAACGCCGGACGATTTCGTTTCCTTTTAACTCAGAGCGGCAAAGTCAATATCGCTTTAAGCTTCTATTCTCAAACCACACAATATCATCATCGCAGATATAAATCCAGACTTTGAAACCCTTATCCTACAAGCTTACCACTGTGAAAGCCGCAGGAATTTCACAGACGGCTCTTTGTGATCTCTCAATGTCAACCGCTTAGTATGGTTTTATATAGTTTTGTTTTCGGCATGAAATGTAATTAGGCGTGCCATACCTTCGCGTATGTGTCCGTAAACACAATCTGTGGAAGATCAGAGGCGAGGAATGAAAACTAGGAAAAGAGGCAAAGAGAAATTTAAAAAAAAAATGTAGGGATTCAAGAGAGAGAGAGAGAGAGAGAGAGAGAGAGAGAAAGAGAGAGAAAGAGAGAGGTGCGGAGGAGATAATTAGATCATAAACAAGTAAAATGCCGCACAAACAACTCTTAATTTAGATTAAGGTCTAAACTCTTATTTGTTTTTTTGTCTTTTGTTTTTGTTTTTTTTTGCTAAGGACAAAAAGTCAGTTAAAGACAATTTCATTGCAAGCATTATTGTAAACTAGTTTTTAAGCATATTAAAAACTATTAGGTTGGAACGAAAGTCTAATTAGTTTTTAAAGCTTAATAAAGCATAAAAAATTATCACATATTTTAAACGTAACAATGTAGTAAAAATTCTTTGCTATAATCTATTTCATTTACGTCAATAGATGTTTTCATTCCAGGTCAACAACATATATTTGATCTTCCTCTAAATTAGCTATTGATTCTAAATATATAGGTATATTGTAATACAATAGTATTCTATTAGTGTTAAGTCCGAACAGCATAGTGGGTGACGCGTACTAATTATGACATATTTATAAAGATATATTTAGTATGCTGTGCAGTTTGATAACAAGCACCATTAGTTACTAGCAGACCACCCGGCGTTGTCCGGTCGTAAAATATGCATAAATATTATATTTGACTTCCAACAAAACTGAGAAATGTGCATGCCAGTATTACGTATTTTTTAAACCGTTCAATTCTTGTGAGCCAAAAAAAAAAAAAGAAGAAAATACTCCGGCTGAGATCGAAACTAAAATATAAAGAGTCAAGTATGATAACAATTAGGCAGGCTTTACACGATCTTATAAAGGATTTTCAAACGTACTTATTTTGAACATAATCTGTCATGTGAACCATTCACGCATGCGCATTTGTGGAACAGTTAATAAACAAATAAAAATCCGACGACTCCCACGTACCGAGTTTTCAATTTTGACACCGAGCGGCTTGTTCTTCTGGATGAAAACCAATTAAAAAGGTTTCAACATGTTCGAATATCCTATATACCAAGTTTCAAGTCTGTAGATAAAATGTCGTTGAGTATATAGGTTGAGAAGTGTCCTCATAAACATTCCCACTTTTATGGATATATATAGATTAGAATAGGAATATACATAAAACTGCGAAAATGAACCAAAAAAGATCACATGCTCTCCGCAGAAATTCGCTACAGGATTGAGAAATGTGTTATATCGACGACCGGGCCACGCATCTGCTAATAGGAATCGTCAGCACTGTATTTTTTTTAACAATGAACTGTTGTTGACTTGCAGCAAGCAGTATAATGTATTAAAAAATTATCGACCATCTGGTACTTATTTTTTTTCATTTTTTATTTTTTTTATTACATTTTCACTCCAAACAAGGCACATTGCCACTTAGATGGAGGGGACTAGTAGCAGGGACATAAGCTACAGGGGTACTATGTGGGGAATTGGGCAGCATGATGTCGGTTCACGTTACACTTGAACTTCTGCATGTCAGTACAGTTGGGGAAGCAGGAATCCGGAAGGGAATTCCAAAGTCTAACGGTTCTCGGGAAGAAACTACTGGAGTAGAAGGCTCTCTTAACATCTAGGGAACTCAACTGTGAATGAGTGCGATTTTACTGCTTGTCGGGTTTGTCGGGGGTATTTACGTCGAGGGGGTACAAGTGCTTGCAGTTTGTCGGAGCATTCATCGTTAAAGTAATTGTAGAACATGTAGAGGGATGCTGCATTTCTCTGATGGGACAGAGGCTGAAGCTTAGATGACAGTTCAGGACCTATTAGGTTGGCGACTCTCTTTTGAACCTTGTCTAGGAGTGGGAGACTAGTAGCAGATGCACCAGCCCAACTATGACAACAATACTCCGTACATACCAAGCTCAACGTCAGTTACGCTAATGATCTAACGAGAAGCAGGCTGGTAGTGTAATTATGATTTGATCATATAGACTGTTGCGGACCTGGTTATAAATACCCTAACTCGCTACAAGAAAAAATAATGAAACGAATTGAATGAAGGAAACAAAGAACTCAAATGCTGGAATAAAATAAACATGTCGTTTATTTTCTGTTGAGAAATGAAAGTTTTGGGTGTATACGTGTACATTCGGCCGTTGACGACTACGCGCGTGGAAGGAAAGGGGAATGCAATAGAGAAACGCGAAGTGGCAAGCCGGCCTGTAGAAAGAGAGGGTTAAGCTCAGTAGAGAGTCGCGCACATGTCTGTGTGGATGGACCAAAACCGAAGGGGAGATAGAGAGAGAAAGTCAATCCAGTTCATGGAGAGAGAAAGCGTATAATGTGTACGTACTGTTTGTTAGCTTTTTGCCCCACATAGTAGCAAGTGGTGTGAGGTACGCGCGTGCGCGCATGCCGAAAAGGCACGCTGTCGGTCCGTAGATCGTCCAGCTAGGAGGCTGGTCTGAAAAGGCTGGAAACAGCTTGTCTCTTGCTTTTATAATTGTTTCCGGTGGTCTTTTGCGCATGTGTGGATTTCCTTTGAAAGGAAGTGACATCGTCCATCTGTGCTTACATGTGCGTACGTGTGCGCGTATGTGAGTACATGTGTGTGCGTTAGTGTGTGTGTGTATACACGTGAATGTGAGGGTATATACGCGAACGTGAATATATGTACGTGTGTGGACATGCGCGCTTATGTTTGTGTGCGCATATATATATATATATATATATATATATATATATATATATATATATATATATATATATATGACAAGTAATATAGCTTGAGATGTGGACGCGTGTTTTTGTGTGAGACTAGAAAAGGCTCGCCCAACACCAGCAAGAAAGGAGCAAGATATGCTTGCAATCACACCGTTTCACATTGATAATCGGTCTTTATGCGTTTTAAGTCTGTACCGTACACACAGTTTTCTATACATACCAATCGTCTTCACTATTCTTTCCTTTTCACATATACTTGGTCGGTGTCATTTTTTATCATTTTTAGATTATGATTAGCAGTTGATATTCTTCTTTTAGGATAAAGGTGTCTGAACCTTTTCTCTTCTCCAGTCGTACCCGGAAAACTCGTACCCGAAAAACTCCCCCCTTTTTGTTAGGTAGTAAAACTGGTCCCTTATTGATAACTATCGATTGAAAACACATTTTATGATCGTTCCTAAAGAAGAAATTACACATCGCATAATATTTTTAAAAATTATTTTTATCTCTTGTTTTAAAAAAATAAACTTGATCACAGAGTCAAGATACGAAAAACGAAAGCATATATTTATTTAAAAAATAATTTAGTTTTAACACTTTTTGTGTTATTACGAAACAAAATAAAAGAAAGGAAACACGTATTATCAAAGAAAGTAATTATTTTATTTAGAAGAATTAATTTAGTTTAAACAATTCTGTTGTTATTACGAAAGAATAAAAAAGAAAACACGGTCTTATGTAATTTTGGTACCGCGCTAAAATAATAACGTTATTATTTCGAAAGCCATTCTTAACATGGGGAGGGGAGCGTATCGGTTAAAAGTCATTACGTGGGCACTTGTACAGTATGCAGACGGCGGCTATTGTTAGAGGGCGATCACTCCAATTTCTTCTTGGTCAAATAACGCGGCAAATAAGTAACAAACAAGATTTTTTTCCGAACAGAAAAATATTTGAAACCCAAACATTTATTGTATCAATGTATCAATATATAATTATAAAAACATTTATTTAAAAATAAACGTATTTTTTTTTAATGATTGCTCCCTCAAAGCATTTTCTTTCACTTTCTTCGTATATATTTCAGACATTATTTTTAATCGCGCGTGTATTTATTTTCTTTTTTTTTTCTTTTTATTTCTTTGATTCATACTTTTATTTCGTGCTTGTTTTTATTTTATTTTTATTTGATTTAATTTTTATTTATTATTTTCTCCACTAAATATTTTTTTTGTTAAATTATATTTTCGTACATATTCAAATAATGCTTTTGCCCCCACCCCTTTTTTAGCGGCAAATAATACCTATAAAATGTTTTCGTGATTAAATAAACCAAAGAAAACCTTTTGCGCATGCGCTTTGAAGGAGCAATGATTAAATAAAAACACCAGGACCCACGTTCCCCGTGAAGTACCAAATTTTGTAAATGAAATATTTGTTTTATTATTTGATAATACAAGAAGTGTTTTCTTTTTTTGTTTGTTTCGTAATAACACAGGAAATATTAAAAACTAGAGTATTTTCTCAGAAATATATGGTTTAGTTTTTTGTGTCTTCCGTTCGGTTTCGTTTTTCGTGTCTTTCGTTCAGTTTCGTTACATAATCAACCGGATCCACGTCCGGTAGCTTGATTTTTTTTCCGAGCAGTGATCTTGGGAATTACTTAAAAATATATAAATGTATTATCGGGGGAGAGCTCGTTTTAAAACTATATTTACCTCAGTATTTTCTTTAATTTTCTACTTTTGAGTGATTATCGAGAGTCCTAAGACGTGATTATCTCATGTCGGACATTCTTTGTACAAAAATAACGCTCTACATTACTTGCTTTTTTTTGACTCAATTAACTCTTTAAAATAAGTCGAACCACCAAAAACTTTCAAAGCTAAGTCGAAAACGAAAACTTAGAAAAATCAATTTGATTTTTTTAAAAACAACAGTAAACAAGTAAAAATATTTTAAAAAAATATTATGGGATGTGTATTCTCTTTTAAAGACAATATCTTCTTCAAGAACGGTTATAAAATCTGTTTTCAATCGATATTTATTCAATCCGGGACCAGTTTTCCTACTTCGCAAAAGGGGACGAGTTTTCCGAGGTCGTTTTCCGGGTACGAGTTTTCCGGAGACGAGTTTTCCGAGGACGAGTTTTCCTTAATTCGAGCCATATATATGGAAAACGAATTCCAAAAACAATTCTCTAAATGTATCTGAAAACAGGGTAAAAAGGACACCGTTTATGAAGGCGACTGAAGACAATATTGCTGCAAAAAATGACAAACTGGCTTATGTAGAGGTTCTGCTTACCGTTGTATTTCTTGTACATGACTCTTATCTCCGTGGTGCTCCAGATAGACAAACAGATGGCGAGATGTTATCACCTAGTCTTGCTTTTCTCTCTAGCTTGATCTTGTCGCGGTCTTGGTGGAGATTTAAGGCAGAAGTAGCCCCAGTGTACAGGTCTTTCAGCAATATGATGTAGGAAGAGTCAACTCCTTGGAACACATGAGAATATAGGTGAAATCCCTTTCGTAATCCACAAAGATAAAGCACAGTGGAATGTTGTATTCATTGGCTTTTTCTTGCAATTGACTGACAGCCTGGATATGGTCGATTGTAGAGTAACCTGCCCTGAAACCTGCTTGTTCTCACAGTTGATTACTGTCTAGTGTCAGTACCATACATCTTATCCAGACCTGAGATACTACCTTGTATGTCACTGGCAGAATGCTGACTGACCGATAGTTCTTAGAATCTACAGTGTTTCCTTTCTTATGAATGATGGCCACTGATGCATTCCTCCATTTATCCGGAACTTATCCACTGGAGACGTACTTATTAAACAGCCGTGTAAACATCTCAACAATGGGTTCACCACCGCTCTGTAGTACGACCGCAGTAACACCATCCTCTTCTGCAGCCTTGCCTAACTTATGTCACTTAATAACTGCTCTCTTTTCTGATGGGAGGATGGGTGGAGGATGTTCCTTAGATGTGTTCAGTGCATGAAGACTTAGATTGTGTTCTGGTTATCTCGTAGCATATAGGTTAGCAGAACTCGCACCTTGAAATAATTCTGTCTTCATGAATGAATGTGCCATCTTCTTCTTTGAGATAGGTGATGTTCTTAATGCCGACACGCTGCCTTTGTTTGATGGACTTAATACCTTTGTTTACTTCAATGGTCTATAGTATTTGTTGTTCAGTGAGGTTTGCAATTTCTCTTGCGATTCTATGTCTCAGAGTCATGAATATCTCAATGTACTCGATGTGATGTACATTTGTGCTATCTCTTTTCATCTGTCGTCGTTTCTCTCTAAGCTGTTTTGTAATTGTAGACAGTTTGACTGTTTCTGTCGTTTGTATCGACCAGCTGTTTCTAGTGCGGCCCGGCTGATCTCTTATATCAATTTGTTCACCATAGAGCAGGAACATAATGACTCTGTTCCCTCCTTGGATGTTTCGGTAGAAAGAACAGGTAACAATTTCTCTACCACAATATACAGGAAACCGACTTCCACGGGCCTGTATATCAGTTGGGACTCCTTTGCCCCTAAGAGTAGGAAAAACAGCTTGATTAAAACGTTGGTTAACTGTGCGCTTATGATATGCACGGCCAGCAAATTAGAAGCTGAACTGAAAAAGACAACAGATATACTCATTAAGAATGGTTTTCCCGAGTGTATTATTGCCAAGTTTATTCAGAAAAAACTTGCGCAATCACTGACATTTTCTTCGGGACACCTAAATATCTGGTATATTTAAAACTTCCTTTCATTGGCGCTATCAGTAAAGGTCTTTCTGAGAGGATCAGTTCTGTGGTGTCCCGCTGTTACTATGCGGTGCAACCCTGCGTGGTATTTGGTATCAAGAAGGCCTTCCCGGCTTTTCAGAAAGATGTTCTACCCACACTGGACAAAAGTTTAGTAATTCATGGATTCAAATGTCAGTTCGGTGCTGACTATGTGGGTCACACTCTTCAACACCTGGGGTTTAGACTCGCCGAGAATATACCTGCACGATTTCGGAATCCGTGTGTCTAATAAGAACGCATCGACAAGCACATCCAGGCGTTAAGGCATACACCTGGACGCTTACTTAGCACATCCGGGCACTCACCGATTCATGAGTCGGCGATCGGGCAACATTTGCACGATAATAAATTGTGCGGATGGTCTTTTTCGTATCGTGCACAGGGCTCTCTCTAAACACGTACTGAATATTTTGGAAGTTTTGTGTTTAACGATGCGTAAGCCTTCGCTCTGTAGAAAGGAAGAGCTCTCACACAAGTTGGAATTGTTTAAGGAACTCTAATATCTATCTATCTATCTATCTATCTATCTGCATATATATATATATATAAAAATATATATATATATATATATATATATATATATTTGTTGTTTTCTATCGATATCTGCTTGGTTTTTTGGTGTTACCTTTTTTTATCCTGATATTGGCGACAATTAATTTTGTTTTTTCTCATCAAATTTTCCATTTCCTAACACCACGTTAGAGAAGAAAAGAAAAAAAAAAAAGAAAAAGAAAACCTACTTTTTTTTTCTTCCATATTTACCATTTTTTTCTTAATCGTAACCGCCGATGTTTTCTCTGACAATATATCGGATGAACGACGTTAGTTTTTTTTTACTCGCCAATTTATAAATATACTAGCATTTAAGCCCGGCGTTGCCCGGGTGTTTGGAGGTGTATGCTGAGCAAAAAAAAGAAAAAAAAGTCAAACTTTGACCCCTATTATGACCCCTTAACATTTACTGTTTTGGGCTCAAATCAAGTCATTAAGTCAGATCCATGTCCAAGGAACGTATATCTAATATGTTTAGACCCAAAATTGTCGGAGGAGTTTGGTAGAGTTCTCAAAGGCCAAATTGTTGAACTTTGATCCCTTAACAGCCAAATTTCTGGCAGAAAACCGATCACACAGATTTTCCTAACTCTCATTACACTGTATATCTAACTTCGAGTCTCTAGACTGAAAATTGCCAGTGTTATTGCGTAGGGAAATGTACACAGACAGACACACACAGACACTTTCACTGTTATAGCTATATAGACTACCATAGGTGCCCGGCGTTTCCCGGGCTTTTGGAGGTATATGCTACCCCCCCCCAAAAGGTCATTTTTTTTAACTGTATGTGTGTGTATTAACATATCCTGGGATAGTCGTGTTTTCTATATAAATATATTACTTGAAATCAATATTAACAATTTTTATATCTACACACACTAATGTTGCATGCTTATGTAATCATCGTTTAAGGAAATGTTATTTACTGTTCGTTAGGAGATTCAAACCCATGCAATAAAACCATCTTCATTCTTCTAGGCAACCGGTATTGTACATATGAATAGAAAAAAGTAATTACTTATGAGTGCCGTGTTGAGGGTTATTTTATAGTCAGCATTCATGAACGTCTTCGACAAGAAGATGTCGGAATGATAAACTTTACCTAAAGTTGGCCCCTCCTTTCTCAAATCCTTAAATAGGACTAAATTCTTATTTTTTCAGAGGTCTTATTTAATAATTATGTATTAAAAATTATTTTACCCAATCTTTCATGTAAATGCACGCATCAGTGTAGAAAGTGATAATCAAGCAGAAATGCACACACACACACACACACATGCGCGCGCATATATATATTTATATATCTATATTTCTGTAGAAATATATTTTCTTATAATATATATCAATCCTTATTTAAGATGCTCAATGTAAATACAGAGCAATATAGAGAATAAATGAAAAAAGTTATATTCCAAAATTCATCGTGTTGACCATCTTATAATTTATTCCTTTAATTCAGTTGACTTATACAATTCTTGGCAGTATCTGTTTCAGAGCGCAAATTCAATCATTTAATTATTATATCAATTAGTGAATCTCTTATGCCCTTAGCTCATCAGAAGAAACAATCAATCCGTTAAAAAGAAACGAAGTGTGATTTGACATGATTAAAATCCAAAAATGTGAAGAGAAGCTGCAAATACCTTCATATTTTTCCATTTTGCGCTACAAAACAGATACTGTCAAGAATTGTATAAGTCAACTGAATTAAAGGAGTAAATTATAACATGGTCAACATACCGAATTTTGGAATATAACCTTTTGTCATTTATTATATATATATATATATATATATACATATAAATATATATATATATAACTACTTAATTTAGTCACATAAAATTAATATACGAAAGTATAGATTTATGCGTAAGCTTTAAGTATTTACTTCAAAAGTGCTCAATACGTAGGTAGAGCTAGTTAGTAAGTTATAAAATACAGATGAGATTAAGCCACACTGAATATTCCGCGTTTCATCCACTCTAGGACTCTTCAGGCTTATGCTGAAGAGTCCTAGATTGGATGAAACGCGGTATATTCAGTGTAGCTTAATCGCCATATATATTTTATAACTTACTATATATAAATATATGTTAGCAATTTATACTGGTTGGGATAGTAATTATATATAAATAAACTCAAGCCATGAGTATTACATAAAGATACTAATTCACACGGAGCAGACACTAATATTATTGCTTATTTTCAAAATGTTAGGCTTTTATTAGTAACAACTTGCGTACAGCTGTTTCGGCTAAATGTTGGAATATAAGTATTTACTAGTGCATTAATTATAATTTTACACAACTAAAAATCACTTCAGCGGATATAAAATCAAGTTTTCAATGCTTCCGCATACTATTAACAGGCTGCCTCATTAACATGACAGGTATTCACTGTTTCATATCCCACAGCATATATGTAATACGCAGAAAAAACCGTATCAACATTTCATAAAAGTGCATTTGTTTTTTTTTGTGTCCCTTAACGTGCGTATGAGTAGAGACATTTCTTTGGTTGATTTTGGTCAGGCTTTAGTTTAAAACTTCCGGTAGTCACGGAGTCTAATCTTAAGGTGCCAGCAACATTTTATGATTCAATTTCAAACAACCTGCATCATTGTTCAATAACCAAATTTTATTAATTTTGTGTAATTAATTTTTACTAGCATGCATGTTTTATTATTTTTAAATAAACCAAAATAATTATAATCATCAATGGAGTTTTGTTTACACTGTTCAATAGTAGTCACGGAGTGTAGTATATATATATATATATATATATATATATATATATATATATATATATATATATATATATATATATATATGGTGACCTAAAATAACATAGGACATTCAATTGTTTTTTTCTGAGCATTTTACAGACAACGGAGAAAAAAAAGGGCAAAGACCCTAGTGTTTTGATGTGATGTTTTTAATATAATACACTAGTTATGACCAAAGTTTCATTTCATTTGGACAAAAAACTAAGAAACGGGGCCTAATTAGACTTGGGGCTTGTATTTTGGGTCACCCTGTATATATAAATGATTACTTCCCTTAATTACAAAAATTAATATACGAAGATATACGAGGGGCGTGCAATAAGCAATGTCCCTGACCCACTTCCCATAGCAGTAACGCAACGAAACTTGGCACAAATATTAGTCATCTCTACATAGGAACCACACAGAATTATGCATTTCTCCCATCGTTTGATGAAGCTACGTAGACCGTTTTTGTAGAACACCCCAGGTTGGTCCTCCAACCACGATGTGACTTCAGCAATCAAGGCTGCATCATCTGGGAAACGCTTTCTTTTCAAAATAATTTCATAGCTGGGAAGAGGTGAAAGTCAGAGGGTGCAAGGTTAGGAGAGTAGAGAGGATGGGGAGGATTTCATAACCACACGCACGTGCTTCTGATCTGCGTTGTCCTGCAGGAGAAGAGTACCTTTGCTGATCTTGCCCCGCTTCTTGATTTTGATAGCATCCCTTCATTTCATCAAAAGTGAAGCATAATAGGCTCCTGTAATTATGGTACCCTTTGCCAGGAAATTTGTCATCACTACTCCGTCCTGGTCCCAGAAGACTGTGAGCATGACCTTGCCAGCGGAGGGCTGCACCCTTGCCTTCTTTGTAGGTGATGAGTCCAAGTGTTTCCACTGCATTGACTGGTCTTTGGTCTCTGGATCATAGTGATGGACCCAGGTTTCATCATGTGTAATCAGTCTTTTGAAAAACTTCTCGCTTCTGGAATGGTGTGAGCAGCCTGAGAATCCATCTGGCAGACACCTTATGACTATGCAAATGTTCATGAATGATAGTTTCCACAGATCCTGTACTAATCTTGACATCTTGAGCTATTTGGCGAATAGTAATGCGCCGATCTTCCAAAATGGCAGCTTCAACCTGACGGACAGATGTCTCATCAATGGCAGAAGGGAGGGCGACCAGGTCTGGGAGCTGTTTCCACAGACTTCCGGCCATGTTTGAATTCACGATGCCAGCGTTTTACAAGGTCATATGATGGGGCATTATCACCATAAGTTTCTTTCATTTCATCAAAAACCTACTGTGGTGTGCGTCCTTTCAAATACAAAAACCGGATCACTGCTCGACATTCCACAGGCTCCATTTCACACCTGACTCAGTTCAAACACCTGTAAAATCTAAACCACAATTAGTTCAGAGCTGTAATTTGCGACCTATTCCTTAGAGATATAACTCATTGCACATGCAACATTTAAGCTAGATCAGACAACTAGAAGTGGGCCAGGGGCATTATTTATTCCACGCCCCTCGTAATTTTATGCGTAAATATGTCAGTATTTACTACAACAGTGCTCAATACATAGGTAGAGCTAGGTAGTAAGTTATGAAAATATATGTGGCAATCAAGCCTGACCTATTCTCACGAGAATGAAACGCGGAATATTCTGTGTAGCTAAATTGATATATATATTTTCATAACTTATATATATGTGTGTGTGCATATATGAATGTATATATGTATGTATATATATGTATGTATGTATATATATATATATATATATATATATATATATATATATATATATGTATCTATCGTAGTGTCTTTCAGTCTTGACAGACTATGGATATCCACCGTGAGGATGAATGCACATGAAATTGTTGTGGCAAGAGTTGCGCAATACTCAACAACACATCTCATGTTTTGGTTTTGTTAAATACCAGTTGTAAATGAAAGTTTAGGACGGCTGGAAATAATGTCGAGATGAGTGTAGAGCGCATACAGCGCCTTGAATTCGCAAATGTTCACACATCTAGCTAGGCTACACATTGTATAACTTAGGTGATATGATGAGAACCAGTTTGCCAACGTGGTGAATATATCATTTTACCGTTTCAAAACGAAAAAAACCCAAACATTTTTCTATAAATAAATTTTTATTTTTCTATGTCTATTTATAAAATGAAATCCTTTGATAATAAATATGAATCAATTAACATCCGAGGAAAATCGACGATAATTTAATTTATTTTAAAAATGGACGCTCAATTGAATCGTTGCAAGTAATGGATTTTGATCAAAATTAGATAAGGATTCGACTCATCATTATATCTTGATTTGAATGTTTGTTGCAAAACTGTTTATATTATTTATAAAATTTATTAAAGGAATTTATTTACCCGTTTGAAAACTGGTTTACTCTTAGTTTATTTATAAAATGTACGTAAAAAATACAACAAAAAAACAAGAAACCATTAATTACTATATTTAACTTTATAGAACGGAATACTTTACCAACATCAATGGATGCAACATGACATATTTCAAAAAAGTGTTGGGCTGTCGTAAAATATATCACTAACCGTGTCATTAACATTTCTTGCTTCGGGGTGGCCTGCTGAAACAGCAAATTCCGCACACTTACTAATTTCTTGATTATATAATAATCTACCCATTTTTTATAACATTAATTAGAAATGCACTATTAAGTTGGTATTCGTATGTGAGTGAA
The DNA here is from genome assembly GCF_053919585.1 of Euprymna scolopes. Lineage (NCBI taxonomy): Eukaryota > Metazoa > Mollusca > Cephalopoda > Sepiida > Sepiolidae > Euprymna > Euprymna scolopes. The sequence goes on along the minus strand of NC_136486.1, from coordinate 96,383,442 downwards.
GGGACGGCGCATTTGTCAAAATGTAATGTGACAGGTTTCGAGATTTTTTGTGGTGAAATTTGATCAAATAGATTATGTTCGCCCACATCATAATAGAAAGTATTTTTTAAATAAATTTTCGTCCGATATAACCTCAGATCTTTCTTCAAGTTAATCGGTTCGAACTCAAGATGTTTATCTTGAACCCGACAACCTAAACAAAATTTCGAAATCGACATTTCATTTGATCAATATGAGCACACTATTCTAGTTCTGTCCTATAAATATGTACGCCCATTTACGCAGACATACGCAGTATCGGAACCCCCATATATATATATATATATATATATATATATATATATATATATATATATATATATATATATATTAAATTATGATTTTAAAAAGTTTCCAGTCTTTTTGCATTAGGGCAATTTTATTCATAGTATAAACATGAAATTCTAGTCCCCTTCGCAGTAATCTCCTCCGACTAGAATGCACTCGTTTTGCCATTTGCAACAACTTCTGGAAGGCTCAATGGAAGTCTTTTTGTGTGAGCGTGTCCATGAACCCTGTTACAGCCTCTTTCACCTCTTCAACTGTGTCATAACGACATGCGCTAAGGTTTACTGCAAAAAAGGACAATTAAATATATAAAGCGTGCAATTCTTGATGAGTCTTTCTTGAATATTGGGCTATTTTATTTGGCTGGGATTATCTTATATATATAAAAAAAATTCTTCCCAACAATATTTTGTAAGACTATAAACATCAAGATTAATTATTCTGTAACTTAACTCATTTCATTGTTTGGGTATATATATATATATATATATATATATATATATATATAAAAAAATATGTATGTATGTATAAATATATATATATATATACATACAATTAGTAGAAAATATATACACTATTATCGTATATATAATATAAATAATGCAAGATTATAATATATTAAACTCACCAAAATTGAATTAAATTTCCAACTTCAGAGCTTGTATACCACTTGTTATTATTCTAAAAAAACAAAAGATGTAATGAATTTAATCTTATAAGTTTTTAATATTTTTTTTATTTCGCACGTGTGTTTAGAATTTTTTTTTTGTGTGTGTGCATGTTTGCTATGAACAGTAACACTACGTAGATACACACCTAAAAAATTAAACATTAACTTACTCTTTCCTCCAGACACCTTTTTAAAAATGATCCAACTTAAAAATTTAGTTCATCCTACGTGTAACCCTCTCAGATGTGTACTAGCCTGACTTTTAGAATTCATTGAATCTGGCCGTTTCAAGCTTATATTTCCCCCAAATACAGGATATATATCTCATTTTTATGAAATATATTAATTCTCCGAATATTCGACAAATCTTTCATACTCCGACACTTACTCAAACACAGCCACCAACACGCATATATATATATATATATATATATATATATATATATATATATATATATATATATATATATATATATATATTACATTTAAATCGCAACAAGAAATAATAATAAAGAATGATAATGGAAAAGCAGAACTTTCACAAAAACACTCGTCAAGCTGAAACTTCTATCAAAAATTTCGCCCTCTCTTTATCAGCACTTAAACCTAAAACGTCTTTCTTAAAACTGCACGCCTGTGGAACTCTCTTTGGTTCCCCTGCTTTTTAGCTGACTACAATTTGGTCGTCTTCAAGTCCAATGTAAAAAAATTCTTGATGAACCGTCCCCTTAAGTAATCCAATTTACCAAATCTCCAGTACTAACGATTACTACGCTGTTATCCCATTGACTACTACACTTATTAACACTTATCCTTGAGTGGCCTCCTGGCCCTGATTACTGGTGACTTCTATGTTTAAAAAACGAAACCTAATAATTGTTCATGCACTATAACCTACACGCATTCGATATATATAAAAAAATACACCAAATTTCAATTTCTCCAAAAGATAAATAGAAATTAATAATAATAAAAAACTAATCTAAAAATCTTTAATTAACTGCAATTAATTAAAAAACTCAATTCAACATTTAAAAATGGAAAATATACAAATCAGAAAGCTTATATGATTGACATTCAAATTAATAATTGGCTGCCACTGAGAGTAAGACATAGTTACTTGTAAGAAGAATCGGGCATTTTAAAAACTCCAGAGTGTGAAAATACAATAGCAAAAGGACTATACATTCGTAACGAAGACATTGCAAAGTGGTTTAGTGGGTGATGCCCTTTTCTCTACCCTGTAACCTCTCTCCCACAGAAGAGACGTTGCGAGCCTGTCCTTGTTTTATCGTTATTTCCATGGCAGATGCTCGTCTGAACTCCAATCTCTGGCCCCCCCTCGCCAATCTTTCACGAAAAACACCCGTCTAGCTGAATCCACTGTGAAAAATTTCCCCCACTCTATATCTGTGCCTAAATCAAAACGCGGATTCCATGAACAAAGCTTCTTTCTTAGAACTGCACGCCTGTGGAACTCTGTTCCGTCTGCCTGCTTCCCTCCGGACTACAACTTGGATGTCTCCAAGTCCAATGTTAACAAATTCCTAATGAACCGCCCCCTTAAGTAAACACTTCAGCAAATCTCCACACTAACGTAATGTACTTGCAATAACCCTTATCACTGAGTGGCTTCCGGGCCTTGATAAGTGGTAATCACTGTGTAAAAAAAAAAGAAAGGCTGCTGCAAGGAAATTGGGCTCCATTTATCGTTCTAGAAAACTACTCACACCTTAGAGGACCTTGTATCACTACAAAGCCACTATTTGCTCATGCATGTAGTATTGCTGGGCTGGTGCATCTAACACTAGTCTCTCCCTCTTAAGTTGGGTCCAAAAAATGATCTCCAATCTAATTGGTCGTGATTTGTAAACTAGGCTCCAACCCCTGTCCCATCGCTGCATTGTTGAATCTTTGCTGTACCTGTCTTACATGTATTTTAATGAAATGTTCTATGATGAACGCATTGCACTTGTACACATCGTATTTGACGTACACATCCACGACAAATTCGCTTAGCAACAATTTCACACCCCTTCACTGTTGATGTCACTTAATGCCAGAAAGCTTTCCACATTAATAGCTTCCTCTCTCGAACAGCTAGACTTTTGAATTCCCTTTCTGCTACCTGCTTTCCTTACCGTACCGATATCCAGAAGTTTAAATGAAACGTAAAGCAACGTAATCTTTCTTAGACATAGTCTCAACATAGTCTCAATTAGTAACCCATTACGTTCAAGTAAATAAAAATGTAATGATAATATGTTCCGACTGTTACATTAAGAATCTCATGGGAAAGATTCATCACATCCTACTAAACCTTACAATCATAATACATCTAAACAACTTCTTCGTATTATTGTATAATACTATCTACATAAACAAAAAACAATAAGTAGGTGCGTGTGTGTCCGTACACGAATAGGGTCCTATATGGTTGACTATAATACTAAGCTGATAAAGTTCAATTTTAGACGTATCAAGGAGCAAAAGTGGGTATAATAAAGACACCCCACTAATGGGGGCGTGGCCAGGGGGAAAACCCTACGCATGCTTACACCGTTTAATATAGAGCTACAAAATTTTGCATTATGACCAACTGTGAGAAGAGAAGGTTTTGACGGTTACATCGATCACCTCCACCAACAGGAATGCGGCTCCAGTGAGGGTCACTAGTAGATTTGAAAAAGAAAGCCGATTTTCATCAAACGGAAATGAAATCATGTAGTGTTTTCTAGATTGGACAATTTATCGTTTCCTATATACATACCTGTATATATATATATATATATATATATATATATATATACACATCGTGAAACGATAAACGTGTCCATTATATATATATATATATATATATATATATATATATATATATATATATATATATATACATCGTGAAACGATAAAAGTGTCCATTTTATATATATATATATATATATATATATATATATATATATATATATATATATATATATATATATATATATATATATAATCTGGGTAGGTAATCCATTAAAAGGCGTTGAGTAAAATTTGAAAATTAAATAAAATACGTATTCCATTGAACACTTTAAAGCCAAATAGCTGCAACGCATTTTTTTTTAACCTTTGTAAAATAAAGGAATGTTTATTTTTAAAGAGATATATTTCGGAGATATACACTCCTTTTTCAATCTATATATATGTCTATATATTTTTTCTCTTATTTTTCGCCATGGTGTTCAGTGGGAAAATTTCAGTTGAGCCCACATGATGTTAGCTGCGGATTTATCTGTAGCCGGATAATTACGCGTGGTCACGCGTGGTTTGAAAATTTTGGTAGATTTTCCATTAAAAGGCGTAGAGAGAAATTTGAAAATTAAATAAGATACGTGTTACATTGAACACTTTAAATTATTATTAAATTTTATGGCGACGGATAAGAGGAAAAATATATATAGACATATATATATATAGATATCTCCGAAATATATCTCTTTAAAAATAAACATTCGTTTATTTTATACAGGTAAAAAAAATTCGCGTTGCAGCTATTTGACTTTAAAGTGTTCAACTGGTTTCGTCTGATTCCTACGTCCATTCCTTTGTAAAGTTGCATACACTCTTAAACGAGTGACTGCCTCTTCTACAAATTGTTTGTTTTGCATTGTTTTTCTTTTGTTTTATTCATGTCAAACTCATTGAATTGTACCCCTCACCTTCACTCTAACAATTGAGGATACATGACTAATGGAACGCTCCTTCATGTTATTTTACATGTATGTGTATGTGTACGTGTGTGTATGCATATGTAAGTACATGCATATATGTGTGCTTCTATGTGTGTATGTTTGCATGTGTGTGTAAATGCGTAGGTATGTTTGAGTGCATCCTGTGTGTATGCATGTATGTGTGAATGAACGTGACTATTCTCATGTGCATGTGGGGTGGAGAGGGCACACGTAGGCTGTGGTGAAGGTAGCCCTTCTAAGTGAAGCAAACCTCTGATTTAAAAAAATCATAAAGCGAGAGACGAGTACCCACATTCAGCTGGTCTGCAATTAAACTTGTTGCTGGCTATCTTGTTCTTACTTGTTGCTGGATCTCAACATTTTGAATCGAGAGAGAGAGAGAGAGAGAGAGAGAGAGAGAGAGAGAGAGAGAGAGAGAGAGAGAGAGAGAGAGGGAGATTTAGCTGTCGTACAAAGCTAAAACACTGTAACATCATCTTTGTATAGATATTCCCTCAGGCATTTGTCTATAAAATTAGTCCTGTGATGATGGAAAAGTTGTGACGTGTGTAGGCTTGAAATGCTGGAGCACGTAAGAATTGATCTACCATCAGTATATGTATCTGTGTATGAATGTATGTATATGTGTTGTGACGTCAGAGCAAAGCGAACATTCAATCTCTCTACTTACTCTCTATATATATCTCGCTATCTCTCTCGCTTCCTAAGACCTAATCATCCAGATAACCTCCTCTCTCTGTAAATGATGTGGCGTGGCAGACACTTGGCTGAGGGAAGTGGGACAGAGGTTGGGTGTGAATATCGCCGTAACGAGCGGAAATACGTCGTCATGGCAACCAGACAGCGAACATTTGTGGCGGGAAAAGCGGACCACGAGGGAATTTGAAAAATAGGAAGATTACGGCAGTTGGCGAAAAGAAGCGATACAGCCCGGTGTACAAACATTATCTCCGAGAATCGAACTTCATCGAAGATTGAGATTTGAATCAATTGAATTGCGGATTATTAGTCAAATACAATCGTATTGTCGATTGAACTCAACATTTAATCTGATTGAGATTTGAATTAATTAAATAGCGGATTATCATTCAACTACAATCGTATTGTCGATTGAACTCACATATATTCTTCTTTGGAACTAAGATTCGAGGAAGAGATAGACTTTCGCCATCTCAACTTTTTTCTTGGATATTGTGTTTGCGAACTTATGATCCGTGTTTACCCTAACGGACAAAACAGCTAAGTTTGGCCTATCTCATGCCAATATCGTTTCTTATCCACAAACTTTTATACATATTGTACTGTAATTGCATGTCGCATACATCTGGCAAACATCCCCCAAAATACGTCTATCTCACTCATTCTTTTAATTGGAGCTTTTTCTTCTTCCTTTTTGTATATAAAAGTCTTCCTTGAAGTTTTAAACTTTGATTGAGTGTTTGTTTCGTCATTCATTGCTCTGTTGTTCCATTCCCCTTAATGATATGTTTCGCTGGTTGATCCGACATCCGACGATTAACCGAAGATAATTATAAGATATTGGATATAAAATAAAATACATTTTTGTGTCTCGATTTGACTGCCAATCAATTCGGTCATCCATTAACCGGGTCGTGACATAATTTGGGGGCTCGTCCGGGATTCTCATTACTTTTTATCTTTATCCGAAATCTGTCAATTGGGGAGACGAGCAGAAGTAGAAATGTCTACAGTAGAGGAATTCTTAAGAAACCCATCGGCGGAGCAGTTATTACAATTGAAGAAGGACGACGCATTCGTAATAGGACAACAGCTCCAATTAGATGTCAGACGATCTATGAGGAAAGCTCATTTTCATAAGATAATTGCAGAACACATGGTCGACAACGATGTACTCGAGGACGAGATACTGGACAAATTACAGGTAGAACCTCAAGAAGTGACATCAGCACAAATCGAGCTCGAGAGGGCAAAAATAATGGCCAGAGCAGAGATAGAAAAAGCCCGAATAGAGCAGGAAACCAGGAAATTAGAACTGGAACTCCGAGAAAGAAATTTTGGATCAGGCAATAAAGAATTTGACTTAGCGAAGCAAGTCAGGCTAGTACTAAAATTCAAAAAAGACGAGGTCGATGAATATTTCCAGCACTTCGAGAAAAAGCGATCAATCTGGAATGGCCGAATCACACGTGGACGATGCTATTACAAACCGTTATAAGCGGCAAGGCGCAAAAAGCCTACGCGTCGTTGACGATCGAGGAATGTGCAAACTACGAGACGGTAAAAAGGGCGATAATTGCGGCATACCAGCTATTACTGGCAAAAGTTTCGAAACTATCGAAAAAACGAAACTCAGTCCTATACGGAATTCCTTAGACAGAAGGAAACATACTTGGACCGATGGAGCGCATCCGAGGGAGCGGAGGGAGACTACGAAAAGCTGAAACAGTTAATTCTCATTGAAGAATGTAAAAAGGGCTTCAGTGACCAACTGCGGTTTTATGTAGAGGAGAGGAGAGTGGGAACTGCACGCGAATTAGCTACTTTAGCAGACGAACATGCCCTGACACATAAGACGTTCCAAAGCAAAGCACAGCTACGTGGGAATACCGACCATGCAAGGAAAAGGCCACTATACACCGATCGAGAGTGTGCCAGCAAGAAACCATCCTCCGATAAAAGGCAGAGACAGGCAGGAGATAACTTGCTTCCATTGTGGAAAGATCGGCCATATAGCCAGGAATTGTAGAAATCGATTCAGTCGGGAAGAAAAATGTCAAACCACACCCCAGGGGATAGTGTCGCGAAAAGAAATAAAGGACGGCTATAAACCATTCATAGCTATGGGACTAGTGTCACAGAAGAACGATAGTGGGAACACCTCGAAAGTTAAAATACTGAGAGACACAGGAGCATCACAGTCCCTGTTGCTAAGAAGGCGACTCCCCAAACGAAGACGATCCGATACGGGTAAACCTGTCGAAATTAAAGGCATAAGCGGAGAAGTCACGAAAGTCCCAATCCATCAAATAAACCTCGAGTCGAAATGGATCTCGAAAATGATAAAAATAGGGGTAGTCGAAACTCTACCGATCGAGGACGTGGATATGCTTTTAGGAAACGAATTAGCTGGGTCCAGAGTAATGGCTACGGGTATACCAGAACAGAGGGAGGTCAGAAAATGGGCGCCAAAAGCGAACCCAAATAAGAAAAAGGCGGGAGTGGTGACGCGCGCACAAACTCGAACACGTAGCAGAGAGGAGGAGGTGGAGGAGGAAAACATAGGCAGCCAGAGGAGATGGCGCGAGAATCAGGAGAACATTGCGGGAAGATCAAGAAAAGGCGCGAACTACCGACAAGAAAGGAAGATGGCGAACACAACATCTTACGTGATCAAACCACTACGGAAGATCTTATCGAAAAACAGAAGATGGATCCAAGCCTTAAGAAATATTTCGATTTGGCCGAAGGGAATATTGAAAAAGATAATAGCACCTCGGAATATCATATCTGCAATGGGATCCTGATGAGAAGATGGAGACCGAAGAATACCCCTGATATCGAAGACTGGGAAAATAGAGATCAGGTAGTAATACCTCAGGACTACCGGGTGCTTATCTTAAAAACAGCACATGATATGCCGTTAGCGGGACATTTGGGGATAAATAAATCTTACGACAAAATAACTAGACACTTTTACTGGCCAGGGATAAAAAAGAGATGTAGTAAAGTTTTGCAGCACATGCCATACGTGTCAGATAGCGGGAAAGGCTAATTCGAACATACCTACAGCTCCATTACAACCCATATCTATCACCGGCGAACCATTCAGCAAAGTGATCATAGACTGCGTAGGACCCCTACCCCGAACAAAGCAGGGAAACAAATATATATTTACAATTATGTGCGCAACATCCAGATTCCCAGAAGCTATACCATTAAGAAACATATCATCTAAGAAAATAGTTGGAGCTCTGGTGAACTTTTTTACAAAATTCGGTTTGCCACAAGAAATACAATCGGATCAAGGATCAAACTTCACTTCCAAGATCTTTCAACAGGCCATTGAACAACTGGGCATCGAAGCGATTCGAGCGAGCGCATATCACCCTGAATCCCAAGGGGCGCTCAAGCGATTCCACTCCACATTGAAAAGCATGCTTCGAGCATACTGCACGGAAAGTCAAAAAGAATGGGATGAAGGATTACCTTTCGTTATGTTTGCAGCGAGAGAAGCTACCCAAGAGTCACTCGGATATAGCCCATTCGAGCTGATATACGGACACTCAGTCAGGGGACCATTAAAACTAATAAAAGAAAAATTGCTGGTGGACACTTCAAGACAACCGAATTTGTCGGAATACGTACTGAAGATGAGAAAACGGATAAGGGAAGCAAACGACTTGGCTAGGGAACATTTGGAGCACACCCAAACCCAAATGAAATTAAGATATGACAAAAAGACGATCCAACGGGAATTTGAAGTGGGGGACGAAGTACTTCTTCTATTACCAATGAATACCCATCCACTCAAATCCAAGTTCTAAGGACCTTATAAGGTTATAAGGAAGGTCAGTGACCTAAACTATATCATCGGAACACCGGATAGAAGAAGGAAAACTCGAAAATGCCACACAAGTATGCTGAAGTCATATCATAGCAGAAATGAAGAAATGGCAAAAATAGCCGCATGCGAACGGGAGTTGAGTGAGAGCGAAACATGTGATAGTCATGATTATTATGACGTGCTCCAAGAAAAATCACCTAAACTTCAGAATTCTGCAATCTTGGAAAAGCTGGGGGATAAATTGGATCACTTGGGAACAACGGAACGGGAGGAGTTATCGAAGCTCATCGAAAGTTTCAGATGCTTATTCGGAGACGTGCCTAGCAAATCGAAAATAGCAGTACATAAAATCGATGTAAGAGATGCAAAGCCCATCAAGTAACATCCTTACCGGATGAATCCGAATAAAGCTAAACTGATGAAAGCCGAGACGGATTATATGCTACAGCATAATCTTATAGAACCCAGCTATAGTGCTTGGGCATCTCCATGCGTTCTCGTAGACAAGCCAGACGGATCGAAGCGATTCTGCACCGATTACAGAAAGGTGAATCGAGTAACGGCTACAGATGCTTATCCCATACCCAGAATGGATGACTGTAAAGATCGAATAGGAAATGCCAAGTATCTAACGAAATGTGACTTACTTAAAGGATATTGGGCGGTGCCTCTATCCGAGGCGGCCAAAGCAATATCAGCCTTTGTTACGCCGGAAAGCAGTTTCCAATATCGCGTCATGCCCTTTGGACTTAAAAACTCCCGGGCAACATTCGTCCGAATGATGGATAAAGTTTGAGAGGCGTAAAGGGCGTGGATACCTATATAGACGACATCATGATCTATAGCGATACATGGGAGGCCCATATGGACACAATAAGAGAAGTCTTTCACAGGTTACAGCAGGCCAATCTAACGATTAACCAAGCGAAAAGTGAGTTTAGAAAAGCCACAGTGCAATATTTAGGACATACACTGGGATATGGAAAAATATCACCCCAGGAGGCTAAGAGTAGCAAAATCATGAATTACCCTGAACCGAAGAACGTAAAGGATATCAGGAGATTCTTAGGCCTAGCAGGGTATTACAGAAGGTTCTGCCCGAACTTCTCCGATCTTGCTAACCCATTAACCGAATTACTTAAGAAAATAACAAAATTCTTGTGGACAGACGAATGCAGAGAAGCGTTCTCTAACATAAAGAGGAAGGTAAGTACTGGACCAGTGCTGCAAGCACCGAATTTCAACAAACCCTTTTCTCTAGCTACTGACGCTAGCGATAATGGCTTAGGATCAGTTCTTTTACAAGAGGATAACGATGGAGAATTACATCCGGTCAGTTATCACTCCAGAAAATTTAATATTCACGATCGAGAAAGAAGCATTAGCTCTAATCGACAGTTTGAAGCACTTTGAAATCTATCTAACATCGTCAGCGGTCTCTACGGTCGTATACACGGACCATGATCCATTGCAATTTCTGCATCGCATGTAAAACAATAGCAGAAGATTGTTGTCGTGGTGTCTCTTAGTCCCAGAATTTAATTTGAAAATACGGACCATCGCAGGCCGAAAGAACATAGTGGCGGATGCATTATCCCGCCTATAAATAAGTCGTACTATATCCGAAAACGTAATTTAAGAAAAAATAAGTTTTCAGCCTTTTGAGGAGGGGATGTGACGTCAGAGCAAAGCGAACATTCAATCTCTCTACTTACTCTCTATATATATCTCGCTATCTCTCTCTCTCTTCCTAAGACCTAATCAACCAGATAACCCCCTCTCTCTGTAAATTATGTGGCGTGGCAGACACTTGGCTGAGGGAAGTGGGACAGAGGTTGGGTGTGAATATCGCCGTAACGAGCGGAAATATGTCGTCATGGCAACCAGACAGCGAACATTTGTGGCGGGAAAAGCGGACCACGAGGGAATTTGAAAAATAGGAAGATTACGGCAGTTGGCGAAAAGAAGCGATACAGCCCGGTGTACAAACATTATCTCCGAGAATCGAACTTCATCGAAGATTGAGATTTGAATCAATTGAATTGCAGATTATTAGTCAAATACAATCGTATTGTCGATTAAACTCAACATTTAATCTGATTGAGATTTGAATTAATTAAATTGCGGATTATCATTCAACTACAATCGTATTGTTGATTGAACTCACATATATTCTTCTTTGGAACAAAGATTCGAGGAAGAGATAGACTTTCGCCATCTCAACTTTTTTCTTGGATATTGTGTTTGCGAACTTATGATCCGTGTATGTTTGTGTATGTATAGATATGTATATCTATGTGTATATGTATGCATATATGTATGTGCGTACATATGTTTATGTATATATATGTATAGAGAAAATAAAAAAGGAACAAACCGTATTATGTGTTCACCAACTATATATATATATATATATATATATATACTATTTCCATTATTTTCATATATATGTATGTATATATGTATCCATATGCATGTGTATGTATGTATATGTATGTGTATATATGCATATGTGTATATATGTGTATAAATGCATATATGTGTATGTATATATGCAATTAAATTAATGTGTATGTATATGTGCATATATGTGTACGTATTTGTATGTGTATATGTATGTATATGTGTGTTTGTATTTGTATATGTGTTTATATATGTGTATGTATATGTGTATGTATGCATGTGCGTAATATATGTATGTATGTGTATTATGTATTGTGTATGCATGTATATATATATATATATGTGTATATGTTTATAGCAATATAGGAGTGTATGGGTGTATGTGTATATATGTATGTGTGCCTATATGTATTTATATATATGTATACCAATGACCGACTTCAGTGTCATGTCTGCTTGAGCGTGTGAATTCGCCGGTAGGACTAAAAAGAGTCATTTTTCGGCTCACGGACTTTAAGTGTCTGAGGGAGTGGCACTCGTCTGACAAGACGTTGCAAGCATCATACATAAACAAATATACATAGGACTATATATATATATATATATATATATATTTCCACTATATATATATATATATATATATATATATTTCCACTATATATATATATATATATATATATATATATTTCCACTTGTCAGCTCTTGTTAACTCGTTTAGTCTATAACTGTCGAAAAAGAAATGCTTTACCGTTTTCCCATATGTATTAGTTAAAGGAATGCAATAACCCCTACAGCACTTAAACGACATTTTACACCGTTCCTTACTGCATAACTGTATTTCATTACGCTAAGTGAAACTATCGTTTCCCATTCCAGAATGCTGCATTGGATTTTAAATTCAAATATGTAACGAAATTCTCTGTTTGAAGAAATAAATACGTACGTTTATGTTTAGCTTGTAATGCAGTTTAGGTATATGTCTTTGAATTACTTTTGGAATAATGTTATGCAATGTGTTTTTATTAGGATTTTTAGCGAAGATAACATTTTAACAGATGATAATATACATATACACATATAAATATATATATATAGAGAGAGAGAGACAGACGGACAGACAGACAGAAAGAGACAAAGAGAGAGGGAGAGAAAGTACACATATGCGCACACATATACACATGCGCATATATATATATATATATATATATATATATATATATATATATATATATATATATATATATATTACATTTTCACCCCAAACAAGGCACATTGCCACTTTGGTGTAGGGGGCTACTATCAGGGGAAACAACTACTGGAATACTATGTAGGGATTTGGGCAGCAAGATGTTGGTTCACGTTGCATTTGAACTTATGCATGTCAGTACAGTTGGGGAAGCAGTGACCTTGAATGGAATTCCAAAGTCTAGCGGTTCTGGGGAAGAAACTACCGGAGTAGAAAGATCTTTTACATCTAGGGATCTTTAAAGTGTGGGGGTGGGATTTTGCAGCTTGTCGGGTCTGTCGAGGGTGTTCACGTCGTGGGGGCACCAGTGCTTGCAGTTCATCAGAGCATTTACCATTAAAATACTTGTAGAACAGGCAGAGGGATGCAACGTTTCGTCGATGAGACAGAGGCTGAATCTTAGATGCCAGTTTAGGGCCTATCAGATTTGCGACTCTCTTTTGAACCCTGTCAAGGAGCGAGAGACTAGTAGCCGATGCACCAGCCCAAATATGACAGCAATACTCCATACATGGGCGAATGGTTGCCTTATAGAGGTACAGGATATTTTCGGGTGTTAGTAGTTTTCTAGCACGGTAGAGAGCCCACCTTCCTTGCAGCGGCCCTGGCAATGCCCTCGATGTAATTGTTCCAACTCATATTTCCTATGAACGTTAGGCCAAGGAGCTTGAAAGACGTACTCTCAGATAAAGAGTCGTTGGCCATTGCTATAGGTGGTAGAGAAGGTTTCTTGTAATTATTGAATGAAACCAGTTTAGTCTTGGCAGCATTGAACGTGACCACCCATTTTTGTCCCCATTCCACTACTGATTGGAGGTCATCCTCTAGTGTTTCTGCCATTACTTTAGATATATGTTCATTAGTTTTCCTGTCGTGCCTTCTATAGAGTGTAGTGTCATCAGCATATATACCCATCTCAGAGGCGATTTTGTCGGGGAGGTCATTTATGAATATCAGGAACAGTAGAGGTCCAAGGATAGATCCCTGGGGCACTCCCGAATTCATATCATATTGTTTAGATGTGCGACCGTCGAGGACAACCTGGATTTTTCTCTTATCAAAGAAGGATTTAATTATGTTAAGCATTCTACCAGTGATACCGTATGATCTAATCTTCCTGAGGAGACCCTCATGCCATACCCTGTCAAAAGCCTTAGATATATGTAGAGCTACCGCTCTGCCCTCTCCCCCTTTGTCCAGTGAATGGTATATGCGTTCAGAGATTACAGTGAGAATGTCTGCTGTTGAACTGGCTTGTCTAAATCCATATTGTTGGTCGGTCAGAAGTTTAGCATCTGTAAGGTGCTGGACTAGAGCATGGTTAATTAAGGTCTCAAATATTTTGGAAAAAAGTGGGAGGAGGCTAATAGGACGATAATTTAATGGGTCAGTTCTTTCGCCAGAATTCTTGAATACTGGTACCACAGAAGCAGTTTTCCAACAGCCCGAAAAGCAAGATTCATTAAGGCATTTGTTGTAGAGTTTGGAGAGAACTGAAGCTACTTCGGCTGAGCACTTTTTTAATATCACAGCTGGGATGAGATCGGGTCCACATGCTTTTGAAGTGTCAAGGTTTTTTATGATAGCATGCACCTGAGCAGGGGTGATTTTCAGATCGTCTTACCTGGCATCTGTTCGCATAGGAAATTGAGGTAGGGGGTGGTTGGAAGGGTCCAGTGTGGAGTTTGAGGCAAACCGACTGGCAAGCATGTTAGCCTTTTCGGTTGCTAAGCAAACAACCTCGTGATTATATATATATATATATATATATATATATATGTGTGTGTGTGTGTGTGTGTGTGTGTGGAGAAATAAAAAGGGACTAACCGAGTTGTGCATTCATCAACGTTTTATCTTTATTTGGAGACTTCCTGTGAATGGATGAGATTAAGAAAACAGACTAATTTTTCCGGTGCAAAATGTAACAGCGTCACTAGGTAAAAAGCAGCTAATGAACTTGAAAATCACCCACACATTATCGTCAGAAAAAGCGGCAAAACTAACATATATGTTACACTTAACCAAACTAATTATTTTCAAAAACAACAAACCATTTTAGATGACCGCACAAAATTTAAAAAATGCTGAATAGAAACCCTAAAATCAACTAAAACCTCAAGACAATAAACTCATAACTGCGAACGATACTATAATAGACGATCAAAACTCCCTGAAATAATTGATTACTGTAAACCCGGTAATGTAAAAAACCCACAAAACCAAACAATCAATGAACTCATAACTCCTTACCTACAAAGCAAATACAGCGTTAAATCTACCGAAAAACGTATACAAATTTTTTAAACAACAAAAGTTAATAACAAAATCACCGTCCCACTAGACGTAGAAAGACGTTTCATCAACGTCCTACTTCACGAAACTATTGATGTCATCATAGACAATATATACAATCATTCATCTCTCCCTCCACTAAAAATCAACTCTACAATCCTAAAAAATATCATTACTAAAATGAACAACTGAGGCCCCATTTTATGATTATAAATTATTATTATTATTTACACCTTAATTGATGGGGTAGCAATGGGGTCCGAAAATAAGTGTTTATTCTTTTAACGCTTTCTAATAATTTTATTCTAGCTGAGAATGGAGCATTCTACCTGATACTAGACATTCACCCGCTATCTCATACATTCCAATAGAGATATTTAGGCGTCATTTTATGCGTAATTGTCAGCATCTTTTTTGCGCTTGGTTCAACGAATATATTTGACCGTTGATCTTTTGTGAATTATTTTTCATGGGTCCGGTTACTCCTATAAGGAGAATGATCAAGTTCTTCCTAATACTCCGATATTTTAAATGTACATTGTTTGTTACCAAAGTCGCTGGAAAAATGGTGGGATCCTTCTACCGCTCCAGAAGATATCTCACTACTGATGCAATTCTCTATCTATATAAAAACAAAGCACGTCCAAGGATGGAATACTGCTGCCACATCTGGGCAGGAGCTGCTAAAAACAGTTTATCCTGCCTTGACAGAGTACAAAATAGACTTCGTGGCCTAGTGGGGGGTGTCCTTTTCTCTTTCCTGCAACCTCTCTCCAACAGAAAAGACGTTGCGAGCCTGTCTTTGTTTTATCGTTATTTCTATGGCAAGTGCTCGTCTGAGCTCTAATCTCTGGTTTCCCCTATGCCAATCTTTCACGATAAACACCCGTCTAGCTGATACCACTGTCAATCATTTTCCCCACTCGTTATATGTGCGTAAATCAAAACGTAGATTCCATGAACAAAGCTTCTTTCTTAGAAGTGCACGCCTGTATAACTCTGTTCTGTTAGCCTGATTCCCACCTGACTACAACTTGGATGTCTTCAAGTCCAACATAAACAAATTCCTGATGAACCGCTCTCTTAAGTAAGACGCTTTATCAAATCTCCAATACTAACGATTACTAGGATACTATTCCATTGATTACTGTACACGCAATAACCCTTATCCCCGAGTGGCTTCCGGACTTTGATAAGTGGTGACGACCATGTAAAAAACCCATAAGACCTTGGTGTTTAGATATATTTTCCCCTCACAGCTCTGTTAAATCATTAAGGACGCTTACTTCTAAGTTTGTTTACTTTTACTTGTTATCCCATCTTACTAAGATAGGTTTAATAGATCTATTTACTCGGTACATAGCTGTAAGACATTGCATAAGCCTAGTGGATAGTGTATTACGTATTTGTAACTGTTCGTTCTGTATATGTTTCAAGAACTTGCTGCTACATTCAATGTTCAACGTTTTACAGATGGTTTACTTTAGGCATTTATACATTCTACCGTGTCGCATCGTATAGTAGCCGTCCGCCAGCAAAAGCTTCGAGCTGGTAGTCAGGTGGCCTACGCTTTCTTATTCTATGTGGCAGAACCTGGACTTGTTGCCATTGATCAGATCGTTTAGCTTTAAAGCGTTGATCATCAAACCTTGATCTTGAATGTCCAGGCATTCTCTGCTAGGCATCCAGTATAATCCTATCTTAGACAACCATTGTAATAAATGTTGGATAGAGAGGTGGATATATATACATTGTTCTCTAAACGGCACTGGATCAACGTATAACTTGTATGTATTTTTTAGCCAGGGAATATTATATTGACGTATAAAGTGAGTCATGTTATCAGAGAGTTACCATTGTAATAAATGTTGGATAGAGAGGTGGATATATATACATTGTTCTCTAAACGGCACTGGATCAACGTATAACTTGTATGTATTTTTTAGCCAGGGAATATTATATTGACGTATAAAGTGAGTCATGTTATCAGAGAGTTACCATTGTAATAAATGTTGGATAGAGAGGTGGATATATATACATTGTTCTCTAAACGGCACTGGATCAACGTATAACTTGTATGTATTTTTTAGCCAGGGAATATTATATTGACGTATAAAGTGAGTCATGTTATCAGAGAGTTATCACTGGGGTATATATTACAGTTCATATTTACACAAACGTATCCTTTTTTATAAGAAGAAGAATATATGCTTCATACATTTTCTTTATCCAAGAGTTCCTATATCTTCACTGCTGGGTTCCATGATGAAACATGAAATGGCCAACACCATTACCAATTGAGACCTCTGTTCTTTTTTTGCGGTGGTGGTGGTGGACCACAGAACAACACTTTATATTTTTGAAATATAAATTTATTTCAACTGTTTCATATTGTCTTCACATTGAGTCTGCATTACGTGTCTACATGCTTGTTCTTTACAACCCGCTTCCTGGTTTTTATGAAGCACGTTTGTTCACTTCCCTGACCAAACTCAAACTCAACTCCTTTCCTTAACCTTCTCGACCTCTTGATCTAAGTTCCATTAAGTCATCATAAAAAAGCGCACGCCTCTCTGCCGTGCGACCCTACTACGTACGCCCGCCCAAGGTCATTTTGTTTATTTAACGTAGCTAATTTATGTAAACATCCTCAGCTAAAACCCATTATTATACTTTATTTTATACACAATAAATAACTCCCAATATAAACTATTTAAACAATATAACTGGATAGATAGATTAATAGATAGATAGACGGATAGATCGATAATAACTAATTTAACTTTTAACCATGTTATTATCTTACATCAATAAGTGTATATGTGGGTATCTCAAGCTAAATTTTCGTTTTTTTTTGTAATATTAATTCAAAGGTTACAAGAAACAAACTAATTTATAGGTTCCAAATCAGTAGAGATGTTTTCCATCGACATTTGGATCGAATTGGAACTAAATTATTTTTTCCTGGCTAAAATCAAAGCATAATACCTGGATGCTATCTCGTATCTTTTCTTGCTGAGCGAAGGATTGTAACAGAGTGCGGACGCGCGTATGGCCGCATCATATGCTGTAAGATACCCAAAGTATGCAAATGAGGCGTGTGCGAGGTTACGTCACAACGAGGAATAAAGAAAAACATTTAAAAAAGAAGAAAACGTGACTCGAGAAGTGCAGAAATAGAATAACAGGAGAAGACGTGTTCTACACACAGCGTAACAATGACACAGCTGTCCTGTTAAGCAGATTGGAGTACGAGAAACTTGAACAAAAGATAAATATTTTTCTGAATGTACCTGTAAACAGATGTCTGTTGTTTTAATTGAAAACGTGAGTCGTCTACATTCGTTGTCTTTGTTTTCTTTGCGACTGTCTGTATACTACGTGTGGGTACCGAATGTTGAAATGTAACGAATACGTTACAGGATGAGAAGAAGTGAATGGCGGAGGTGAGGGTATAGGGTGGGGTGATGGGTAGGAATAGGCAGTAAGTAGCTGTTATGAAATCACAAAAGAGGAGAAAAGGGAGTAGGAAGATACAAATATAGAGAAGGGAATAGCGTAAATGTACAGAGCGATGAGTTTTAAAATAAACGTTGCATACACATTTTAACTGTTCTGATTTGTTTTCCATACGCAAAGTAGCCATACACAGAAGTTAATAAAATGAAAAGACGGAAGTTTCGTCCATCAATTTGTCTGTCAATTTTTAATTTTGTTAATTTTGAAATTAGACAAGTGAAACGTGCATGCTCCCCGTGTGTACACTTAACATATTTTAATTTGAGTTCAGCACCATGCAAAACTGCTAAATAGACATACACAGAAAATTGTGGAAAAATGTGGTAAAATAGTCCCAACAGTGAAGTATTTTTATTAGTCCTAAAAGAGCCCCTGAGGCATACTCAAGAGTGATCGCGAAGCATGGATAAACAAAATTATATAGAAATCAGTTAGTTAGAACTATTCAGAAAGTTTTATAAAAAATTAAGACATTTGTAATAAGCACAAAAGTGTCAATTTTAGCCATTTTAACTCGAAAAGCACCCCTAGGGGGCAACCAGAATAGTCCCGGAAAATCCGCTCCGTTACTTTTGTTACTCATATCATGTTTAATGTTTGTGCAAAATTAAAAAAAATTCCAACGCGTAGTTATTGGGAAAAGTGCGGACAGACGTACCGAGTAAAGGACGAACGGACAAGAGTGAACTTACAGGCTCACCCTCTTTTTGTCGGGGGACCAATATTTGTTGATCGGTTACGTTTAAATAATTTAAAAACAAAGTTTTATTTGAAGTAACTATAGACAAGTCACGAATCCATTTAATTTTAAGGGGTTAAACAATGAAAATATGGTTGACACAAGGACAATGAATGCATATTTATTTTGATCTTAAAAACAAGTGCAAAAAGAAGAGATTACCATAATCCAGTAATTCTTAGAAGGAAACTATAAGAATAGGGTGCTATAACGTGGTATCAAAATTAAAATCGGTGATAACCACTAGACCATCGAGTCAAACGAGCTAGTACAAAAGAATCAGGGAATAAATCGCTTAATTCTGATGAACACGTGAGATAATAGTACTTATAGACAGAGACTAGCAACACCACGTATGCGAGAGAAACGGGCACAAAAATAAGTAAGAATAAAACAAAACATACTATAAATACGCTTCTTGACCATATCAAAAGCTTAAAAATAATACGACAAATATTCGCTAGTCAAGATATAACGACATTACTCCATCGAAGTTATGCTAGCAGATATAAAGAGATTGAGTATGTTTGCAGGTGTTTGAAAGTTTTTATAGCGATAGTAAGAAACAATTTTACCAGAAGATGCAATGGATCATTTTTATTTTATATTTTGTTTTATTATTCTTATCGCTAAACGCAATGATATGCGATAAATATTAAAACTCCTTCTCTACAAGCTAAAAGCTCAAGTAACTCCTTCAGGACTAACGTTTGAAGTCTGTAATTCTATACGCTGAAAACTTGATAACGTAATAAATCTTCTTGAATTGCGTATGCGGTTAATATACCTATCTGTGCTAGCTGATGTAAGACGACGTTAATCACGTTATTCTATGAGGTACGTGAATCCAAGACTGGTAAACCAAAAAGCCTCAGAGAACTTTCTTATCTTGATAATCTTTGAAAATAGGGAATAAATCCAAACTCTAAGAAATCCCCCTAGAGTTAAAAAATAAATAAATAAATAAAATTCAAATTCGACCTTGGCATTAGGACAATTGCCAGATTATTCAAGAGGGGCAATTCTGACGGGGACGGACTGAAAATAAAACATTAGAAACATTAGTAGCAATAAAGAAAACCGGATTTGATCATGTCAATAATAGTTGCAGTATTTCTCTTGTTACAATGTGAGGACGCATGAAATTGAAGATGCTGATAATAGACACGTTGATAGGGACATGAGGTGATGTCAGTGGAAAACGAGCGAATAAATTTGCCATGAAGAAATCGGAATAAATAGGGCTATTTACTTGCTTGTTTCTTTTATTTATAGCATTTCGGTTATCCTGTAATACTAGTGGCGCATAATTTTAGAGCGATAGTAGAACACGGTTATCTTATCTTGCCTGCCCGTCTAATGAACACAGAATCTGCTGGCGATGTCAAGGTGAGAGAGAAGATAAAGAGCTGTCTGGCTTTCCTCAGACGCGCGTGCGTCGTTACCTCAACACGAATCGTCTTCCCCAAGTTGGTTCAACCCACTTCGTTTAGGTGTTGTCGTTCTCGCTTTGTTTTTCTTTTTTCATTTTTATTTTTATTTTTACGTCTTTCTTGATTCTGTCTGTCTGTTTTATTTATTCATTTATTGCCTTTTTTTATCCGTTATTACTTAATTTTTATGTCCATCACATTCTGTTTTTATTTTGTCTAACCAGTGCCTTCTGCTTTTTTTTTTGCATTTCTTTTTGTTATATGCTTGCAGTCTTTCTTTCTTTCGCCATTGTGCTCTAATCGTCTCTTTGCCGCCTTGTTTCTTGCTTTGCGTCTTTTTCATCACTGCGTTCTTTTTGTTGTCTTACACTATTAATCTTTCTTTCCTTTTTTCTTCCATCCCACCTACCTTTGCTTACACTATTGACTTATTCCTTTCTTTCCGCTTTCTTCACTACTATTTTATAATCTTTATTACACTATCTACTTATTTCTTTTTATTTAACTTTTTAAATTGCATTCTTTCTTTTTTTATACTATTAACTTATTTCTTCATTTTTTTCACTGTTCGGTTGCTTCTTTCTTTACGCTGTGTTTAACTATTGCCACACGATAGAAATCTTAAACCATTATATTGTTTTTTCCCGCTCTTTTCATCATTACATTCTTTCATTCACTATTGCTTGATTTCTTTCTTTCCTTGTTTATCATTGCTTTATTTTGTATGCATAATATTGATTAGTTATTTTCAGTCCACCTTTTTAACCAATTCATTCTTTTTTTTTCTTACGCTATTGCCTCATCCTTTTCACCCGCTATTTCTCACCATTACCTTCTTTATTTTCATTATTGGTTGGTTTCTGTCTTTCCTTTTTTTACCATTGCCTTCTTTTTTCTTATATTATTGACTTGTTTCCGCCTTTTTTTTAACCAATGCATTCTTTGTCTTTTATATTATTCATTTTCTTTAATTCTGTCTTACTTGCTCCTTCTCTTTATATTGTTTCACATTTTTTTCTTAGTCATTTTAGCTTTGATTTTTAATTCTTTCGTTCCTTCGGTGCTGCCTTATTATTTTTTTTTCTGTGTTGTATTCCATTTTTATTTAAACGTAATTGTATTCGTCTATTACTTGCATACTAACGTTCTTTTCTTGTTTCTCTTTGGCATTCTTTGTGTTAGTATCTATATTATTAATTCATTTATTTTCATTTTTTAGTACACTCTTTTTCTGATATGTCCTCTGTAATATAAACCTAACCTGTCGGTTTAAATGTATATATGCATGTATATTTGTATATATCGCAAACAACTTTTCAAACAAGCAACAGATTTTCACGAGATCGGTATCATTTTGAAGCTCAACCCTTCGGTTTATAAATATCGAAAGATTGGAGAAAAACATTAATTCGTTCACTCACAACTGGACACTTTTCTAGGGGGAGGATTCGCTTTTTTCGCCGAGATTGCGAAAATAATCCCCTCTTTTCGATTGTCTAGCCTTCATTTAAACCTACGCTACTTCCGGTTTGGCGATGGGTAAAACAGATAACACGTCACGTGTTTTTTTTCATTTCTCTTCCTCCTTCACGGTACGGGCTCGAGCCGTCCTCCTAGCCTACTACCACTTTTTTATTTAAAATTGTTTTGCGCTTTTATTTTTTGCTCAACCAACACACTTACACACACCTTCACTTTCTTTTCCACCTTCGCGTCACGGGTTCGAGCCTGCTTGCCTACTACAACTTTTGTTTTGCTTAGCATACACCTGCAAACACCCGGTCAACGCCGGGTACTAACGCTAGTCAAATATATTTTGTCCTATTTTTGTTTTATTTTTATTTGAGTCATACGCGTTCTCTTATTTTTTCTTAATTGCATTCTAACCCGTTTTTATATAAGCTTCTGTTTATTGCTTTATAATTTTACTGGCAAGGAGACACGGGATTGTCCGCGATTGAATGAGGATCAACAAATATTTAATCCTTCCATATTTTTATTGTTATTGAAATCAGTTAAAATGTTAGCGACGCCCTCGCAGTTTACCGAGAGAATACTTCACTTTCCTCTCAGCAGTGACGTAGTCCATGATAAACTGTAGTTTACATTTCACTTTAGAAAATATACTGCGTACCCTATGAAATTATCTGTAAATAAAGGCTTCACTTAAAATGCAAAAGTCAAGAACAATAGTTCAATTGTCGTTAAAACCGAATAAAATATCAAAGAAACAACTACATATTTTATCAGTTGAATTAAAGTTAAACGCATTAAAGTAAATATCATAGTTCAATTGTTGTCTAAAAAATATTTGGAACCCCCCCCCACTCTTATACAAGATTATTCTATTGATTTATAAGCTGGATCTTTTTGCTCGTACGGTAATAAAGCTTGCCAAATACGCTTGTGATGTTAGGTTGTATAAAAGTGTTAATTTTGGTCAAAATCGAACTTCCTTCTTTAATCAGATTTTTTCGATTACCGATTTTCGATACTTCTCGGACGCATTCTGATACACTACTTACGTATGAAGACTCACATACATATCAAGGACGTTCATGTGAAATTTCTATAAACTCGCCCCAACCTTTTCCGAATCCAAAGGGAACGAACAGACAAACGCAGACAAAGTTTAATAATTAAAAGAGCAATCGTAAATGCTAATAATCTACAAAATTGACCATAAATGTTAAACACTGTTGAGATCTTGGGATTGTGGTGGCAAAATCAGATGCTCACGTTCATTGGAATGCTCTTATGTAATGCTATCTTATCTTTAATAATTCTACTTCTATGGATTCGGGCATTATCATCTTGAAACATGGCGTTCCCCTCCGGAAACAGTTCTTGAACAATACGATGAATTTGGTCACTCTAAATTTCTTAATAGTCTAAATAATCTGGATTACCGAGAAATAGCCTGTTTGTCGGAAATAAGGAAAACGATGATTCGAAAGAGAAAATCGCATTTTTCCACTGTTCGGGGGAGCAATTGTGGAGGTTTTTACACCACTCTAATCGCTTTGAAACTTGTCTTTGAGAGATGAGTTTTCTAATTGCAGCTCCTTCGTAAAATCCAGATTTTTGTAATTCTTGAGGAACAGTTTTTGTGAAAACTGTATCCTGTAAATGTTTATTGGGCTCTGCAGTGATTTTAGGAGCCGTGGTCTTGCGATCTTCTCTACCAATCCGCTTAAAAGTCCGACGGGTTCTTTCAGACATCTTCATTTTTCGACCAGGCTTGTGCTTTTCTGAGGACTATATATATTTAAATTATCAAATTATTTTATTCAGTGAATAGACTATTTAAGAAAACAAACTATTCATGTCTCGAGTTGCTAGGGACAAATAACTCTAAAAATATTTTTTTAAATCCATGTTTGAATAATAATTCCAAATAAATTAAATATGTTCTCAATATAATTATTGTTTAAAATTTATTAAATAACAATGTTAAATAGAACACTTAAAGCAATTCTCTCGCTAGAAAATTAACTAAGATACCGCTATTTAATTATATCGATTGTCTTAATGTAATATGCAAACGATATGATCTCTTGATTGTATAGTTTGCAAGAATTATACTATATACAGAAATAAATAAGAGAGTAAAGTAAGGAAACTTTTGTATATATTAATCAAATAGTGAACAAACAAACAAAGAACAAACAAACAGGAATACGAATTTATATATATAGATATATACAGGATGATTGCGAAGTCTTGTCAGACGAATGCTACTCCCTCAATCACTGAACTTCTATGTGCCCGTAGATGACGTTTCAGTCCTACCAGCGATTTGCACACAAAAGACATGACACTGATTACGGTCATTGGTTTGGATGAAATGACAGTAATGGAACATGTATGCGCTTTCATGTGCTTAATGAGATCAGC